>NC_081556.1:38720240-39320240 GCF_963082655.1 Stomoxys calcitrans | reverse complement strand
ATAACAGGGTACTTATCTTTAATTCTTAGGATAGAAAAAGTGAATGTGAGGTTGCATCAGGAGCGGCATAAGGCTCCATACTTGGACCAGATCTTCGCAACCTTTCTGGTTCTTTCACACGAAAAGTGCTGAGCACAAACTACACCAGGTGAAGCTAAGGGTAAAAGACTGACTGGACTCCCACGGCTTGCAACTTGCGATGCAGAAGACTAAGCTGCTTCACCTAACGAGAATAAATATCACCGTGGATATATGGCCTAAGTGAATCAGCATGCATAATGGACTGTCCAATACACAACACGAAGTTAATTGGGAGTAGCAACTTTTTTGTCCAATATATTTTTATTCCCACCACCGACGGATGGGGGTATATTCATTTTGTCATTCCGTTTGCAACACATCGAAATATCCATTTCCGACCCTATAAGGTATATATATTCTTGATCAGCGTAAAAATCTAAGACGATCTAGACATGTCCGTCCGTCTGTCTGTTGAAATCACGCTACAGTCTTCAAAAATAGAGATATTGGGCTGAAATTTTGCACAGGTTCTTTTTTTTATCCATAAGCAGGTTAAGTTCGAAGATGGGCTATATCGGACTATATCTTGATATAGCCCCCATATAGACCGATCCGCCAATTTAGGGTCCTAGGCCCATAAAGGCCACATTTATTATCCGATTTTGTTGAAATTTTGGACAGTGAGTTGTCTTAGGCCCTTCGACATTCTTCGTGAATATGGCTTAGATCGGTCCAGATTCGGATATAGCTGCCATATAGACCGATCCTCCAATTTAGGGTCTTGGGCCCATAAAAGCCACATTTATTATCCGATTTTGCTGAAATTTTGGACAATGAGTTGTCGTAGGCCCTTCGACATCCTTCGTGAATATGGCTCAGATCGGTCCAGATTTGGATATAGCTGCCATATAGACCGATCCTCCGATTGAGTGTCATAGGCCCATAAAAGCTACATTTATAATCCGATTTTGCTGAAATTTGGGACAGTACGTTGTCTTAGGCCTCTCGACGTCCTCCGTCAATTTGGCTCAGATCGGTTTAGATTTTGATATAGCTGCCATATAGACCGATCCTCCGATTTAGGGTCATAGACCCATAAAAGCTACATTTATTATCCGATTTTTCTGAAATTTGGGACAGTGAGTTGTGTTAGGCCCTTCGACATCGTCCGTTTAGATCGGTTCAGATTTAGATATAGCTGCCATATAGACCGATTCTCCAATTTAGGGTCTTAGGCCCATAAAGGCCACATTTATTATCCGATTTTAAAAAAAATTTGGGACAGTGAGTTGTATTAGGCCCTTCAACATCCTCCGTCAATTTGGCTCAGATCGGTCCAGATTTGGATATAGCTGCCATATAGACCGATCTCTCGGTTTAAGGTTTTGGGGCCATAAAAAGCGCATTTATTGTCCGATGTTGCCGAAATTTGGGACAAATAGTTAAGTTAAGCCCCTCCACATATTTCTTCAAGTTGGTCTAGATCGATCAAGATTTGCATATAACTGCCATATAAACCGATCTTTCGATTTAAAGTCTTGGCCCCATAAAAGGCGCATTTTTAATCCGATTGCGATTGAAATTTGACACACTGACTTATGTTATGCTTTTCGACATCCGTGTGGTATATAGTTCAGATCGGTTTATTTTTAGATATAACTACTAAAAAGACCAATATTTTGTTATATACAATTGAACAATGACTTTTACTTATTAGTATCTGGTCCAAATCGGAACATAGCTGCTATGGGGCATAAGGTATGAATTTTGCACCGGATTTTGAGGAAAGGTGGTTCACATATATATCCGAGGTGGTGGGTATCCAAAGTTCGGCCCGGCCGAACTTAACGCCTTTTTACTTGTTTGTTTCATTTTTTGGCAAATTCAATCGTAGGGTGATATACAACTGATCAGCGTATTAAGATTAGCCTTTACGAAAGTCGATCAAATGTGACTTACATCTTACGAATTGCACCCGAATTTTGGAATAACGAGTCTTAGGTCTGAGAAATCAAAAAAAGCTATTTTAAAACCTAAAATTTTTAGTTTGGCGGCTTTTTTGTTCACCTTCATCTTCATTCATTCATCCTTTTTAATATTTTCCTTTACGTTATTCAATAACACCTAATATAGAGTGTCCTAGCTGTATTTATTTGACCTGCAAGTAGCTGTGAATTCATTCTTCATTCCCAGTTTGATGAAATTGTCTTCTGGCCCAGTGATCTATGTAATTTATGCTGGCTGAAGAAGTTTTGTAATTTATTTCATTTGAATCAGTCGTGTGTTTACCGATAGCCCATACCACACGTTTTTACCTCTGTACATGAAACATGATACCCACCATTTCCACCACACACACACACATCCAGCCAAGCAAGTATCAACAGTTGAGTGAGTGATGGATTTCAGTTGTCATTCCTTGCAATACTCAGAGTAAGCAAATAAAGTTGGCATGTGATGGTGTGTGTGTGCTTGCTAGTAAAAACTGTTTCATTCCTCCTAATGGTGAATGGTCGGCCACAAGAGATTAACTTTGCCTTAAAAGCCCAGCATTCTAGTGCGCATGTCTCAAACTTTTTTCTCCTGCTACTCCATTAAACTCTTTGGCTGTATGGCTGTGAGTATGAGAGGTGTTTTTGTGTGGTGCATTCCAACAGCAGCCATACAGCCTCTTTGCATTCGTGTGCATGGGGAAATTTTTGCATATCATTAATTATCTTCTGGTCTGGTGATCTCTGTTTGTTTTTGGGCAAGTCCTCGTGTTTGTTTACCTTTTGCTTCTCTTTGCGCTTTGGCTTTGCTGAGCGCCCAGCTGGGGCAATTCATTCGAGAATACACTTCAAATAACAGCAGCACTTTTCAAAAGTTTTAAGGTTTTTGTTTAACGATTTTTCTTCTTTTGCCTCGGCTTCCTTCTTGCCTTTGAATTTCAATGACAATAGTCAAGTGTATTTTGCCCCCGTACTAAGAACGGAAATTATAACAGTCGATTAAGTTTAAATTCAGGCAGAGGCACAATACCAGTGGCAGAACAGAAAGAAGAAAGCTTATGCGCAGCCATGTTTCAAAAGTCAAAGGATTTGGCGAGGTGCCATTCATTTAAAGATTGTTCGTCAGAGTGCACTCAAACGTAAGCTATGTGGATGGGCGAACAGTTTTAAATAAGAAGCGGCTAAAATGGGGGCATGTCAAGAAGATTCTATAAAAGTTCTAAGGACATGAATGGGAAATTTTGCACTTGAAGACTTTTGAAAACATTATTCTGGTTTTATTTTGGAAAATACTGTGGTATTGTGGGGCAATAACTGAACTTAGTTTTTAAAATAGATTAAAAAATATTTTTTTAAAATAACAGTTTTTGTTTAAAAAAAGTGTTGCCTACTTTTAGGTTTGCTTAAATATAGATTCAGAGGTAGAAATCAGGGGCGGAATTATCGCATACCTGAAGGAGTAAAATTTCGCTCCCTATGGGTCAAATTCAGGATTCAAACATACATTATACATTTCGAATTTGTATATATAAGTCCAAACACGGAAAGGTAGGCTTCCATTAAGGGCTTCGACGCTCTTTCCGATTCTGGAGAATTTTCCAGACAGTGAAATCGTTGTCGCTGGGGATTTTAATGTTCATAACTCCTCTTAGCTTTCCCATTCGGGCCACATATACGCCGAGCTATTTGCCGCACAGAATGAATTGGCACAACTAGTGAATGAAACGTCACACATTCCGTGTGACGAAGGGCGACAGATGAATACTTGTGACCTTTTCTTAACTTCGCATCCTGAAAAGTACGAAGTTAATGTACTTGCACCTCTTCGAAACTCCGATCATTGCGTTATTTCAGCAAAAATGCAAATTGTGCCCATGAACATTCCACTAAGGAACAGGGGCAAACTTCTCACATATCAATGAGTGCAGTCCGATTTGAGTTTTAAGCTCAATGATAAGGGACCTCCTTTTTATATCCGAGTCCGAACGGCGTGCCGCAGTGCGAAGAGGTTTTATATGGCATAGTACCTCACAAATGTTGCCAGCAGTAGGAGGGGAAAACCACCGCTGAAATTTTTTCCTGATGGTCTCGCCAGGATTCTAACCCAGGCGTTCAGCGTCATAGGCGGACATGCTAACCTCTGCGCTATGGTGGTTATTTCAGTTTTTCGTATTCTACCCTTCGTGCCGCTTTATCTATAGCCCCAAAGCGGACAATTTGTATGTGCGAAAAACCTCTTTGGGCTGAGCTCAATGATTTCTTCCGCAATTTCAATTGAAGCTTTGCTTTCTTGATTATGACGTAGATGAGGTAGTTGGAATGATAGAGAAAGTAATATTAATTGGAATGGAGTTATTTATTCCCAGCGCGCAGGAATGCCGCGAGATCGAAAGAGGAGGCATTCAGAAATTGGCTTTCAAATAAAAATGCCAGTAATGAGTTGCTACGCAAACAGTTAAGAACTTCGTGTGCCAGAGTGCTTAGACGCGAAAAGTTTCTGCAGGAACAGAGTCTTCGTGCCAAAGTTCTTGCTTCTCCAAGGGGGAGTAAAAGCTTTTGGTCGTTTGTGAAAAGAGTGAAGGGCAACTCATCGGTTATCCCGACTCTCATTAAACACGACCAGATATTCACTGACCCGGTTGCCAAGGCTAACCTGTTTGCAGGAAATTCTTCTCTGCCGGAAAGCGATCAACCACTCCCCGTTCCATGCCTTTGATATATTTTCGAATACGTGGAGTCAAAAGCGTTCTTGCAAATCTCGACGAAAATAAATCCCCAGGCCCAGATGGCATATCGTCACTTGTTTTATGCAAGTGTTCTTTGATGCTCGCTCGTCCTTTACGCAATCTTTTCAACCTTGCTTACTGCACGGGTTTCCCGTGTTTTCCCGTGTTTTCCCGGCGCGATGGAATATTGCGAACGTGCATCCTATCCCCAAGAAGGGTGAGACAACCGACCCTGTGAATTACCGACCAATAGTATTATGCTCTGCGCTTTCTAAGGTTATGGAGAGCATGGTCAATTACCATCTTGTGATAAACTTAGAGTTCAATGGTCTTCTTAGCGACCGACAATATGGGTTTCACAGAAATCGCTCCACGGTTGACGTGATGTCATTCTTGTCTAACCGTTGGATTCGCTTTTTTCACCAGTTCGGTGAGAGTAAGGTCGTGGCTCTGGATATCTCCAAGGCATTTGATAGGGTCTGACACGGTGCACTCTTTTCAAAGCTTGTCGCTTTTGGTGGTACAAAGTTATTACCTACTTCGCTCGATTTATATCGAGTTTTCTCAGAGATCGCACTGTAAGAGTTGTTGTAGATGGGTTCTTATCTGACGAAGGAGTACCACAAGGCTCCTTCCTTTCTCCCTCTCTTTTTCTTATTTGCATTGACGACGATCTACTGGGTCTCACTTTGAATCCGATATACTCGTTCGTGGATGACAGCAACCTCTGTCATTCATTTGACCATAGGATGAGTCTTCCGTGTCCAGAGGCGGGCGTTGGTGTTGCTTGGGGATGGTAGAGCATCCAACTCTATTTTTCCCTTGAACATCGTCGAAATGTGGGTTGTGTGGCGCTGTTCTATCGATTCTTCCACGGTGTGTGTACTCCGGAAATCAGTCTTCCGATTCCAGACTTGAAGTTGTTTGTCAGAATTACAAGAATTTCTAGAAGCGCGCATCCGTTTGTAATCGATTGGCCCGCTGATCGGATCATGCACTACAGTGAGGATTCTTTTTTCACAAGGACGGTTCGTATGTGGAATTGACTTCCGTCGGATGTCTTTCCCGCTGCTTACGACATCCAGAAATTCAAAGCATGTTTCAATAAACACTACTCCCTCTTTCCCCCCTCCGATCCTTTACTATCCTTTCGAACGCAATGCACTGCATAGATAGGGGATATTTTTTGCGTGTTGGTTGATTGAAAAAAAGAAAATATGGTATGAAATCTCATTCGATTCGAAAGTGCACTCGATCACGTATGGGGTAATTGGGCCCAGAATTGTTGTTAGAGCCATCTTTTCACCACACCAGTGTGACCTTAAGATCGATGGTCTACGAAATAGTAAAATACGTAGCGATTTTATAGGTTCCACTTTAGAACCATGCATACACTAAGGATCGATCTGTTGACATTGCCCTTTACGATGTGATTGGCTACATCGAGGGAAATTTGGATATGGGCGACTTTACATTGGCGGTCTTCTTGGACATAGACGGAACTTTTAATAAAATGAAGTTGAAATACCAGATAATACATTGGCGAGGCCTTGATAAGGAAGTTTGTGATCAGAGGAACTTCTCAAGTTGGCGTTTAATCCCCTCTTTGTGGCTGTTGGTTGTAAATGAGATTCCGAGGTCTTTCGGGAAGGAGAGGGTAAAGTTCGTTGCCTACTCCGATTACATCGTCATCATGTTTAATAGCCGTGCCCTCTCTACTCCTACGGACCTCGTTGAGGGGCGTTGAGAAAGCTGTCTGGATAGGCGAGGGCAAACGGGCATAAACCCAAGAAAGACTGAGATATTACTTTTCACCAGGAGGAAAAAGTTGGGTATTTACGGGAGACCTATGCTCGATGGGGTGAAGAAACTAAGCTGGAGAAGGAACGTTCGGAAAAGGGTCATAAGGATGACTGAAAGCGCACTACTCTATAGGATGGGGTTGGGAGCTTAGGTCAGCGACGATGCACCACTCTATGGCTGATTCTGAGCTGTGGATGTCTGGTGTGACCAAGGACACTGGAAAACTATAACAAAAAAAAAAAAAAAAA
Source organism: Stomoxys calcitrans (assembly GCF_963082655.1). Lineage (NCBI taxonomy): Eukaryota > Metazoa > Arthropoda > Insecta > Diptera > Muscidae > Stomoxys > Stomoxys calcitrans. Next base: position 39,313,451 of record NC_081556.1, on the reverse strand, counting down.
AGATGATTGAGAAGGTATAAGGTACCGCGGAGGTGCTCATCTCTGGGGCAAGATGGAGTGCCCCGAAAGAGCCGTTTAATACTATTATTAATGTTGTTATTGTTGGTCACATTAGCATGTGGAGATGGCCAAGCTCTTATTTTTAATCTTAGTTCTTTGCACCTGTATGCTGGGTGTGTGGCAAAGAAAATCGCCCTAAGACTGAGGGAGTTAGGTACATGACGCTTCTTTAACTCTTATTCTTCTTTGCTGCTGGGGTATGGAGATGCGGCATGGCGGCATACTATATGTGGCGCGACTGATTATACATCAAGGGAGTGCTTCCCTATTAACGGGTTGGACTATGTTTTCTCGGAATTGGTCTCAGGGCAGGCGGAAGCTGACCCTACCGGGATCCTGAATATACACAGAAGGGGCTAAAATGGATGGGGGCAGAGGAGCAGGAATCTTCATTGAATTCCTTGGAATCAGGGAATCGTATATGCTTCTCAACGGGTGCAGGACATTTCAGGCGAGGGTTTTCGCGGTCCTGACGGCACTGTAGGCAATGTCAATGCGGGAGCGGTAATCCGATCAAACTGCCACAATATACGTGAACAGTTAGGTGCCGCTGTTCGAAAATAGTTAGAAGATCGAAGATTTTTCGAATTATGGAAAATGCTCTCTCTCAGGTTCTATTGGATACCCGCCCAACAGGGTGTGGCAGGGAACAAAGCAGCCGACGAGCTGGCCAAAAATGGATCATTGATTGGCGTAAATCGTGCTACCGAATCATTGAGCGCTCCCCTATTCAAGCTTTGGTAGAGTAGACGCCTTCCACGATGAACCCTTGGGAGAGGCGTGGACTGGTGATGTGGGTTGGAAAGTGACAAAGTAACAAAGCACCTGTGGCTGGCCGAGTATTTCGCCAAATAGGACGTGGCTTATTCTTGGGGTGAGGAAGCATGAATGCGGATTACTGATAGGAGTGCTGACTGCTCCCTAGTGGGAAAACTAGTAAGGTATGACCTGCTTAATTCAGGCCTGATAACAGGCCTTCTATTAAAAGGACCGTATGCCTTTTAAAATGAAGCTTCTAAGAAGACTACTTTGCAACTTCTTAAAGTTCGACAAGGGATGCCTGTACCGTCTTTATGTATGCCTTCTGAAGTACCCCATAAAATATATGAGACACATGTGAGTGTATATTGAACTTCTGATGTTTTTATACCCACCAACCAAGGATTCCGTTTGCAACACATCGAAATAGCCATTTCCGACAAAGATAGAGATATTGAGCTGAAACCTTACACTTTTTCCATAGGCAGGTTAAGTTCGAAGATGAGCTATATCGGACCATATCTTGATATAGCCCCCATATAGACCGATCAGCCGATTTAAGGTCTTAGGCCCATAAAAGCCACAGTTATTATCCGATTTGGCTTAAATTTGCTGCGATCGGCCCAGAGTCGGATATAGCTGCCATAAAAACCGGTCTCTCGATTTAACGTCTTGGGCCTATAAAAGGCGCACTTATTGTCCGTTTTTGCCAAAATTTAAAACAGAGAGTTGTGTTAGGCCCTTCGACACTCTTCTTCAATTTCAGATTTGGATTTAGCTGCCATACAGACCGATCTCTCGATTTTGGGGTTTGGGTCCATAAAAGGCGCATTTATTGTCCGATGTCGGCGAAATTTCGGACAGTGAGTTGTGTTAGGCCCCCCGACATCTTGTTGCAATTTGGCCTAGATCGGTCCAGATTTGGATATAGCTTCCATATAGAGCGATCTCTCGATTTAAGGCCTTAGGACCATAAAAGCCACATTAATTGTCCGATTTTGGCGAAATTTGGCCTTTCGACATCCTTCTCCAATCTGGCTCAGATCGTCTCAGATTTGGATATAGCTGCCATATAGACCGATCTCTTGATTTAAGGTCTTGGTCCCATAAAAGGCGCATTTATTACTCCATTTCGCTGAAATTTGGGACAGCGAGTTGTGATAGGTCCTTGGACATCTTTTTTTAAATTTGGCTCAAATCGGTCCAGATTTGGATATAGCTGCCATATAGACCGATCTGCCGATTTAAGGTCTTAGGCCCATAAAAGCCACAGTTATTGCCCGATTTTGCTGAAATTTAGAACAGTGAGTTGTGTTAGGCCCCCACATCTTTCTGCAATTTGGCCTAGATCAGTCCATATTTGGATATAGCTGCCATATAGACCGATCTCTCGATTTAAGGTCCATAAGAGGTGCATTTATTTTCCGATTTCGCCGAAATTTGGAGCAGTGAGTTGTGTTAGGCCACTCGCCATCCTTCTTTAATTTCGGTCAGATCGGTTCAAATTTGGATATAGCTTCGATATATACCGATCTTCCGTTCTAAGGTCTTGGGCCCATAAATGGCGCATTTATTGACCGATTTCGCTGAAATTCGGGACAGTGAGTTGTGTAAGGCTCTTCGACATCTTTTTTCAATTTGGTTCAGTTTGGTCCAGATTTGGATATAGCTGCCATATAGACCGATCTCTCGATTTAAGGGTTTGGGTCCATAAAAGGCGCATTTATTATCCGATTTCGCTGAAATTTGATACAGCGACTTATGTTAGACTTTTCGACATCCAACATGGTTTAGATCTGTCTATATTTGGATATAGCTGCCAAAAAGAGCAATATTTTGTTCTACAAAATATAACAGTGGCTTGTATTTATTAGACCACTCAATGTCCGTGCCTAATTTGGTCTAAATCGGAGCATATTTCGATGCCATGTTACAACTTCCCTACCAAGTGGTGTCGCTATTCTGCACGCCCTTCGGGCTCGGCCTAAAACAGGAGCCCTCTTATAATTGAACTTAACATTAATCGGACTGGACTTATTGATATGAGAGAAGTATTATTGGGTTGCCCAAAAAGTAATTGCGGATTTTTTAAAAGAAAGAAAAGAAAGTAAATGCATTTTTTATAAAACTTAGAATGAACTTTAATCAAATATACTTTTTTTACACTTTTTTTCTAAACCAAGCTAAAAGTAACAGCTGATAACTGACAGAAGAAAGAATGCAATTACAGAGTCACAAGCTGTGAAAAAATTTGTCAACGCCGACTATATGAAAAATCCGCAATTACTTTTTGGGCAACCCAATAAGTATTAAGAAGACCTCATAAAGTATAGAAATTTGTTTTCGTCTTGACATTCTAAGTCGATCTGGCCATGTCCGTCCGTCTTCCGTCTATGGAAATCACTACAGCGGTCGAACAAATAAAGATATCCGATTTCTTGTAAGGTTTGCAAATGGGCCATATCGGTTCAGATTTGGATATAGGTACCATATAAACCGATCTCTCGATTAGTCCTCTACCGGCCCTAAAAGCTTCAATTTGTGCCTGATTTTTATGACTTCAACTAAGTTCATTTGTGAAAATTGATGCAGAACCCATGGTGATGGATTCCCAATATGTGGTCCGGCCACACTTAGCACATATTCACTTGTTACTTGTTTGATTTAGCCTTGTTTGGAGGAAGCGATACCACAACACACAGCACTACTGTGCTAAAGGATATTATTTTCCTTATTTTTTGTATCATAATATGATTATGTATGCTATCAACTTAATTTACCAGACAATGTTAGCCTAGTCCCTTATTTCCGCTTTAATAACCTTTGCATTACGCTTCAACCCACTGCACACTACAACACAAATGCGATGGCCACACATAATTGGCCAAAGACAATTGTTTGCACAATGAATGGCAATTTATCCCTCTCAATGATTTGTTTTTAAAGATCATTGAAGTGGAACAAATGTCAGACAATGAAATCAGGGGCTTTGTCACAGATTGCTATTGCCACACAGGAACCTATTAATAGAAAATGAGCTCCCACCAACTACCCTTGCACTTGGTTAAATCTGATTCAACTCATCAGTTGCTCAGGCGGAAGAAAATGTGCTGGGGGCACAGAAGTTGAAAGTAAAAGGGCGGCCTAATGCACATGCTTTAAAGATCAGTAGACCATAAAGAATTGTATGTCCTTAGAGTTTTGGGGATAAAGTCGCTGAAAGGGTGTTGGTCATTAATTTGTTAAAATGTTCTTAAAATTCTGAACACCTGTTATATTTTTTTCCACTTGAGTGCAAGACAAATTAATAAAGGCGAAATTGTTCCCACTCGAGTAGCCTTAGTTAAAATGGGCATGATATTAATTACAAACTGTAGCATAGAGCCTATCGCTGTAGGGGATGTTGAGTACAAGGCAACTGTTTAATGTAATAGAAACCCGGAAGCAGGATTTGGAATCAAATAAAAAAAATTAATTTCAACAAACCTTTCCTCAAAACAAAATATCGAATTTACCAAAAAAAAAATCTGACAAAATCTTCTTATATATAAAAAGGCATTAAGTTCGGCTGGTAAACCACAATTCGTCATAATCCGGTGAAAAATGCATTATTTATGCACCTATAGTAGCTATATCCAAATATGGGTCGATTTGGACCAAATTCGGCACGGACATGGATATCGAGTGACCCAATACTCATTGTCCTAAAGTTCAGCGAAATCGGACAAAACATGCGCCTTTTTGGGCCCAAGACCTGAAATCGTGAAATCCGACTAGATGGAAACTATATCCAAATCTGAACCGATCTGGGGCAAACTGAAGAAGGATGTCGAGTGACTCAACACAGCTCAGTGCCGTAAATTTCACCAAAATCAGACAAAAAATGCGCCTTTTAGGGGCCAAAGCCCTAAATCGGTAGATCGGTCTTTATGGCAGCTATATCCAAATCTGAACCATTCTGGGCCGAATTGAAGAAGGATGTCGAAGGGCCTATTACTCCACTGTCCCAAATTTTAGCGAAGTTGGACTTAAAATGCGCCTTAAATCGAGAGATCGGTCTAGATGGCAGCTATATTCAACTGTGAACCGATCTGACCCATCTTCGAGAAGGATATCGAGTGGCCTAGCGCATCTCACTCTCCTATATTTCAGCGAAATCTGATAAAAACAATGAGCCTTTTATGGGCCCAAGGGTCTTAAATCGAGAGAGCGGACTATATGGCAGCTATATCCCAATCTGGACCGGTCTGGGGCAAATTGGAAAAAAGATGTCCAAGGGCCTAACACAACTCACTGTACGTTTTATGGGTCAATGACCTTTAATCGAGAGATCGGTCTATATGACAGCTATATCCAAACCTCGACCGATCTGGGCCAAATTTAAGAGGGATATCGATGGCCGTAACACAACTCACTGTCCCAAATTTTGGCGACACCGGACAATAAATGCGCCTTTTATGGGCCCAAAACCCTTAATCGAGAGATCAGCCTGTATGGCAGCTATATCCAAACCCCTACCGATCTGAGTCAAATTGAAGAAAGATGTCGAAGGACCTAACGCAACTCTCTATCCGAAATTTCGGCGACATCGGACAATAAATGTGGCTTTTATGGGCCCAAGACCTTAAACCGACAGATCGGTCTACATGGCAACTATATCCAAATCTGGACCGATCTGGGTCAAATTGAAGAGGGATATCGATGGCCCTAACACAACTCATTGTCCCAAGTTTCGGCGACATTGGAGAATAAATGTGTCTTTTATAGGCCCAAAACCTTTAATCGAGAGATCAGTATGTATGACAGCTATATCCAAACCTGGACCGATCTGAGCCAAATTGAAGAAGGATGTCGAAGGGCCTAACACAACTCACTGTCCCAAGTTTCGGTGACATCGGACAATAAATGCGCCTTTTATGGGCCCAAAACCTTAAATCGACAGATCGGTCTATATGGCAGCTATATCCAAATCTGGACCGATCTGGGCCAAATTAAAGAAGGATGTCAAAAATCAAGATATCGATCTATATAGCACTCAAATCCAAATCTGGGCCGATCTGAGCAAAACTAAAGAAGGACGTCGAGTGGCCTAACACAACTCACTGTCTCAAATTTCACAAAAATCAGATAATAAATGTGGGTTTTGTGGGCCTAAGATCTTAAATCGGCTGATCGGTTTATATGGTGGATATATCAACATATAGTCTGATATAGCCCATTTTCGAACTTGACCTGCCAATAGGCAAAAATCTGTGCAAAGTTTCAGCTCCATATCTCTATTTTTGAAGACTGTGATTTCAACAGACAGACGGAGAGATGGAGGAACATGGCTAGATCGTCCTTGATTTTTACGGCGATCAAGTATGTATATAGTTAATAGGGTCGGAAATGGATATTTCCATGTGTTGCAAACGGAATGGCAAAGTGAATATACCCCCATCCTTCGGTGGTGGGTATAAAAATCACTTTGTTGTTTTATTTGTTTATTCCGTATAGACTCACATACGGCTGAACCGGTTTTCTTGAAATTTTCACGGTGGTGCAGAATGGTCGAGTGATTAACATAGCGTACTTCATTGTCTGTTATCAGAGGGGGGGGGGGGGGGGGGCGGACTCTCCCCCTTACCAAAAGTTTTTTTTCAAACTTGCTAGAACTCAGAGACAGCTTGAGCGCTTTATCGAAATTTGGTTTGCCCTCTTATAGTAACCAAAAAACAAACATGTGGTAATCAAATTTGAAATAGATTTTCTGGGGGGACCTCCCCTCCCAATGCCCGCCAAATGCATTTATCGTCCAATCATAACAATATGAGACTCAAATGAAAGATATTTGAGAGTAGAAAACGAATCTGGTATTTAAAATTGAGGCCAAATGCTTGGGGCGTACGCCCCAACCCCAAAACTCTCCCCAAATTGGACATATGTACCGACCTGGACAATATTGGGCTTCAATTAAAGGTTTTTAGGATAAGAGCATGGAATTGATATTCACTTTCGGGATCAAGTTTCCAAGGGCCCGCCCCCGCCGAAACCACTACATACTCGACCTGTTTACTGACCACGGAAATATGGGACTCAAATTAAAGGTATTTGAGTACAGAGCACGAATCTCATATATATCTTAAGAGCCAAGTCCCTGATGTTGAAGGAAGGCCATTATGCGAATTGTGGCTAGCCACTCATCCATCGTATTAAATCCGGAGATAAGGTGTTTCAGTCTCCTACTAAACACTAATCCACAGCCAAATTCATGCCTCGTTTCATGGCAGCTATAATATAGGGTGTCAGAACTTGGTATTGTTGTGGAGTCCTTCCCGAGCCATTGCACTTTCTGTATGGCAGTAATGCCCTGTACTTCTCCAATAAATTCCCCAGTGGATACACTACACCCTCTCTATAAAGAGCGCGAACATTCCAGGTGCAGATACGCAAATCATTTGCGAGGGTCATAAACATAGGGGGGCTCTGTTTTAATCTTCTTCGTTTTTTCAAAGTAATTTCTTCAAGTTTTCCGGGTAATTGGCTACTAATCCGACGCCCCAACCTATTTTTTATCGTTCTAAAGGTGAATTCGTGGCACCGCGGGGAGGTTTGTGTCCACATTTAAGATGAAGAAAGACCAAGTAGAGCCTGAACTTTGCCAAGTCAAAATTAGTCAGAACCGTTGCTTGGTTTTCAACATTCCCAAGCCACCCACCTACAAAAATCCCCCAAACCGGACATATTTACCAACCGTGTCATTAAGGAGTTCAAATCAACGTTATTTGACAGTAAAGCACGGATTTCATATCCATATTCCGATTGAAATGTCTGAGGGGCTGTACCACCTCTTAAGAGGACTTATTTACCAATCCTGCCAAAATTGGACTCCAATAAAATGTATTAAAGAGTGAAAGAAGGCTGGAGTTTTCGAATGTCATCAAAATTTTCAATAAAAATAAAATTTGGACAGACTTTACTTGGTGGCATGGGCTGCCTGAGGTTAAAACTCCAATAAAATGTATTAGAGAGTGAAAGAAGGCTGGAGTTTTCGAATGTCATCGAAATTTTCAATAAAAATAAAATTTGGACAGACTTTACGTGGTGGCATGGGCTGCCTGAGGTTAAAACAGATTAAACTGCACCACCCAGAGGCAGCCACGAATGAGCTGCTGAGAGCTATGGGGAGAGATGGCACTGATGTGGCCCTCGTTTAGGAACCGTGGTTACGTGGTAACAAGGTTCGTGGACCCATATCACGAAATCTGAAACTTATCTCCCCCTAGGCAGAAGGTAGGATTAGAAGCTGTATCGTAACCAGTAAGGATCTGAACCTAACTCTGATTTTTCGTTTCAGCGATAGTGGCCTTGTGGAGACCATGGAAACCATTGCTGGTCCTGGGCTCCTGGCAACTTTTATACGAAGAAGACAACCCCCCTACAGACACAGTCAGGGCACTGTTCAGCTGGTGCGAGGACAAGGGGGATGATCTTGTTTTAGGGGGTGACGCCAATGTACACCACAGTCTATGGGGAAGCCTTGATGTCAACGAGAGAAGTGAGCCACTTTTTGATTCCATTTTATTCACGAGCCTGGTTGTATGCAATAGGGACAACGTCGTTACTTTCTACGACCCGATCAGGGATCAGGTTATAGACATAACGCTTGTGAAGAACAGTGACTCAGTGAAGGTCTTGGACTGAAGCGTCACCACTCAGTGCTCCTTTTCGGATCACTATAGGATAGGTTTTAAGGCCGAACACGAGATGGGGAGGAGGATACCATACAGAAACCTGAAGAGGACCAACCAGGAGAAGTTCAGCGAACAGATGCAAAAGTTGGGCCCCCCTAGGGGTCCTCTGGAGAACGCAAAGGAACTGGAGGCCGCAGTGGATCTCGTAACGGGATGCCTAAACGAGGCCTTTTTGAAGGTATATCCCTAACGAGTACCGTCGCGTAAAACCAGCCAGTCATGGTGGTCACCGGAGCTGAAGGTGCTCAGGAGGGAGTGTAGAAGGCTTTTTAATAAGGCCAAGAGTGCCAATGCGACAGAGAACTGGGCCGAATATCGCTATGCCCTTGACAAGTTCAAGAAGGAGACAAGTAGGGCGAAGCGGAGTTCCTGTGTGAAATTCTGTGGAGAATTGGAAAGCATTAGTGAGGCATTTAGGTTGCACAAAGTGCTCTCGAAGGATCCTATCACTCCTAGCTCCCTGAAGAGGGAGGACGGGACTTACACCGAGAGTGGACAGGAGTCGGTGGGACTATAGATGGAGAGGCACCAGGAAGAGGTCGCCGATCAAGATATCGCAATACCTACGTATGAGGCCTTGGGGGATGACCTCACCAGGACTATCGTTGAGAAGGAGAAGATAGTGTGGGCAGTTCGCACTTTCCGGCCATTTAAGTTGGCCGGACCTGACGGTGTTAGTCCGGCACTGCTGCAAGATTCCCTTGGATTCACCCCGCCCTGGTTTAAAGGGATTTTCCGAGCGATCCTAACATGATCCTACATATCAAGGGCATGGAGGGAGATCAAGGTGGCCTTTATCCCCAAGGCGGGAAAAAATAAACCACAGCACGACGAAGGATTATAGGCCCATTAGTCTGTCATCGTTTTTGCTGAAAACACTGAAAGACTGATTGACCTGAAGATGAGAGGGGGAGTGACGCCTGAGAATTTCAGTGGGCCACAACACGCATACCTCAAAAGCAGGCCGGTGAAGACGTTCACGAAGTTGTACGAGAGGTCGAGACGTCTCTTCAACAGAAGGAGTACACGACCTTCTTGGATATTAAGGGGGCCTTCTTAAAAATGGCGATAGGGTCGATAGTCGCAGCATTGGAACGCATGGGTATTCACGCCGTAATCTCCCAGTGGAACAATATGCTCTATGGCAAGATTATTAATGCGAACCTGGGAGATAGTGTGGTCAGAAGGCAGGTGACCAGAGGAACGCCTCAGGGAGGGATGCATCTCGGCAGGGGTGGCAAGAAGATAATCGCTTATGCGAACAATGTCATGTTGCTGGTCCGAGGCAGGTTTCTGTCGACAGAAATGTTTGAGATGAGTTTAGTATGCCCCACATCCTATGATGATGCCCACAAGTCTTTGATAGGTCTACAAAGTAAATTCATAACCACATTTACTTTGGTTTTTCTTTTCTTTTTTTAACAAATCCTTGTAACATTAGATGAAGACAAATTTCATCAGCCACATTTGACATAATCACACTCTCTCGCTTTGTTTCCTGCTTTCCTCCAGCCCCTTGGCAACATTAGAATCATTTTTGAAACAACGATTTGCCCAAAGAACACGGCCTACAAGTGTGTTGTCCTTTAACATTTTCGACGACTGAATTCACTTGAGTGATTATTGTTGGATGTTGTCACATCACCATGAATGCGGGCATCACGTATGTACGCTTGTACGCTTTTACGCCTTGCAAAAAGACCCGAAATGTCCCCAAAAACCGAGGAACATCTTGACATTTCTGTTATCCTGTGCAAGAGATGGTCATTGAAGCAAATAAAAAATTTTCTGCTTCAATGATCATGCGCTACCAACAAAATTTGCCCCATAAAATTTGTATGGTTTTTATGTTTCATGAACTCCCATTATATGGCCTTTCACTACAATTCACAGGAAGTATCCACCCTCTCCCTCACAAAAAAAGAGATGTCATATTATTCTTTCTCTCTATGGAGGCTAATTGCGGGTTATTGAATAACTGCTAATGGAAAGAGGGAAGAGTGAAGTGGGCGGGTGTTGGTTTGTCAATCCTTGCACAATATGCATTAATTAATCTGCATTTGTATTTGGTTCAATGATTTGAATAATTGCCTCAAATTTGCAATTAAGAGTACCACAATACTTCCTACTTCATTCTCTTCTCTGCCTCTGTGAGTGAGTGCTCAATCAATTGTTGTCACCTACGATTGTTGATTGATGTGGAAGTTTAAATAGTAGAAAAAGCTTATCTATATAGTGTTGCCATTGAAAGAATTCTAAATGAAATTTTAAAATTTTGTTTCCTCAGAAGATTTTTTCAAAATTTTATTTTTGTATAGAAAATTTAATAAAATTTTTGTAAAAAAAATTATTTAAAATTTTCTAAAAATTTTATTTCTAGAGAAAATTTTAACTTTTTGTTTTTATAGAATTTTTATACCTACCCTCCACCATAAGATGGGGGTATACTAATTTCGTCATTCAGTTTGTAACTCTTCGAAATATTCGTCTAAGAACCCATTAAGTGTATATATTCTTGATCATCATGACATTTGCCCGTATGTACGTCCGTCCGTCTATCTGTCGAAAACACGCTAACTTTCAAAGGAGTAAAGCTAGCCGCTTGAAGTTTTGCACAAATACTTCGTATCAGCGTAGGTCGGTTGGGATTGTAAATGGGCCATATCGGTCCATGTTTTGATATAGCTGCCATGTAACCCGATCTTGGGCTTGACTTCTGAGCCACTAGAGGGCGCAATTCTTATCCAATTTGACTGAAATTTTGCATGGGGTGTTTTGTTATGACTTCAACAACTGTGATAGGTATGGTTGAAATGGGTCTATAACTTATTATAAAATTGCAAATTTTGTCCATGAACATTCCATTAAGGAACAGGGACAAACTTCTCACATTCCGATTCAAGTTTAAGCTCAATGATAAGGGACCTCCTTTTTATAGCCTAGTCCGAACGGCGAACCGCAGTGCGACACCTCTTTTGAGAGAAGTTTAACATGGCATAGTACCTCACAAATGTCGCCAGCATTAGGAGGGGAAAAACACCACTGAAAATTTTTTCTGATGGTCTCGCCAGGACTCGAACCCAGGCGTTCAGCGTCACAGGCGGACATGCTAACCTCTGCGCTACGGTGGCCTCCTATAACCTTGACTTCATGAGCCTCTAGAGGGCGCAATTCCTCTCCGACTTGGCTGAAATTTTGCATGACGTGTTTCGTTATGACTTCCATTAACTGCGCTAAGTATAGTAGCCCCATATTTCAATGGTCGGTAAATAATTGCTGTTCGTGGGATGTTTTGGGGAATTTGGTACCGAAAGTGGGTTTCAATTTCGTGCTTTACACCCCAATAGCTTTCATTTGAGCCCTACATTCACATGGTCCGTACATATGTCTGATTTAAGAGTGTTTTGGGGAGTGGGGTGGTCCCCCAAACACTTAGCCCTGAAAATAAATAAGTATTATGCTCTACTCTCAAATATCATTTATTTGAACCCCATATAGCCATTGTCCTCAAAATTGGATAATAAATTAGTTTTCTAATCCCAAATACCTTTTATTTAAACCCCATATTGCAAAAGTCAGCATATATGTCCGGTTTGGGAAAAGGGTCCTAAAAACTATCAATATCGAGCTCCACTGTCTTGAAGATCCAAATTGTCTTGGTGAGCAAATTCGTCCTATTTGGGGGTTGTTATGGGGTAGAGACGTCCCCTAGACCGTTGGACCGGAACTTTGTTATCAAATTCGTGTTCTACTCCCATTTGAGCCCCATATTTCCATAGTCGGCAAACATGTCCGACTTGGGGTAACTCTCCGTGACTTTGCCCTGAAAATATATATCAGATTTGAGCCCCAAATTGCAATGGTCAGCAAATACTTCCTGTTAGGATGGTGTTATGGGGTGGCCCCATAGACACTTTTTCCCAAATATTAATATCAGATTCGTGCTTGACCCCCAAACACCTTTCATTCAAGACCCATACTGCCGTGATCGTAACTTTGTCTGCCTTGGGGGATGTTTATGGGGAGGGAGGACCGTCCCAAACACTTGGTCCCTCATTTGTATATCCGATTCGTATTCAACTCGCAAATAACTTTTATTTGAGCCCCGTATTGCCGTGGTCAGTAAATAAGTCCTATTTGAAGGTGTTATGGGAAAGAGATGGACCCCAGAAACTTGGTCCCACATTTGGATATCAGATTCGTATTCTACTCATAAATAACTTTCATTTGAGTCGCATATTGTCGTTATTGGTCTATATATATTTGGTAGGTTTTTGGGGTAGGGCGGCCCTCCTAGGTACCTCACCCGAAATTTGGATACCATATTTTGGTTTTTAGGTTACTATAAGAGAGCACATAAAATTTCGGTCAGGGGGAGGATCCGCTCCCCCTTCAGATATCAAAAAATGTAGTTCCCTATTTGCACCACGGGATCATTATGCATCATCTGTAAAAAACTTCAAGAAAATCGGTTCCGCCATTTTTGTGTCTATACGAAACACACAAACATACAAACCGACACACAAACACAAATTAATTTTTATATATAAGATGAAGATGATTTTTGCACAATTTTTCAAAGAAAATTGTTAATATTTTTCGCAAATTATTTTTATAAAAAAATTTTAAAATATTTTATAGAAAATTTTACAAAATTACTATATCTTGATATAGCCTCCATATAGACCGATCCGCCGATTAAGGGTTTTAGGCCCATAAAAGCTAAATTTATTTTCCGATTTTGCTGAAATTTGGGACAGTGAGTTTTGTTAGGCCCTTCGATATTCTCCTTTAATTTGACCTAGATCGGTCCAGATTTGGATATAGCTGCCATATAGATCGATCTCTCGATTTAAGGTCTTGCGCCCATAAAAGGCGAGTTGCGTTAGGCCCCCTGACATCCATCTGAAATTGGGCCCAGATGGGTACAGATTTGGACATAGCTGCCATATAGACCAATCTTTCGATTTAAGGTCTTGCGCCCATAAAATGCGCATTTATTATCCGAAGTCGCCGAAATTTGCGACAGCGAGTTGTGTAAGGCCCTTCGACATCCGCCGATTTAGGGTCTTAGGCCCATAAAAGCCACATTTATTATCCGATTTTGCTGAAATTTGGAACAGTGAGTTGCGTTAGGCCCCTTGACATCCTTCTGAAATTTGGCCCAGATCGGTCCAGATTTGGATATAGCTGCCATATAGACCGATCTTTCGATTTAAGGTTTTGGGCCCATAAAAGCCACATTTATTGTCCGATGTCGCCGAAATTTGGGACAGTGAATTAATTTAAGCCCCTCGACATATTTCTGCAATTTGGCCTAGATCGATCAAGATTTACATATAGCTGCCATATAGACCGATTTCTCGATTTAAGGTTTTTGGCCCATGAAAGGCGCATTTATTATCCGATGTCGCCGAAATTTGCGACAGTGAGTTGTGTTAGGCCCTTCGACATTCTTCTTTAATTTGGCTCAGATCGGTCCAGATTTGGATATAGCTGCCATATAGACCGATATCTCGATTTAAAGTCTTTGCCCCGTAAAACATTTTAATTTTTTGAAAAATGTGTCAAAATTTTATATTTGTATAAAATTTGGTCAATATTTATTTGAAAAAATTGTTAATAGATTTTTTTTTTTTTTTAAATTTCAAAATGTAATTTCTTTAAAAATTTTTTTGAAACTTCCAAAAATCCCTTCAAATCTGATAAAACGGTAACAATGGTTTATGACCCTCACTCTCCACAAACAGAGTCACCATGACACATTAGCACAACTTCTCAAACCATGCGCCGCGCTTCATGCACGTTTTTGGAAAACTTTTATGTGTCACCACAAATTTCTTCTGCTCCAGTGATCTTAGTTGTTGTCATCCGCTACAGCTACTCTTTGCAGCGGCAGCAGTTGACATTCGCTTTGTGATGAGCTCCCGGTAATAAATCTTCCACTTGGTTATCCATCTGCAATTTTATCACAGACAAACAATCAATTATTTGGAATTATTTAATTAATCATGGACCAGTGATCTGTATAATTGTGTTCAAATTGTGTTTGGAGGAGAGCGAAGCCAAGGCGAAGGTATTGTAATGGGAGGCCATCAAATGTCACCTAACAACAATCATGTTAGAAGAAGCAGACATCCTTTTGTTGTGGCCTTTAAATTACCCTCTGACACACACAAACACACACTCACTCAAATGGTGCCTGGCTTTTGCCGGCCCGCATTTATTACACCACAAATTTCTTCTGGTCTAGTGATCTTAGCGTCATTTCCTCTTTTTTCCCCCGGTTGCCAAAAACATTTGCCTGGCCATATCATTTTCCATTGCTCCAATCTCCTTTTTTGCGAGGTCAAAGATAAAAAGGCTAAAATGATTACTTTTTATCACCCAGGAATGGTTAGAATGTCACAACAATTACGAGGGTACTGTTTCCCAGTTAGTTTGATATAATAAGCGAAATTAAGAAAACATAAGTAATTGTAAACAATGAGATTTTCTTATGATCCATTAAAAAATATTTTGCTGCTTGAAGGATTTTTTGCGAAAATTTAGTTTTTTTTCAGCTGTGTAATAAATATTGTGGTACTCCTTAAGGTATGCTATGGTTTTTATGTAACATAACACACCTTTAGCACAGCCTACTACCATTAGCGGAATGGTCCTTCCCTGCAAACATTTTCTATCGTGCGAGTCACTAAATCTGCACTCAAGGAAGTTGAAAACAATCTCAGGCGATATCATTTTTTACTCTAATTAGGGTCTCAGTACGGGAGAAAACGTGCCACTTGGCGATATATACCCATGAGTGACTAAATAGGGACTAAAAAAAGTTTAAAATTCGATTATCAACGTCATTAATAAAAAAATATTTTTTCCCTAATATTTTTTTATTAGGGCAATGATTTTCCCTGACTGGGTTGAACAGCCAACCTAACGATTGTGAGGCATATGCTATCCCTCTGTGCTACTGGCCTTTCTTCATTACAGAAGGCTAAGTAAACATACATTCTCTTGTGTGGGGTTTTTTGAGTTAGGGTCGAAAACAACAACAAAAAATCTATTTTTATATTTGTAACAATAACAGTTGATTATAAGAAACTAATAAGTGAAACATGAATGATAGAATTTCGATAGTAATGTATTTTGTTGTTCTAAATCATGAAATCTCTACAAACAATCATACAAAAGAGCCTAAAAAGTGACAATTCTGTGAGGGAGTGAGAAAGTCACTTCCAAATGTTTGGAGGGTTCATTAGCGATGGACGCACACACACATACATTGATGTATATGTACAAGCCTGCGGCGTTGGGAATAATTGCAAATGTGTGAGTGTACCTATCACTCTAATGCCTAACGCAGTGATGGGAACATTCATACATGTTCACATATTTTGTGTTTGTGTGAGTATAGCCATCCCTGCCATATTGCATGTGTGTGTGTGTGTGTGTTTAACCCTCGCTGCTGCAATGCAACAAATGCATTACCACAAACCACATGAAAACAAATAATCAAAACAAAACAAACAAATATTTTCAGTGAAGTGTAAAAGTTAGTAATGGGGGTTCATGAAGAGAATGGAGGTGGTTCTCTTAAATGCGTTTGTGCTATAATTTCCCTTGCCATACTTCATATACCAACCCAAACCCCTCCAAAAAAAAAAAAATAAAATTCCGAGATCAGTGGACCATGGTAAAGCCACAAGGCATGACATCAACAAGTGCGTTTGGTAAGAGTTTTGTGGTGGTTACAATGGAGGTCCTTACACACACACACACACCCATGCGAATTCATGTCACATTAACATAGCCTTGTTGTGACCACTGTGGTATCTCTATATATGGCGCAATGGCAAATGTCGTAAATATCAATCATGCGCATCGAAATCAAGCATTCTTCCGTGTCATTTCAAATGAGTGATCACAATAAATACCATCGACGACCATTTGCCATTTAGCATTGAAAAGTTTTGCATGGTGAGAGGGGAGAAGGAGTTTCCGTTTTTGTCATGGTTGCATTGTATGAGGATTTGAATTAATTAGTTTCCTTCGAAGTGTGACAACCAGAGAAACCCTTTTTGGCGCCTTCAGCCAGCCCCATAGGCATTGTCATACATTTTTAGTTGAGTTTAGGTGGTTATTGTTTATGCCGGCGGCTGAATGCTACACAATAAGCTGTTCTCCTGTTGTAAGCAAAATGCTATAGAAATGATAAGGATTTTCCAATAACTTAATGAGTGAAGAAAGTTGGCAATAAATGAGGCACTAAATGTAATGATTTCATGTGGAAACATTGTTTGATGGGAGAGCAGCATTATCTAATTTCTTAACACATAAAAACTGCATTTATAAATTATTGAACCAGAAATAATTTTCATTTAATTTTATCTTACCCCAGGTCTAACTAAATTAGTGCCTACTTTTAGGCTTCTGCTGATATCTGCTTTCCTGCTGTATATTCGTATGCTTCAAGTTTTTGAAATTATAAAAAAAAACACAGACTAATCTCTTCCGGCTTAACTCGAGAATCAGTTGTACTCAAGTAGAAATGACCTGAAAGGGATATCAGAATCCGAAAAAGGTATTTTGAATGTTTTAACTATTCTGGCATTCTGTTTGCTCCACCAACCTCCCTTTGCAAACACACCAAGATCATTGGAGCTGAAAATCTTGAATGATTTTTCCGATTATTTTCACAGGATTGCAGTATGAAAAGCAAGGATATTTGGTATCCACCAAGGATATTTGGTATTCATTCATTTCTCTTTGCAATGGTGAGTAAACACATCACTCATGTGAATTCAATTGAGGAAAATGCGAAAAGACCACACAATTTCCATTAATTTCAAAAAAATATATTTACACCATGCTACAAATATTTAAAGTTAGAAATGTGAAATTTTGAAATTTTAATTGAAAAATTTATTTTAAATGATAATCATAAAAATTTTGGATTTTAAGAAAATTTGGTGAAAAATTTTAATATTTGTAAAAAGTTTTTGCAGAAAACTTCAAAGAAATATTGTTTTTGAGAAAAAGAACAGGAAAATTTTATCTTATAACAAACATTCTAAAATATTTTGAATTCAGATACAATTACCCCGAAATTTTGTTCTTAGAAAACAAAAGCAAGGAAATCTTGTCTTGAAAGGAAATTTTAGGGCCATTTTCTCTTAAGTGGAAATTTAAGGAAAAATTCATTTAAGACAGCGTTAGAGAAATTTGGACTTTTGGAATTTTTGTTTGGAAAAATTCTAAAAAAATCATTTTACACTATGCTACAGTTATTTTAAATAGAGTTTACAAAAGGTGAAAATTTCTTGAAATTTTTTTTTTTAAGAAAATTAAATTAATTTTTTTTTAAGAAATTTTATTAATTTTTTTTTTAAGAAAATTTTATGAAAATTTTTTCTTTAGAGGAAATTTTACGGAAATTTTTTCTTTAGCGAAAATTTTACGGAAAATTTTTTTTCAGAGATATATTCACTTTAGAGAAATTTCATAGAAATTTTGTCTTTACAGAAAATTTCATAGAAATTTTGTCTTTAGAAAAAATTTCATAGAAATTTAGTCTTTAGAGAAAATTTCATAGAAATTTTGTCTTTAGAGAAAAGTTCATAGAAATTTTGTCTTTAGAGAAAATTGCATAGAAATTTTGTCTTTAGAGAAAATTACATGGAAATTTTTTCCTTAGAGAAAATTTCATGAAAATTTTTTCTTTAGAGAAAATTACATGGAAATTTTGCCTTTAGAGAAAATTTCATAGAAATTTTGTCTTAACAGAAAATTTCATAGAAATTTTGTCCTAACAGAAAATTTCATAGAAATTTTGTCTTTAGAGAAAATTTCATAGAAATTTTGTCTTAACAGAAAATTTCATAGAAATTTTGTCTATAGAGAAAATTTCATGGAAATTTTGTCTTTAGAGAAAATTTCATGGAAATTTTGTCTTTAGAGAAAATTTCATGGAAATTTTGTCTTAAGAGAAAATTTCACGGAAATTTTGTCATTAGAGAAAATTTCATGGAAATTTTGTCTTTAGAGAAAGTTTCATGGAAATTTTGTTTTTAGAGAAAATTTCATAGAAATTTTGTCTTTAGGGAAAATTTCATGGAAATTTTGTGTTTAGAGAAAATTTCAATGAAATTTTGTCTTTAGAGAAAATTTCGTAGAAATTTTTGTCATTAGAGAAAATTTCATGAAAATTTTGTCTTTAGAGAAAATTTCATGGAAATTTTGTCTTTAGAGAAAATTTCATGGAAATTTTGTCTTTAGGGAAAATTTCATGGAATTTTTGTCTTTAGAGAAAATTTCATGGAAATTTTGTCTTTAGGGAAAATTTCATGGAAATTTTGTCTTTAGAGAAAATTTCATGGAAATTTTGTCTTTAGAGAAAATTTCATGGAAATTTTGTCTTTAGAGAAAATTTCATGGAAATTTTGTCTTTAGGGAAAATTTCATGGAAATTTTTGTCCTTGGAGAAAATTTCATGGAAATTTTTGTCCTTGGAGAAAATTTCATGGAAATTTTTTTCTTTAGAGAAAATTTCATGGAAATTTTGTATTTAGAGAAAATTTCATGGAAATTTTTTCTTTAGAGAAAATTTCATGGAAACTTTTTCTTTAGAGAAAATTTCATGGAAATTTTGTCTTTAGAGAAAATTTCATGGAAATTTTGTCTTTAGAAAAAATTTCATGGAAATTTTGTCTTTAGAGAAAATTTCATGGAAATTTTGTCTTTAGAGAAAATTTTATGCAAATTTTGTCTTGAGAGAAAATTTCATGGAAATATTGTATTTAGAGAAAATTCATGGAAATTTTGTCTTTAGAGAAAATTTCATGGATATTTTGTATTTAGAGAAAATTTCATGGAAATTTTGTCTTTAGAGAAAATTTTATGCAAATTTTGTCTTGAGAGAAAATTTCATGGAAATTTTGTCTTTAGAGAAAATTTCATGGGAAAAATTTGACATATTTCATTTTTATGGTTACGTAAAAATCAAAAGCATTCATTAGCAAATACATATTCCTAACTACTAGCTACACACACCCAAATCAAATAAAAGGATTATTGATTTGCGTCATCAAATAATCATTTGAGGCCAAATGATGACAATTGTCAAACAACCAAACCACAATTATTTATTTCGTTTAATCAATGACAACAACAAATTCATTTCGCACACTCTGCTCCTCTCTCTTTGTCAATAAGCAATGCAACGACCACAACATCACATTTTTGTGATCACTCACTTGAACTGGCACGGAAGGATGACAAATGTATGCGAGTACGCCCAATGCGCAGGATTGATGTGTATTAAACCATGTCTGTATAGGACTAGCAGCCACCCACCCACACTGATGCACTCACCAGTCTCGTGAGTGTTGAAATGGTGGCAAACATTTATATGTGTGGGTAGATGGGTAGTAGTATGGTGAATAGAATGTAGGGGCTTTTTATTTATTGTTTGTTTAAGTCTTATGGTCCAGTGATCTTTGTTATTGGGTGGATGGGTAACAATGCCACAACACTTAATGGCGCTTACATGCGCCACATAGATTCTGAGATCCTGGGACAAATAAAATGAATTTTTCTAGCAATTCCAAAAGGATAATATGAGGTAATGTATAAAAGGTCTGCTTTAAAGGCTTTGTTGTTAGTTGCCAAATACCTCCCCCGGGGTTTTTTGTGGAGTTTCTGCTTCAATGATCTGTATCATTGCCCATTGCATTGCCCAAAACAGGGCATGTGTGTCGCCCTACTCTACCATTCTGACAGCCTAGTCATATGGTTTCCACTTCACATCATACGGCCCCGCTTAACGCTATACCCAACCATTTTGGGTTATCCAACATGCTCAGCCCAAAAAACTTATTGAACCATTATATAACAGTTCTGCTCCACTGATCTGTAAAATTTCGGCAGAATTTTTGCAAACCATAAGAATAGATCGTCTAGCTGATGCTTTTGAGTGCCTAGTAAATAAATTTCCACTTCACAGCAAATGGACGTTGTTAATTAATCTATGAGGGTACTACTCACTTGCAGTTATTCTTAAAGAAGGCATCTAATATACTCTAAGATAGGGGAACACTAATGTGGGTAAGTTATTGTTGAGAGAAAATGCTAAAAAAAAAATGTTCATTGAAATTTTGTCTTTAGAAAAAATCTCAGGAAAATTTTGTCTTAAGAGAAAATTTTAGGGAAATTTTTTCTTTAAAGAAAATTTCAAGGAAATTTTGTCTTTAGAGAAAATTTCAAGGAAATTTTGTCTTTAGAGAAAATTTCAAGGAAATTTTGTCTTTAGAGAAAATTTCAAGGAAATTTTGTCTTTAGAGAAAATTTCAAGGAAATTTTGTCTTTAGAGAAAATATCGGGGATGTTTTGTTTTAAGCGAAAATTCCAGGGAAACTATGTCTTTAAAGAAATTTTCAAGGAAATTTTATCTTTAGAGAAAATTTCGGGAAAATTCTGTCTTAAGAGAAGTTTTGATAGAAATTTTGTCTTTAGAGAAATTTTGATGGAAATTTTGTCTTTAGAGAAAATTTCATAAAAATTGTATCTTCATCGAAAATTTCAGGGAAATTTTTGTCTCTAGTGAAAATTTCAGGGAAATTTTGTCTTTATTGAAAATTTCATGGAAATTTTTTCTTTAGTGAAAATTTCTCAGAAATTTTTTTCTTTAGGAAAAATTTCATGGAAATTTTATCTTTAGATACAATTTCAGGAAAATTTTAGGAAAATTTTGTCTTTAGAAAAAATCTCAGGGCAATTTGTCTTTAGCGAAAGTTTCATGGAAATTTTGTCTTTAGAGAAAATTTCATGGAAATTTTGTCTAAAAGAAAATTTTAGGGAAATTTTGTCTTCGGAAAAAATTTCATGGGACCTCGGACCATATCCAAAGTTATAAATGAATAAAAGAAACAAGAGGAATGAAAAACCAAGGCGGCGGGTGAAATGCCTTATGGGCCTTCGCCGAATCTTATGGCATCTTCCATGGGAACCATTCCGCCCCATGGGAACCATTCCGCCCCATGGGAACCATTCCGCCCCATGGGAACCATTCCACCCAGAAGTACTTTCGCAAGATCACACAGGTCGTAGAAAAACCGATTCCCCAGAAAGGAGAGCCTTCGTCACTGCAGACCCAGACATGGAATAGAGAAAGTGCTTGATAGTCTCCTCCTCATTCTCATCAAGGCACCTCCTGCAGTAGTCAAAGTGCAAAAATGCAAAATTTGACCCTTAAGAGAAAATTTCCATCAAAATTTCTCTAAAGACAAAATTTCCATCAAAACTTCTCTTAAGTCAAAATTTCCCTGAAAAATTTCTCTTGAGGGTCAAACTCCTCACATATCATTGAGTGTTGTCCGATTCAGGTTTAAACTGCGAAAGTCATTGTGCGGTATTCCCATGCACGCCGCCATGCGGCCCATGGCACACTGTCCGGTTATGACCGCTGTTAAAGTACTCAGCGAACTCTTATCAAACGCCAGTAACTCCTTAGTCCGCCTCCAGTCGATGACAGGCCAGAGAGCTCTAGCAGACCGGCAACAATTCGCCATTTTGCTACCGACGCCACTGTGGCCATCTTATCTAATATGTTCTGTAGCTCGACAAATGGAACGTAGGAAAGACCGGCGTCTGGTTTGCCCGGCGCAGAAGAACTCCTCTAGCCGCATTCATCGACTTTTCGTTAACTGGAATCACTTCATGTTCGGGAACCCATGTCACCATCACTGTGTGGACCCGGAGCCTACCCATGGACCCGAAACCATCCGCCATACACTTCAACCTCACCGTCCTCGAACCCAAGGCCTTGGTCGGCGTCATATTGTCCACATAAATACTGTGTTTTGAGGGCGGTAAATCCCTTACCAGAATTTCCCTTGCTGCTACTGTAATAAATCAGACCTCTGCCTGTAAGACCATACACCCGTTTGACAATCTCAAAGACATACCAATATTGAATGCGTCGGAGTAGACCCGCAATCTTGTTCATGACTTCGTCTTGGAGCCATCAGTTAAGATAGAGGTCTCATTCACCTCAGACACAGCATTCGTCCTTCTTACGTCCCTCCCGGGAAAAAAGGGGCGAACTTCTCACATATAAATGACTGTCCGATTCAATTTTAAGCTCAATGATAAGGAGCCTCATTTTTGTAGCCGAGTCCGAACGGCGTGGTGAAGTGCGAAGTTTTTACATGGCAAAGTACCTCACAAATGTAGCCAGCATTAGTAAGGGGATAACCATCGCTGCAAATGTTTCTGATGATCACGCCGCGGTTTGAACCCAGGCGTACAGCGTCATAGGCGGACAAGTTTACCTCTGCGCTACGGTGGCCACCAATCGAGGACTATGCCAAGTATTTCCCTTCCTTCGACGGGTGATCCCGTCCAAAGAAGTGAGTCTAAACTGTGGTATATTGTATCTACGAGTGTAGAGCACCAGCTCGGTCTCCTTTGAGTTGGTCCTAAACCCATTTCTGGTAGCTCATTGCGAAAAACTTCTCATTGACGCTGCCATGATCTCGCTAATCGTCCACAAAAATCTGCCCGGACCAGCAACACGACTTCGTCCGCATAAGCGGTTATCTCAGTGCCATCTCCGCAGAGATCCATTGGGATTTCGTTCAACTCGAGGTTCCATAGACACTGCGAGAGCACCTCTCCCTGGGGCATTCCTCTTGTCACTTGCCTTCTGACCACACTATCTCGCAAGTTCACGTTAATAATCCTCCACAAAGCATATTAACTGTCTAATGGCAGATTATGGGGTGAATCCCCGCGTGGTCTAGTGTGGCGACTGTTAATCCTATCTCCACGTTTTTGAAGGCCCGCTCAGTATCCAAGAAGGCCGCCATAGTGCATTACTTCTCCCGGAGCGACGTCTGGATCTCCCATATCACTTCGTCAAGGGCCATATCCACCAACCTGCCTTTGAGGCATACGCGTTGTGCCCCTCTGAAGTTTTCCGGCGTCAGTCCCTTTCTCACTTTTAGATCTATCAGTCTTTCCAGTGTTTTGAACAAAAATGATGACCGACAAATGGTCCTATAATACTTTGTCGTACTATAGCATATTTTTTCCGCCTTTTGGGATAAAGACAACCTTGACCTCCCTACATGACCTTGTTTCGTAGGACCATGTCAGACTCGCCCGAACCATATCAGGCCCGGCCAGAACAGAATGACTCAAAGGGACTACTGCAGTAGCGACGGGATAATGCCATCAGGTCCGGCCAATTTAAATGGCCGAAAAGTGTGAACTGCCCACACTTTCTTCAACGATATCCCTTTTGAAGTCGTCCGCCAAGGCCGCATATGTATTGCGATATCTTGATAGCCGAACTTTTCCTGGCCGCCCAGAAATTGCGTCTCCATCCAACGTTTTAATGTCTCCTGACCACTCTCGGCGTAAGTCCCGTCTTCCCTGCACAGGACGCTAGGAGTGGTAGGATTTTTCGAAAGCACTTAAGGCAACCTAGATGCCACACTAGTGCTTCCAATTCTTCACATAATTCCGCCCAGGAATTCTTCTTCGCTTACCTCGTATCATTCTTGAGCTTGCCAAAGGCCTCACGTTATTCGTCTCAGCCCTCTGCCGTGTTCTTTCTCTTGGCCTTATTAAAAAGGTTCTTGCTCTCCCACCTGAGTACCTTCAGTTCCGGTGAAAACCTTGACTGGCTAGTTTAACACGGCGAGACATGCCTTCAAAAAGGCCTCGTACAGGCATCTCGTGACAAGATCCAAGAGGATCTCAAGGGGGCCCAGATTTTGCATTTGTTCCCAGAACTTCTCCCAATTGGTCCTTCTCGGGTTTTCTGTATGGTCTCCTCTTTATTTATGGTTTATTTTTCCCGCCTTGAGGAAAACAATCGCCTTGACCTCCCTCCATGTCTTTGGTGTGTAGGACCATGCCAAACTCGCCCGGAAAGTCCGTTCCAGCCAGGATAGGGTGACTCCATCAGGTCCGACTAATTTAAATGGCCGATAAGTGCGAACTGCCCACACTATCTTCATCTCGTCAACGATGTCCCTGGTGAGGTCATCCGCCTAGGCCGCATATGTAGGTATTGCGATATCATGATCGACGACCTCTTCCTGGCCGCCCAGAAAATGCGTCTCCATCCAAAATTCCACCGTCTCCTGACCACTCTCAGTGTAAGTCCCGCCTTCTCTCCTCAGAGAGATAGGTAGCGTCAGGATTCTCAAGAGCACTTTGCGGAACCTAGATGTCTCTCTATTGCTTCCAATTCTCCACAGAATTTCGCCCTCCTCTTCACCTTCGTATCACGTATCATTCTTGAACTTGTAAGGGCCTCACGATATACGTCCCTGCACTCTGCAGTGTTCTCTCTCTTGGCCTTATTTAAAAGCCTTCTGAGTACCTTTAGCTCCGATGACCACCATGACTAGCTGGTCCGCCTATGAAGCTGAACGCCTGGGTTCAAATCATGGCGAGATCATCAGAAAAAAGTTTTAGCTGTGGTTTTCCTCTCCTAATGTTGGCAACATTTATGAGGTACTTGCCATGTAAAACATCTCTCCAAAGAGGTGTCGCACTGCGGCACGCCGTTCGGAATCGGCTATAAAAAGGAGGCCCCTTATCATGGAGCTTAAACTTAAATTGGATTGCACTCATTTGCCCCTGTTCGTTAGCGAAATGTTCATGGGCAATTTTTACTCGTTCGGGTCATGCCTTCAAAAAGGCCTAGTTCAGGCATCCCCTGACAAGATCCTCTGCGGCCTCCAGTTTCCTTGAGACTTTCGGAAGACCTAGGGACCCCAGCTTCTGCTTCCCTGAAATTCTGAAATTCTGCTTCCCTGAAATTCTCCCAATTGTTCTTTCTCGGGTTTCTGCATGGTCTCCTCTTCCCCATCTCGTGCTCGACCTGAAAACATATCCTATAGTGATCTCAAAAGGAGCACTGAGTGGAGACGTCCAGCGCAAGATTTTCCCCGAGTCACTACTTTATAATCTGTCCAAATTTTAAGGAAATTTTATCTTGAGAGCAACGTTCATGGAAATTTTGACGTTAGAGAAAAATTTAGAGAAATTTTGTCGTTAGAGAGAAAATTTCATGGAGTTTTTGCCTTCAGAGAAAATTTTGGAGATATTTCGTCTTTAGAGAAAATTTTATGAAATTTTGTCTTTTGAGAAAATTGCGTGGAAATTTTGGCTTTAGAGAAAATTTTAGAAAATTTAAGCGAAATTTTGTGTTTAGATAATATTTTCTACAAATTTTGATTGTGGAGAAAATCTATTTATTGACATTTTACCTTCCTTAAATGTCATCGACATTTAAGCTCATTACCAAATTGTCCACAGCGTCGCTTCCCATTTAACTCCATTCTAAAAAATTATCATTGAACCGTAACAAAAACCAAACATGCTTCATGAATTCTTGTAACAGGATCTCAGAGCAATTTCCAACAACAACATGTTAAAGTCCCTTCCCCCTAAAGAGGAAATTTACTCCCCAAAACAACAAAGGCACAACAAATAGCCTACCAGTCACCACTGTCATATTCATTCAATTGTAACCAGGTGTGACAATGCTTGCAGGGAGCTCAGCTTAATTAAATAGCCCTCAACCATTGGAATTGTCGTGCCAGAGGATATGCCCACACCCAATGCAAGCATAGTTGGCCAAACCACAAAGATCACTAGACCATGCGACCATGAGCAGCCAATCAGAATTCAATTCAATGTGTAGCAACAGGACCAAAGGGGACAAAGTGCATTTGTGCTGCAGGGACAGTGGAATGAAATGATAGCTAAAAACAAGTAAAAGCGTGCTAAGTTCGGTCGGACCGAAACTTGGGAACCCACCACGTGGATGGATTCTGCTAAAAATTTATACAAACTAAATTTGGTTGATGGGCATAATTTTATTGTCCATACCAAACTTCTGACAAACCAGCAAGGATAATCGAGAAACCGGTTAATATGGAAGCTATATCAGGTTATAGACCGTACTTGGCACAGTTGTTGAAAAATAAAACAAAACACCGCATGAACAATTTCAGCCAAATCGGGCGAAAGAAGTGGCTTCCAGGGGCTAAAGAAGTCAAATCGGGAGATCGATTTATATGGGAGCTTCATCAGGTTATGGACCGATTTGGACCCTACTTGACATAGTTGTTGGAGGTCATAACTGAATGTTATGTGGAAAATTTCATGTAAATCGGATGAAAATTGCGGCTTCCAGAGGCTCAAGAAGTCAAATCGGGAGATCGATTTATATGGGAGCTTCATCAGGTTATGAACCGATTTGGACCCTACTTGACACAGTTGTTGGAGGTCATAACTGAATGTTATGTGGAAAATTTCATACAATTCGGATGAAAATTGCGGCTTCCAGGGGCTCAGGAAGTCAAATCAGGAGATGGGCTTATATGGGAGCTATATCAGGTTATAGACCGATTTGGACCGAACTTGACACAGTTATTGGAGGTCATAACAGAATGCCATGTGCAAAATTTCATGCAAATCAGATGAAAATTGCGGCTTCCAGAGGCTCAAGAAGTCAAATCGGTTAATATGAGGGCTATATCCAAATCTCAATACAGCCTAACGAACAGGGACCCGACGATGGAACCCTAACCGACTTTATAAAGAGTCGGATGATTAGGATAGGCAAAGAAACTAATACGATGACATCAGACAGTGCTGTGACAGGAAAGTCAATGCAGTCTAAAGAACAAGGAACAGACGATGAGATCATTATCTACTCCCAAGATGGCCATTTACTGGAGGACCAATGATTGAGGTAATACGGATAAACCTCCACCGGAGCGAGACTGCTACACACGATCTGATGGAGAAAATCAGCAAGTGCAAGATTCATATTGCCTTAATTCAGGAGCCATGGACGACCCGGAGCAAAGTTTCTGGACTGAACCATATCAACAAAGATTTAGAATCGCACGGCCAGGGCCGGATCCGACAAGCTTCCGGATTAAGTTAAAAACCAACTGGACAAAATTCGGAAGACTAGATTGTCCAAGCATAGAACAGATTGACGAAAATATTAACAGGATTACGACTGCACTGGTGGAGTCTTTGGAAGATAGTTGTCTTCTTCGGGAAAGGAAATCAGCCCAAGAAAAACACTGGATGCCCGGGGAGATTCGCAATATTGGGAAAGAGATCCGCAAATATTTTAACAGAACACTTCTAAAAAAAGCAAAGGTTTATGGGGATATGTAATACACACGGCTCAAGGAATACAATAAGATTACCAGGTAAAAACGTGCCTCCTCCGGTAAAACGTGCCTCCTAGAAGCTTTTCTGCGAACAGGTCGATAGCGGTAATGATAAAAACAAGTATCTGCGTGCTAATTTCGGCCGGGCCGAATCTTATATACCCTCCACCATGGATCGCATTTGTCGAGTTCTTTTCCCGGCATCTCTTCATAGGCAAAAAAGGATATAAGAAAAGAGTTGCTCTGCTATTAAAACGATATCAAGATATGGTCGGGTTCGGACCACAATTAAATTATATGTTGGAGACCTGTGTAAAATTTCAGCCAATTCGTATAAGAATTGGGCCCATTGGGGCTCACGAAGTAAAATAGAGAGAACGATTTATATGGGATCTGTATCGGGCTATAGACCGATTCAGACCATAATAAACACGTTTGTTGATGGTCATGAGAGGATCCGTCGTACAAAATTTCAGGCATATCGGATAATAATTGCGACCTCTAGGGGTCAAGAAGTCAAGATCCCAGATCGGTTTATATGGCAGCTATATCAGGTTATGAACCGATTTGAACCTTATTTGACACAGTTGTTGAAAGTAAAAATAAAATACGTCATGCAAAATTTCAGCCAAATCGGATAGAAATTGCGCCCTCTAAAAGCTCAAGAAGTCAAATCCACAGATCTGTTTATACGACAGCTATATCAGGTTATGGACCGATTTCAACCATACTTGGCACAGTTGTTGGATATCATAACGAAATACTTGGTGCAAAAATTCATTCAAATCGGATAAGAATTGTGCCCTCTAGAGGCTCAAGAAGTCAAGACCCAAGATCGGTTTATATGGCAGCTATATCAGGTTATGGACCGATTAAAACCATACTTGGCACAGTTGTTGGATATAATAACAAAACACGTCGTGCAAAATTTCATTTCAATCGGATAAGAATTGCGCACTCTAGAGGCTCAAGAAGTCAAGACCCAAGATCGGTTTA
The DNA here is from genome assembly GCF_963082655.1 of Stomoxys calcitrans. Classification (NCBI taxonomy): domain Eukaryota; kingdom Metazoa; phylum Arthropoda; class Insecta; order Diptera; family Muscidae; genus Stomoxys; species Stomoxys calcitrans. The sequence continues at coordinate 39,284,695 of NC_081556.1, read as the reverse complement.
TATGGCAGCTATATCAGGTTATGGTCCGATTTGAACCATACTTGGCACAGTTGTTGGATATCATAACAAAACACGTTGTGCAAAATTTCATTTCAATCGGATAAGAATTGCACACTCTAGAGACTCAAGAAGTCAAGACCCAAGATCGGTTTATATGGCAGCTATATCAGGTTATGAACCGATTTGAACTATACTTGTTGTGCAGTTGTTGGATATCATAACAAAACACGTCGTGCAAAATTTCATTCCAATCGGATAAGAATTGCGCACTCTAGAGGCTCAAGAAGTCAAGACCCAAGATCGGTTTATATGGCAGCTATATCAAAACATGGACCGATATGGCTCATTTACTATACCAACCGACCTACACTAACAAGAAGTATTTGTGCAAAATTTCAAGCGGCTAGCTTTACTCCTTCGGAAGTTAGCGTGCTTTCGACAGACAGACGGACGGACGGACAGACGGACGGACATGGCTAGATCGACATAAAATGTCACGACGATCAAGAATATATATATACTTTATGGGGTCTCAGACGAATATTTCGAGTAGTTACAAACAGAATGACGAAATTAGTATACTCCCCATCTTATGGTGGAGGGTATAAAAAGTTTGTCTCCAAAACCCATGTCCAAACTGAATCTTTAGTAGACGACATGGGAGTGAAAGCAGAGACAACAGAGGACATGATGGGGCTTTTAAGGAAAACAAATTTTCCACAGGATACGACAGGACTCACGGAGACGGCTGAATCTTGGAATAATGATGTTGATCGAAGGTTTATAATTACGGAATTTATGGTGAAGGAATCCTTGGGGAATATTTCCGGCGTTATTACAGAAGGAGGCTGACTATCTGGCGTCTCATATGGTCAATATTTTCACAGCGTGCCTGGGACTTCCATATATTCCAAAATACTGGCAGGAGACCAGGGTGGTGTTTATATCGAAACACGGCAAGGCTAGTTGTGCGACACCAAAGGCCTACAGACTTATAAGCCTTACGTCCTTTCTACTGAAAACCATGGAACGTACTGTGGACACCATGATAAAGAGTAGGAAATCCAGTAAACTGCTCAAATACAAACAGCATGCCTATGTCAAGGGAAGATCGGTGGAGACTGCCCTGCACGAGGTTGTGCATAAAATAGAAAAATCCTTCGATGCCAAAACGTACCCACTGGCGGTATGCATTGACATCGAGGGGGCGTTTATCAATGTGTGGACCGACACACTGATCCAATCCTTAGACCAGTAACGGGGGAACCCGGTCCTTCTAGTCTGGATGCTAACATGTGGACAAATTGTGTGTCCCATGACATAAATCGATAGGGCATTTCATCGCCACTTCTATGGGTGACCACCATAAATGGCCTATTATGGATGCTGACTGAGGAGGGATTCCTATTCGTCTGCTATGTAGACGGTGTTATAATACTTCTAAAGGGTAAGAATCAGCTATGCAGAAGGGCGAGCTAGACCAAGAGGTCTCATATCAACCCAGAGCAGACTGAAATATGCCTGTTCACGAGGAAGACGAAGGTGGGCCAATTTATCGCACCACATTTCCTCAACGAAACGATTTCGATATCTGACAAGGTCTAATGCTTAGGTGTGATCTTGGACAGGAAACTGTATTGGAAGTGTCACATTCAGGAGCGTACTGAGAAGGCTCATAGATATTGGGCACTATGTAGACGGGCCGTAGGCTCATAATGGGGTCTGAATCCGAGGATAGTCCACTGGCTCTGTGATCTTGGACAGGAAACTGAATTGGAAGTGTCACATTCACGAGCGTACTGAGAAGACTCACAGATATTGGGCACTATGTATACGGGCTGTAGGCTCATAATGGGGTCTGAATCCGAGGATAGTCCACTGGCTCTACAAGATCGCGATTAGACCAATACTTACTTACGTCTCAGTAGTTTGGTGGATTGCTATGGTGAAAGGAGGCCACCGTGGCGCAGAGATTAGCATGTCCGCCTATGACGCTGAACGCCTGGGTTCGAATCCTGGCGAGACCATCAGAAAAAATTTTCAGCGGCGGTTTTCCCCTCCTAATGCTGGCAACATTTGTGAGGTACTATGACATGTAAAACTTCTCTCCAAAGAGGTGTCGCACTGCGGCACGCCGTTTGGGCTCGGCTATAAAAAGGAGGCCCCTTATCATTGAGCTTGAAAACTTGAATCGGACTGCACTCATTGATATGTGAGAAGTTTGCCCCTGTTCCTTAGTGGAATGTTCAGGGGCAAAATTTGCATATTAGCTATGGAGAAAAGGCATAGGCGGAGCGATGCCCACGCCCACTAAGGCACTGGAGACTATTCTAGATATCAGACCCATTGACATACATATTAAGTATATTTCCAATCGCATACCTGAGACGACACTTGAGGCCGAGTGCGAGGCACTCCTGCCAGGGGCACAGCCTTGGATTGACAGAACCCTAGTATTGCCATCAGGAACATCATGTTACACAGATGGATCAAAGCTAGAGGACAGAGTGGAGCCAGAGGCTGAGATCTGTTTCAGACTACCTGCCCATAATACGGTCCTACTGGCGGAGATTCGGACGATCACGGAATGCGTGAAGTGGTGTGGGGCCAACGCGAGGACGTCGAGTGTGAACATCTTTACGGACAGTAAAATAGCCATAAGGACAATAACAACCAGCACGGTAAGGTCACTAATAGTCTTGCAGTGTAAGAAGGAGATTAACGCCTTCTCTGAGGATGGCAAAATCCGCATCGTTTGGGTGCCGGGCCATAACGGTGTAAAGGGGGATGAAAGGCTGACGATTTGGCGCTGAAGTCCAGAAAACTGCCGTTAATAAACTTGGTTAACCTGAAGCCTTTCGGGTCGACGCAGTTCGAGTTCGGGGAGTGGGCAATGAATGCGCATGCAACGATGTGGACCAAATTTTGCACAAAAATTAAATTTTAATATAATTTTCTAAAAAAAAGTTGACAAAAGTTTAAAAATAAAATTCTGACAAAATTTTTATTAAAAATCACAATTTTGTCCAAATTTTCCACAAAAATTAAATTTTAGCAAAATTTTCTATAAAAAGTATAATTTTGACTGCATTTTGCAGAGACATTAAATTTTAAAAAATTGTCCCTAAAAATAAAATTTTAGAAAAATTGTTTATAAAAAAAATTTTTGATCTAATTTTCTACAAACATAAAATTTGGACAAAATTTTCTTAAAAAAAAAAAATTTCACAAAATTTTCCTTAAAAAAATTTTTCATTAAAAAAAAAAATCACAAAATTTTCTTTAAAAAAGATATTTTCACTTTTTTTTTTAAAAAAATAAAACTTTGAAAAAATTTTCGCTAAAAATAAAATTTTGACGATATTTTCGTAACAAAATTTTATAACCATAAAATGTTGACAATAATTGCTATTTTTTTTTTACAAAAATTCTGTTTCTTAATACCACTATCTACACTTCCACTATTTCAATTATCCCTTAAACACGAATAAAAACTATCTCATGTTAGCTTTTCCAACACATGACATATTTATGTGTCCGTACTGGCTTGAGTAAAATAATTACATTAAGCACGCGATATCATTCATTTGGAACGTTGTCATAGATTTCTACCAGGATACCAAGAGCCGTTAGGAGGTAGACCCAACAAGGATATCCATTTAGTAATCTAACCCCCTTCATTGACTAATTCATATAAAGTCAAATAGACATAAAATTAAGCAAATACAAATGCTTTGAATGTATGGTGCGTTGACACATCAAAAAAAAAGAGGTCTTCGCTCAACCAAAACAAATACATAGATAAAGATTGTAATGACTTATCAGGGTGACAGTGTTGGTTACAAGTCCTGGTGGCATAAATTGATTTTATACAACCATACATACGTATGAACAACAAGTGTGTGTGTGTGTGAGTGACTAGTCAACCCCAAAACGGAAATGAAAACATTTCCAATGTGCTGATTAATGATACGTAACGAAGCAATTCATGGTCACATATATAGAGTGTCGTGCGGGGAAACCACAAAACCAAATTAAATGACAATCATGGATTATTTGAACTATTCTATTGAGCACACAATCTATAGCAATAAGATATACTAGACGGATGAAAGTAGAAGATTAGTAGAAGGTGGGTACACTGACAAAAATATAGTGGGAATCAAACAAAAAGATTTTGGAGGACAAAAAATTAAAGAATTTTAAAAATTCGGACAAAATTTTCATCATGCATAAAGGCACAAGGCCAGGAAAATCCTAATTTAAAGAAATTTTTTTCGAACACTTTTAACGATGGTGTTTCAAAACCAAATTTTTAATAAAATTTTCCATAAAAATAAAGTTTCAATGAAATTTTCTATGGAAATCAATTTTTGACACAACTAATTGTCCTAAGTTTCGGCGACGTCGGACAATAAATGCGCCTTCTGTAGGCCCAAAACCTTAAATCGAGAGATCGGTCTATATGGCAGCTGTATGTAAATCTTGATCGATCTCGGCCAAATTGCAGAAATATGTCGAGGGGCTTAACTTAGCTCACTGTACCAAATTTTTGCGACTTCGGACAATTAATGCGTTTTTTATGGGCCCAAACACTAAAACCGAGAGATCGGTCTATATGGCAGCTATATCCAAATCTGGACCGATCTGAGCCAAATTGAAGAATAATGGTGAAGGGCTTAACACAACTCACTGTCCCAAGTTTTGGTTACATCGGACAATGAATGCGGCTTTTATGGCCTCAAAACCTTATATCGAGAGATCGGTCTATATGGAGGCTATATTCAAATCTAGACCGATCTGGGCCAAATTAAAGAAGGTTGTCGAAGGCTCTAACACAATTCACTGTTCCAAATTTCGGCGACATCGGAAAATAAACGCGCCTTTAATGGGCCCAAAACCTTAAATCGAGAGATCGGTCTATATGGCAGCTATATTCAAATTTGTACCGATCTGTGCCATATTGCAGAAGTATATCGAGGGGCTTAACTTAACTCACTATGCCAAATTTCGCAACATCGGACAATAAATGCGCCTTTTATGGCATCAAAACCTTATATCGAGAGATCGGTATATATGGCAGCTATATCCAAATCTGGACCTATCTGTGCCATATTGCAGAAGTATATCGAAGGGCTTAACTTAACTCACTATGCCAAATTTCGGCTACATCGGACAATAAATGCGCCTTTTATGGCCTCAAAACCTTATATCGAGAGATCGGTCTATATGGCAGCTATATCCAAATCTGGACCTATCTGTGCCATATTGCAGAAGTATATCGTGGAGCTAAACTTAACTCACTACGCCAAATTTCGGCAACATCGGACAATAAATGTGCCTTTTATGGCCTCAAAACCTTATATCGAGAGATCGGTCTATATGGCAGCTATATCCAAATCTGGACCTATCTGAGCCAAATTGCAGAAAGATGTCAAGAGGCCTAACGCAACTCACTGTCCCAAATTTTGGCAAAATCGGACAATAAATGCGCCTATTATGGGTGCAAAACCTTAAATCAAGAGACAGCTATATCCAAATCTGGACCGATCTGGGCCAAAATTAAAGAAAGATGTTGAAGGGCCTCACACAACACCCTGTCCCAAATTTCAGCAAAATCGGATAATAAATGTGGCTTTTATGGGCCTAAGACCCTAAATCGGCGGATCGGTCTATATAGCAGCTATATCCAAATCTGGACCGATCTGGGCCAAATTGTAAAAGGATACCGAAGGGCCTTACACAGCCCACTGTCCCTAATTTCAGCAAAATCGGAAAATAAATGTGGCTTTTATGGGCCTAAGACCCTAAATCGGCGGATCAGTCTATATGGGGGCTATATCAAGATATAGTCCGATATAGCCCATCTTCGATCTTACCCTGCTTATGGATAAAAAAAAGAATCTGTGCGAAGTTTCAGCTCAATATCTCTATTTTTAAAGACTGTAGCGTGATTTCAACAGACAGAAGGACAGATGGACGGACATGGCTAGATCGTCTTAGCTTTTTACGCTGATCAAGAATATATATACTTTATAGGGTCGGAAATGGATATTTCGATGTGTTGCAAGCGGAATGATAAAATAAATATACCTCCATCCTTTGGTGGTGGGTATAAAAATATGTTAAACAATTTTCTAAAAAAAATATAATTTTGACAAAATTTTCTATGAAAGTCGGTGATGGATCCGTCGTCGGGCCCCTGTTTGTTAGGATGTGTTGGCTCTCTCTTTCCACTGCACAGCCTTGTTCCCGTAGTGCACCAAGCTTAGTCTTAAGGCATGGCGCTATGCGGGAGCAAGACGCAAGCAGCTGAAATCCTCATATTGAGACATCAGGCCATGCAGTGGCAGGTGACTCAATACCGCCCAAGGAAAGGGGTGCTGACGACGAGACAATGACGGCCTCTCTCAATATTGGGAAGACTAAGAAAAGCAAAGATCCTAATACTAAACTATTAGGAGAGACCCAACAAAGATCTTAATATTGAAATATTAAGCAGCGCAGCGACAGGAGTCTCAATGCAACCTAACGAACAGGGAGACGATGATGGTATCATCACCTACTTCCAAGAAGCCCATTTACTTTAGATTTGGAAGACTAAGATAGGTAGAGATCCTAGTATTGAAACATCAGGCAGTACAGGGAATGAAAACTCAATGCAGTATAACGAACAGGGACCCGGCGATGGAACCATTACCAACTTTATAAAGAGTCGGAAGACTAGACTAGGCAAAGAACCTAATACGATGACTTCAAACAATGCAGTGATAGGAAAGTCAATGCGTGCCTAGGACTTGCATGTACTCCAAAATACTGGCAGGAGGCAAGGGTGGTGTTTACACCGAAGCACGGGAAGGCAAGTTATGCGACACCAAAGCCTACAGACCCATAAGGGTTACGTCCTTTCTACTCAAAGCCATGGAACGTATTGTGGACACCATGATAAAGAGTAGGATATCCAGCGAACTGCTCAAATACAAACAGCATGCCTATGTCCAGGGAAGGTCGGTGGAGATCGCCCTGCACGAGGTAGTGCATAAAGTAGAAGAATACTTCGATACCAAGGCGTACACATTGGCGGTTTGCATTAACATCGAGGGGGCTTTTGACAATGTGGGGACCGACACACTGATCCAATCCTTTGACCAGTACCGGGTGGACCGGGTCTTTAGAGAATGGATAAACCATATGCTTAGGAACAGGCGGATAAATTATGTGTCCCATGGCATAAATATAAAGTGGCACAGGGCACGCCACAGGGGGGCATTTTATCGCCACTCCTATGGGTGATCACCATAAATGACCTATTACGGATGCTGACTGAGGAGGGATTTGAGCCCGTCGGTTACGCAAACGATGTTATAATTCTTCTAAGGGGTAAGGATTCGAACCAGCTATGCAGGAACGCCGAAAGGGTCTTGCATATGGCATATGACTGGGCCAGATAAAGAGGTCTCAATGTTAACCCAGACAAGTCGGGCCATTTCACAAGGAAAACGGACGTGCGCCAATTTAACGCACCACGTTTCCTCAATAAGGCGATTGCGATATCTGACAAGGTAAAATACTTAGGTGTGATCTTGGACAGGAAACTGAATTGGAAGTGTCACATTCAGGGGCGTACTGAGAAGACTCACAGATAATGGGCACTATGTAGACGGGCCGTATGCTCGAAACGGGGCCTGAATCCGAGGATAGTCCACTGACTCTACAGGAGCATGATTAGACCAATACTTACTTACGCCTCAGTAGTTTGGTGGAGAAAAAGTACAACATAAGGACCATACAACAGGTTCAGAGAACATGTAGTCTTGGCATAGGCGGAGCGATGAGGACCACGCCCACTACGACACTGGAGACTATTCTAGACATACGATTCATAGCTGTATGTCTAGGCAGGCATTGCGGCTATGAGACTCAAGGCGATGGGAGAATGGATTGAGGATGGGAGCAGCTCATACCATTGCGGTATAATCGAGGCAACAATAGGAAACCTGGAAGGAATGGAAGAGGTTTTGCGATCCGAAACCTCAGATGAACCTTGAGCTCGAGTGCGAGGCATCGGCAAAGTCTTGGATTGACGGAACCCTAGTATTGCCATCTGGAAGATCATGTTACACGGATGGATCAAAGCTAGAGGACAGAGTGGGCCTGGAGGTCTACATTGAGAACCCAGGGACTGAGATCTGTTGTAGATTGCCTGACCATAATATGGCCCTGCAGGAGAAGATCTGGGCGATTTTGGAATGCGTGCCTGACCATAATACGCTACTGCAGGCGGAGATCCGGGCGATCACGAAATGAGTGAGGTGATGTGGTGCTAACACGAGGACGTCGAGTGAGAACTTCTTTACCGACAGTAAACTGGCCATAAGGTCAATAACAACCAGGACGGTAAAGTCACGAACAGTCTTGGAGTATAAGAAGGAGATTAACGCCTTTTCTGAGAATGGCATGATCGATGGCATGACGATTTGGCGATGAAGGCCAGAGGACTGCCGTCAATAAACTTAATTAACCCGAAGCCTTTCGGTTCGACGCAGTCGGAGTTAAGGGCGCGGGTGATGAACGCGCATGCAAACCTGTGGAACAGCGAGACGGTCCTTAAGGCGGCGAAAACCCTATGAGCAGATCCGGATTTTGAGAAGACGTGGCTATTACTGAAAGTAGCAAGCAGGAGGCTAGTAAAGCTTTCGCTATCATAACAGGAAACATAGGACTACGAGCTAACTCATGCGAAATCGATGCGGCAAGTGATAGCTTGTATAGGGCATGTGGAGAAGATCAATTTTCAAAATTTATGTAAAATATTTTTTTTATTGTTTTTTTTTATTTATTATCTTTTGCCGTTGCTATTCATTTCATCTACTCTGTGGCTAATCTACCCTAAACGGTGATTATTTCATTTGAAGTGGAAACATTTATCACAGGAGCTCATGTGAATTCACAGCAAATATTCGATGAAACTCTTTTTGTGTATATCTGGCCTTCACCAATACAAAACATTCAAAGATCATTCGACCATAAAGCATGACCTCATGGTCTGGTAACTCTCAGACAAGGACAGTGAGGCGAATCCATAGCCAAGTACGTAAGTACGCCTTAACACAACAGCACAACACCCACAAAGAGAAGTTTTCTTGAGGCAATAATATGGCCTTGTGGCATTGTGTCGACATTCAATAACATCATCATCGCCATTATACGTTTTGATTTGATTGTTAAACTCCTTCAAATGTGCAATTGATGGGAGCCCAGAACATGTTGAAAAGCATTCCTACAATCAAAACCATAATCAACCCAAAACCACCCAACAAAGATCACTGGACCATGAGGCCTTAACAAACAATAAATAAACAGACAACCAACACCCACTTGCCGGCTAACCGACGCCCACTCATCACTATGCAGCAAGGATTAAGGGAAAATACGTAACCCAAGCAGCCAGCAAAAGAGTCAGCTGCAAGAGCATAAATGTACATGTGGGTGGATGGCGGTGTAAGTATTTGCGTGTGTGTGTGTGTTTGTGGTAGGCCTCCCAAAGGAAGCATCAATCATGCGCATTGCCCAAAATCATCGTTCCGTGTGAGTTCAATTGAGTGATCACAACACGTGTTCTGATTCCCACCACATTCACATACCGGAAACATTGTTCAAAGGAGGATATGAACACACCAATACCACCACCATCACCACTAAGAACTTTTAAACATTTCCGCTGGAATACATTGGTATGCGAAAGTTGATTTGCACATTAGTGGTAAGGCAAAAAACTGATTTCGTCGAAATTAAATTTATGCAGAAAACAAACCAAAAAAAATTCGGAAAAAATTTTTGAGATTAGATTTTAATAGAAAATTTTGCCAATTTTTTCATGTTGTCATGATTTAATTTCCATGAAAAAATTTATCTTATTTGGATTTCAAAGAAAATTTAGTCAAAAATATTTTTTTTGTAGAAATTTATCATTTTTCCGAGCCAAGGACCAAGAAATCAATCCACCCCATAATTGATGTTCTATCAGGCCAACATACCACTAAAATACGAAGAATTCTTGAGTTCAACAAAAAAAGCAGAAACTGAGTGTTGTAGGCATTTCTTACAGAACGTCCATTACTCTTTAAACACGAACAAAACAGTTAATTTTTTAATAACTGAGATTCTTTTGCTGATAGCAATTTGAGGCACATTGGTCCTCATAATGCCCCTAAAAAAGAAAAAAAATTGTTTTCTTAATTTTTTCAAAATTTTTAGATATGCTGCTAGATTTTATGATATCCTACGGCTTATACCTGAAATCGATGCTCTTCTATGCTCTAAATTTATACAATGTTGTTGTGTGACGACCGAAATCGTCATACTCATTTTCGGTCACACCATTAAAATATTCTTTTAGTTTTGTTTTGAAGAATTGCCAATAAACTTTTCCACCTTAATCCCTGTGTCTATTTATTGTTCTGTACCGTAAGACAACAACAGCAAAACAACGATGGAGATCAGACAACGGTGAGTAATATCCTATAGAATCTTAGCATATCCTGGTTGGAGTACTTACCACGGTCCTCTTGCTATCCTGTTGAATCCTAGGATATCCTAGCTGGAGTACTTACCACGGTCTTCTGGTTATCTTGTAGAAACCCAGCATATCCTTACTGGAGTACTAACCATAGTCTCTTGTCTATCCTGTAGAATCCTAGCATATCCTGGCTAAAGTACTTACCATGGTCTCCTGGCTATCCTTTAGAACCCTTGTATATCCTGGCTGGAGTACGTACCACAGTCTCCTGGCTATCCTGTAGGATCCCAGCATATCCTTACTGAAGTAGTTACCATCGTCTTCTGGCTATCCTGTAGAAACCTAGCATATCCTTGCTGGAATACTTACCACGGTCTCCTGGCTATCCCGTAGACTCCTAGCATATTCTGGCTGGAGTATATACCACGGTCTCCTTCCTCTCAAGTAGAATCCTAGCATATACTTGCGGGAGTACCTACCACGGTCTCCTGGCTGTTCTGTAGAATACTAGCAAATCCTAGCATATCCTTGCTGAAGTATTTACCACGGTCTCCTGGTTATCCTATAGAATCCTAGGATATCCTAGCTGGAGTACTTACCACGGTCTTCTGGTTACCCTGTAGAACCCTATTATATCCTGGCTGGAGTACGTACCATGGTCTCGTGGCTATCCTGTAGAACCCTAGTATATCCTGGTTGGAGTACTTACCACGGTCTCCAGGTTATCCTGTAGAATCCTAGTATATCCTGGCTGGAGTACTTACCACGGTCTCCTGGCTATCCTGTAGAACCCTATTATATCCTAGCTGGAGTGTTCGAACCGAACACTGATTTTGGTAATAAAATTCAATGATTTGCAAGCGTTGCTCGTTAGTAAGTCTATTCATGATGAAATGTCAAAGCATACTGAGCATCTTTCTCTTTGACACCATGTCTGAAATCCCACGTGATCTGTCAAATACTAATGCATGAAAATCCTAACCTCAAAAAAATCACCCTTTACTTACCACGGTCTTCTGGTTACCCTGTAGAACCCTAGTATATACTGGCTGGAGTACGTACCATGGTCTCCTGGCTATCCTGTAGAACCCTAGTATATCCTGGCTGGAGTACTTACCACGGTCTCCAGGTTATCCTGTAGAATCCTAGTATATCCTGGCTGGAGTACTTTCCACGGTCATCTTGCTATCCTGTTGAATCCTAGCATATCCTAGCTGGAGTACTTACCACGATCTTCTGGTTATCCTGTAGAACCCTAGTATATCCTGGTTGGAGTACCACGGTCTCCGATTTATCCTGTAGAATCCTAGCATATCCTGGCTGGAGTACTTAGCACGGTCTCCCGACTATCCTGTAGAACCCTAGTATATCCTGGCTGGAGTACTTACTACGGTCTCCTGATTTTCCTATAGAATACTAGCATAATCTGGCTGGAGTATTCACCACGGACTCCTGGTTATCCAGTAGAATCCTAGCTGGAGTACTTACCACGGTCTTCTGGCTATCCTGTAGAATCCTAGCATATCCAGCTGGAGTACTTACCACGGTCTCCCGGCTATCCTGTAGAACCCTAGTATATCCTGTCTGGAGTACTTACCACGGTCTTCTTGTTATCCCGAAGAAACATAGCATACCATTGCTGAAGTAATTACCACGGTCTCCTGGCTATGCCGAAGAATCCTTTCATATCCTCACTGGAGTATTTACCACGGTCTCCTAGCATATTCTAGCTGGAGTACGTACCACGGTCTCCTGGCTATCCTAGCATATCCTGGTTGGAGTACTTATCATGATCTCCTGGCTATCCTATCCTAGCATATCCTCACTGGAGTATTTATCACGGTCCCCCGGCTATCCTGTAGAATCCTAGCATATCTTCACTAGAGTACTTCCTACGGTCTTCTGGCTATCCTGTATAATCCTAGCATATCGTTGTTGGAGTACTTACAACGGTATCTTGGTTATCGTTGCTGGAGTACTTACCACAGTATCCTGGCTACCCTGTGGAATCTTTACCGTAGTTTTCCCCGTTGTCCTTGATTGAGTATTTTCTAAAATCTCTTGCCGTAGTTTTCCTCATTTTCCTGGCTTGAGTACTTACTAAGATCTCTTGCCGTAGTTTTCCCCATTGTCCTAGCTTGAGTACTTACTAAGGTTTCATGCCGTAGTTTACCTCAATGTCCTCGCGTGAGTACTCATTAAGGACTCGCGTTTTAGCATTCAAACCTAATTCCCACAGATCAACCCCACGTTCCCTTGGTTTTCGCTCCTTGAATGGAAAATCGCCGAACCATGGAACCCTGCTCCGTTTCCGAGTCCTAACTAGAGTTCTTACCAAGGTCTCTATTTCCGACATCCCCAAGAGTATCACCGTGATCCCATCGTTCCCTTGGTTTTCGCTCCTTGAATGGAAAATCGCCGAACCATGGAACCCTGCTCCCTTTCCGAGTCCTAACTAGAGTTTTTACCAAGGTCTCTATTCCCGACATAACCAATCTAAGGACATCCTAGAAAGAACGCCTACCTACTTGTCTAGGAAGCCTGGATCAACGCCTTACAGATTTGTGCTATAGTTTTCTCCTAAAAATAAGTAGCCTTAAGCCATAGTCATACCAATGAAGAATAAGTTTAAAACCAGCCCTCTGTCGTTTTTCTCTTTCTGTCTCACAATCAATAAATTTCTGTGACGAATCCTCGGGCGCGGCGAGCTTACCCCAGCTCTAAGAGACCCCTGTCGTTACAGTTGTAAGATATGTGGTTGACTTGGGGATGGTGAAAACCAAGCAAGGGTTCTAAGAGGTTTTGACTTTGCAAAATCTAGGTTTATCTTAGTCTTCCTTCATCTCAAATGTGGGAACAAATCTCACCGCGGTGTCAGCGGACTAACTACCATTAACCTCCGTTCAATGGTAGAACCATTAAAATATGGGTTGGGGCGTTGTGTTAGTAGCCCATCACCTGGAGAACTTGAAGAAATTACTTGAAAAAAAAAAACGAAGAAGATTAAAAACGAGTAGTTAGTTACTCAGCTGAAAAACAGCTGAAAAACAATAAGGCAGCAGGAGCCGATAGATTGCCGTCTAAATTGTTTAAGGACAGAGGCGACACGATGTAGGCGTATGCCTCAGCTCGTCTGCGCAATTGGGCTAGAAGAACACATGACCGGTGATTGGAACCTCCATTTACTATGTCCCATACACAAGAAAGGAGACAAGACGGAACCACACAGGAATAAGTCTCCTCCCCATCTCATACAAGATATTATCGAGCGTACTGTGTGACAAATTAAAGTTCAAAGTCAACGGAATAATTGGACCTTTCAGTGTGACTTTAGACCTGGTAAATCCACCATAGACCAAATGTCTTTAATACAAGAGGCAAAGATAAGTATTTATTAACCTACCATTTAAAATAAAAAGTCCTTAGTATGAAGGAAAATATTTTTCACTAAAGGGAATATTTCCTTAAAAAGTCGTAAAATTTATCATCTTAAAATTAAGCTTGCTCGGATCTTTAATAATAGGCCAACACTTTTTTCAGTCTATGCTATTGGAGCTATTGAAAGACCATAGTAAAAATCATTGTGCAAACTTTCAGCCAAATCGGATAAGAATTGCGCGTTATAGGGGCTAAGGAAATAAAAGCAGGAGATCGGTTTATATGGGAGCTACATATATCAGGTTATAAACCGATTCAGACCATACTTGACACATCTGTTGAATGTCATAAAAAACGTCAAAGGGCAAACAAGGGCAAATCGCCCTCCAGAGGCTCAAGAAACCAAATCGGGAGATCGGTTTTTATGACAGCTATATCAAAACATGCCCTGATATAGGCTATTCACAATCCCAACCAATCAACACTAATTGGAAGTATTTGTTGAAAATTTCAGCCGCCAAACTTTGCTCTTTCAAAAGTCAGCGTGCTTTCTACAAACAGATAAAAGGACAGATGGACAGACGGATGAAAATGGGTAGATCGACTTAAAATGCCACGGCGATCAAGGATATATACATATACTTTATGGGGTCTTAAAGCAATATTTCGATGTATTGCAAATAGAATGGGTTGCCCAAAAAGTAATTGCGGATTTTTTAAAAGAAAGTAAATGCATGTTTAATAAAACTTAGAATGGACTTTAACAAATATACTTTTTTTTACACTTTTTTTCTAAACCAAGCTAAAAGTAACAGCTGATAACTGACAGAAGAAAGAATGCAATTACAGATTCACAAGCTGTGAAAAAATTTGTCAACGCCGACTATATGAAAAATCCGCAATTACTTTTTGGGCAACCCATTGTATACCCCCATCCTGTGGTGGAGGGTATACAAAATCTGCTGTATAAGAACGTGTAGTGATAACTCTAACTCTAGTTGATTCAGGCTCCTCTTGGAAGGCTCCTAAAGTTGTTGAGCTCTGCATTTGGAAAATCAGGATTCTGCTCAAAAATCCCTACAAAAACGAAGGCTACAATACAATATCTCGTCTGGTTTCGGGAATATACCACTTTTACATTTTTTTAAAAAAAATTGCCAAGACCGGCTTCTTGATCTGGTTAACACCTCAGCTCTAACCAGTTTTTTAACATTTGTTCAATTCTATCGCACTATCCGTTATTGGAACAGACGCGAAAAGGCAGACATAATATGTGGAAAATTTTGTGACGATTACAAAAAAAAAAGACCGACGGCCCCAGTCATTTGGAACCAATTTTTATATCACACTCGTACTTCGCTCTTAAATACCTTTCATTATATATATTTCGGGGGGTTTTGTAAGTAGGGTGTTGCCCACGCTTATTTGCCTCCTAAGTTTTACACCAATTTCAGTTTTTGGTTACCATAAGGATGCAAACAAAATTTCACTATATCGATGAAAGCATCTCCGATAACTGGCGTTTTTGAAAAATGTGGTAAGAGGGAGGAAAACCCCCCCATGAACATTCCTTTTAGGAACTGGAGCAAACTTCTCACATATCAATGAGAGCAGTCCGATTTAAGTTTAAGCTCAATAGTAAATGGCCTCTGGGTTCAAACGGCGTGATGCAGTGCGACACCTCTTTGAAGAGAAGTTTTTACATGGCATAGTATCTCACAAATATCGCTAGCCTTAGGTTAAGCACCGATGAACATTTTTTCTAATGGTCTCGCTAGGATTCGAAACTAGGCATTCAGCGTCTAATAAACCGATTCCAGGATTTGGTTCTTCTTCTTCAAAAGTGCTGATATTCCACCAAATTTATCTGACAGCCCTAAACAGATTATATTGGCTTCCACGATTGTTGTGATTGTAATGTTATGTATTATACCATTGTGCTACAAATGAGATGGGAACAAAACCTTGACTTTCTCTCTCTGTCGCTACGTATGAGTCTATGACATTATAAGCAAAGAGACGTGAGATAAGTTAAACGGATTCTATTATAAGAGAGGTTAAGTAAAAGTTTTATGTATTTTTGACGCACATTTTCAGAGCAGCATATGTTTTACTCATTTAGCTGAGATGTAATAGCCAAAAAGAATACAAGAGATAGAGAGAGGGAGAGTCGAAGACGCTTGAAAGGTAAACGAAAGAGAAAAATCATCGTATATACAGTCGAACCTCGATTATCCGGAAACCTCCGATATAGATAGAAAACATATTTTTGTCTTTTTTATACCTATTGATTGCTATACCTTTCGATACCATTTGGTTGCTATTCTTTTCACCAACAGGCGTAACAAAATACAGCAATAAGAGAAGAGAGATAACGTAATGATGTATTGGAACAGCTGTCTTGATATTCTTATGATTCAAAATAGTATATAATCATTTACAAGAGAGTAGTTTTCATATTTATGAACCTTGTTTAAGCAAAAGTAGCTTAAACAATCATTAATGTTTACCTTCAAATTTGTGTAGAATATCCAAAAAAGGGTTACACCATTAAACGCTTATCCGTAATGCCTTCAGTACCGACCATCACGGATAATCGAGGTCCGACTGTATATGTATGTACCTAATATATCTCATAAAGTCTTGGATAATTCAGGGCTTAACTAAAGAAAAAATCACCACTTATGTATGTACCTAATATTGTGAATGCATGTTGTATAATAAGCCTTTCTGAGTTCCTATGATTTATCCTTGACATCGATATTTATCGATGTTTTTGAAGATAGGTCACAGTTTCTTTCAAGGTATAGGGAAAATAAGTTTTAATGTAACGTTTTATGATCTAGAAATATTTTCTTGATTTATAATTTGAAGACAATTTGAATTTCCTCATTCAATATCCAAACAAAGAGCTCCAAAAATCATTGGAGCATAACAAGTTCAAGGATTCTTTAACAGGAGTTCATAAATTAAAAAAAGTGGCGAATATCATAGACAAATGTATCAAGTGTACATGCCATGTTAGGAAAAGAGTTTTGTTAAAATTCTTCTCAGTATTCAAAAATTTTAGTAAATATTTATTTCACAAAGAATAAAACTGAATTTTCTTACTAAAAAAATTTCAGAATGCATTTGAATTTTTTAGAAAACTCTGAACTAATTTCCTTCAAAATCATTGAAGCATAAAAATTTCAATATTTTTTAACAGGATCTCATAATATAACAAGGAGTAACGATTTTGTATTAAATCTCTCAGATTTCAAATAACATGAACAAACATTTCCTAACAGTAAACACATACTAAGAATTTTCACTCTCTGATTAAAAGATCCTATTGAACATTTTGTATTGTTTTAATAAATCTTGTTGTTGTGTTAGAAAAGATAAGACACAAATGACCATAGTCTCTTTTCTTGCTAAGAAGTATAAAGAAAAAATGTTCATCCGGATTTTCTGTAGCAGGTAGGTTTTTTCTGTCTTTGTTGAGATTTACAGCCAATCACTCGATCACTTCATTCATTCTGTTTCAACCATCTGTTTTCCCATTATGAAATCTGATGATTTTCAAGCAAACACAATGCGTTCTATGCAAGTGACACAGAAGTTGTGGAATAGGCTGTTAAATTCTAATAAGGAAAAACATAAACACAAAGAAGTTTCATGAAGAAAATATGCCGAACATATTTTTGGAAACTATGTACTGTGGATTTTCATGATCCCCTGTGATTTATCCTTGGCAGCTAAATGCCACAACGATTTTAAGAGGTTTGGTACATTATACATCAGCTTTTGTATATTGTATGATCATCTTATATACTACTTCTATCTCTCTCCATGGTTTTGGAGTCTTGGGAACAATGATTCTGAAGCATGATCTATTCATTAAACACACAATTTATTGAACATTCTTTCTTAAAGAGACAATTTCAATTTCCCCAAAGTATCCACAAAAATCAGCATCCAAGTTATTGGAGCATTATAATGTCAAGGATTTTTGAATAGGAGCTCATCAATTATAAAAAGGTTCTGAAAATAAGTGGAATCTCATTGGTAAAAAATGTATGGTGTGTCTAGCTTAAAATACATTTTGTTAAAAACTACTCAAAGGGTCTAAAAGCAAGTGGGATTGATCTTAATAAGATGTCCAGAAATGGAGAAAATGAAAAATGAGGAAAAAACTTGTTTTCTGAAAAAATTACTTTGTAAAAATTCAGAAATAATCCTCAAAATCATTCAAGCATACAAATTTCAATATTTTTAAATAGGAGCTCATAAAACCTAGCGAAGATCTTCCCATATCCATTTTTTTAGGTTTCGAATAACAACAGCAGATATGTCCAACTCATGGCTAAAGACCTCATTCTTCGCACTTTCTTTATGGTGCTAAAGATTCTGTTGGACATTTTCTTATGATTTAGATTTTTGTTGTTGTGATGAAAGAGACTTGTTGTCATATCTTTTACTTCACTTTTCTCACTTCACCTCACTTTCATGAGAAGAAAAGAGAGAGCGAGATTTCATGTACATATCTCCAGCAGGTAGAGTTTTCTTTCCCTTTGTTGAGATTTTAAGCAATAGGAGTAAATCCAAAAAAAGAAAACCGGAAAATAACACATTTTTAGAAACTCTTTTTTGAGAAGAGAAGGATTTTTCATTTCTAGCAGTGATGTATTTCTTTCTTCTATGTCAACATTCAAACTGAAAAGAAGAAAAAAACAGTTAAGCTGCTATTACACGATAAGACTTGTCATACGTAATTTAAGAAATAGCAACTCTGAAAGTTGTACACATCGTGTGATACGCTCGAAAAATTTAATATGACAAATGGATTTTGGAATTAAAATGTATGCAACTTTTTTGATTCAATTGAGCTTTTATTTCACCGAGCATATATATAGAGACATGTCTATAAAACAAGCAAAAACGAGCTAAGTTCGGCCGGGTCGAAACATGTGTACCCACCACCAAGCTTTGCACTAAAATTTGCCTTTATAAACTCAGTTCGTATTTGAATTATTTTACAGCAGTCGGAGAATGCATTGGCAATGTCTAGTGAGGAAGCACTAAAACTACTCGTTGATACACATTTCCCGTGAAATTCTCCAATGGACAACGTGGCAACAGTAGAGGTTGTCACTGTCACTGTTGTCAAATTGTGTCTATACCGAAAATCCTTTGGGCTATAAGAAGTTTCGACTCCTTTAAGTCGCCAGCCCCTGATGAAGTATCACCGGTTGAATTACAAGCTCTGGCTGATAGACTAGTTCCTTGGCTTAGGGAGATATCAGAATGTTATATATACCTGTGGAAAGAAAGGACACAAAGGTCATTTTCATTCCGAAAGCAGGAAAACCATACCACACGAAGGCGAAAGATTTTCGTCCTATTAGTCGGTCATCCTTTATGCTGAAGACTCTTGAGAGGTTGATAGAAACATGCCTTAGGAAAAATATCCCTGGAGATCGCTTGTCTTGCCAGCAGCATGCATATAGTAAAGACAAATCCACTGAAACAGCCCTTCACGACTCTTCGCCTACATAGGGGCTACCATTGTATATTCAAGGCTACCATTGTATATTCAAGGAATATACAATGGTAGCAGTTCTTTACATTGAAGGTGCTATCAATAATGTAAAACCGATGTCAGTCATGAAGGCGTTGGAGTTTCTAGGCATCAAATCTACCGTAAGAAAGTTTATTTATTACTTACTTACTAAAAGATGCATTACGGCAGGTTTGGAATCTGTACATCTAAAAAGATGGGTTAGCAGAGGAAAAGCGTATACTGATGACGTGGCAATTGAGGGGAAATTTTCACAGCACTCTAAGAGTTATACTTCAGGCAGCTCTAGGTGCAACAGCGAAGTGGGCTACCGAAAATGGTCTAGGCGTAAATCCGTGCAAGACAAAAGTAGTACTTTTCAGCGGAAGATACAAGTTGCCTACAGTGGCACCTGTCTCCTTGGGAGGAGAGAAAGTTGCATTAACAGAAAGCCCAAAATTCCTGGGTGTTTTGATGGACAGGAACTTTAACTTTAAATCCATCATTTCGGAAAGGTCAAGAAAGGCCACTCTTGCCCTATACACCATTTCCCTATTTCTATTTACAGAAAGCGCAAAATACCTGGGTGTTTTGCCAGACAGGAAATTGATCTTAAAATCCATCATTTTGGAAAGGGCAAGAAAGGCCACTCTTGCCCTATACACCTACAGAGAGCCATTGGCAAAAGTTGGGGGGTTAGACAGCGTGTCATGCATTGGGTATATACTGCAGTAGGCAGACCTATAATGCTATATGGTGTTGTGGTGTGGTGGACGGTGCTTCAAAAGTTCACCTACTGCTCAATACCTAACCGGATCCAAAGGATGGCTTGTTTGTGCATCACGGCCGCACTGAGGACATCACCATCTGATGCACTAAATTTAATGCTATATCTAATGCTTCAGGACATTGTGGCTAGACAAATTGCTGCGACCACCGCCGTAAGGCTAAGGGAGTTTTCTCTTTGGTCATGTGGCGTCTACGAACACTGTGTTATCCTTGATGCAATGTCCGATTTTCCAGGCAGTGTGGATTACACCTTGCCTGTGCTGCTATTTGATAAAAAGCACTGTACCACTTTTCGTGATAGAACCGATTGGAACTACGATATCCCTGGTAATAGAAGTTACATAGACTTATATACAGATGGTTCCAAACTAGATGAGCAGGTGGGCTTTGGGGTGTACTCTAAAGATCTAGAACAAAAACCTCGACTGTCGCTGATCTCTCCACGAAATGGCTGAACAGTTCAAAATTCACCTGTTCTGGTTGCCGGACCACATAGATATCCCAGGGAATTGTAAAGCGGGCGAGTTTGTGAGACTAGGAACTACCCTACACATTGCAATCTGTGGGTATGACTCTAGCGACATGTAAGCTAAGTTTTCAAGAGCAGGCCCGAAATACAACGAATAAAAGATGGACACAAAGAGGGGGCGATGAGCACTCCAAAACTATGTGACCTAATCTAGACTTGAAGAGGTCTATCGCTTTGCTGTCATTGGCTAGAACAGATGTCTCAGTCATTGTGTCCCTCATGGCAGGTCACTGTCTAATCGGAAAACATGTTGACAGACTGAAGGCAACGACTTTTGCAGTAGCTGTGGGGACATCGAAGAAATAGAGACTATAGAACATCTTCTGTGTGTGTCCCACACAAGCAGTCAGAAGAAGTTCCACTTTAGGTTCTGATTTTGCGGACGTGAACATTCGCAAGTTATTGGGCTATTTCAAGCGATCTGGATAGTTCAACGGTAGGAACTAGAAGGCAACTTCCCTCTTCTGTTCCTGTGGCATCACAATAGACGAAAACGTCTAAGTGAATCTGATGGTAGTCTGCCTTTTAAACCTAAACTACTGGCCATGGCAATAAGGGACTCATATATAAGACATTTGGGAGTAGAATACGAATCTGATATCCAAATGTGAGACCAAGTGTTTGGGGGACCCCTCATCCATAAACCAATGACAATATGGGGACTAAATAAGTGGTATTTGAGAGTTGACCACGATGCTGATAGTTTTTCAGTGCCAAGTGTCTGGGGGACCACCCCACCCCCGAAAACACGACTAAATCGGACATACATATTTACCGACCATGGCAATATGGGGTTCATATGAAAGCTATTTGGGAATAGAGAATGAAATTGATACCTACTTTAGAGACCAAGTTTCGGGGGGGTCCACACTTCTCCCCCTTCTAAAATCCCCTTGAGAATATCCGGCTAAAATAAAGTCTTTTCAGAATGCAGTACATCTAACACTTGGCAAGGGCGCTGGAAGTCATAGGAGATTCTTTATGTAAAACTTTCACCTAAATCAGATGAAAAAATCCTAGAGAGATGCTCAAGAAGTCAAGTCCGAGGATATGTTTATACGGAGGATATATCAGTATATAGACCTTTTCGAATGATACATGAAATGGATGTTGAAAGCCATAGCACAAGTCTTTGTGCCTAATTGCACCCAAATTAGATGAAGGGGGTCCAGAAGTCAAATCCGGGAATTGGTTTATATGGGGAGTATACCAGTTTATTGCCCGATTCGGATCATACTCGACAGTGATGTTGGAAGTCAAAACAGAATTCTTTGTGCCAATATTCAGCCAAATCGGAGGAAAATTTAGGTCTCTTGGAGCTCAAAAAGTCAAATCTGGGAATCGGTTTCTATGGGGGGTATACCAGTTTATTGAATAGGAATAGGCTGTTAAATTCTAATAAGGAAAAACATAAACACAAAGAAGTTTCATGAAGAAAATATGCCGAACATATTTTTGGAAACTATGTACTGTGGATTTTCATGATCCCCTGTGATTTATCCTTGGCAGCTAAATGCCACAACGATTTTAAGAGGTTTGGTACATTATACATCAGCTTTTGTATATTGTATGATCATCTTATATACTACTTCTATCTCTCTCCATGGTTTTGGAGTCTTGGGAACAATGATTCTGAAGCATGATCTATTCATTAAACACACAATTTATTGAACATTCTTTCTTAAAGAGACAATTTCAATTTCCCCAAAGTATCCACAAAAATCAGCATCCAAGTTATTGGAGCATTATAATGTCAAGGATTTTTGAATAGGAGCTCATCAATTATAAAAAGGTTCTGAAAATAAGTGGAATCTCATTGGTAAAAAATGTATGGTGTGTCTAGCTTAAAATACATTTTGTTAAAAACTACTCAAAGGGTCTAAAAGCAAGTGGGATTGATCTTAATAAGATGTCCAGAAATGGAGAAAATGAAAAATGAGGAAAAAACTTGTTTTCTGAAAAAATTACTTTGTAAAAATTCAGAAATAATCCTCAAAATCATTCAAGCATACAAATTTCAATATTTTTAAATAGGAGCTCATAAAACCTAGCGAAGATCTTCCCATATCCATTTTTTTAGGTTTCGAATAACAACAGCAGATATGTCCAACTCATGGCTAAAGACCTCATTCTTCGCACTTTCTTTATGGTGCTAAAGATTCTGTTGGACATTTTCTTATGATTTAGATTTTTGTTGTTGTGATGAAAGAGACTTGTTGTCATATCTTTTACTTCACTTTTCTCACTTCACCTCACTTTCATGAGAAGAAAAGAGAGAGCGAGATTTCATGTACATATCTCCAGCAGGTAGAGTTTTCTTTCCCTTTGTTGAGATTTTAAGCAATAGGAGTAAATCCAAAAAAAGAAAACCGGAAAATAACACATTTTTAGAAACTCTTTTTTGAGAAGAGAAGGATTTTTCATTTCTAGCAGTGATGTATTTCTTTCTTCTATGTCAACATTCAAACTGAAAAGAAGAAAAAAACAGTTAAGCTGCTATTACACGATAAGACTTGTCATACGTAATTTAAGAAATAGCAACTCTGAAAGTTGTACACATCGTGTGATACGCTCGAAAAATTTAATATGACAAATGGATTTTGGAATTAAAATGTATGCAACTTTTTTGATTCAATTGAGCTTTTATTTCACCGAGCATATATATAGAGACATGTCTATAAAACAAGCAAAAACGAGCTAAGTTCGGCCGGGTCGAAACATGTGTACCCACCACCAAGCTTTGCACTAAAATTTGCCTTTATAAACTCAGTTCGTATTTGAATTATTTTACAGCAGTCGGAGAATGCATTGGCAATGTCTAGTGAGGAAGCACTAAAACTACTCGTTGATACACATTTCCCGTGAAATTCTCCAATGGACAACGTGGCAACAGTAGAGGTTGTCACTGTCACTGTTGTCAAATTGTGTCTATACCGAAAATCCTTTGGGCTATAAGAAGTTTCGACTCCTTTAAGTCGCCAGCCCCTGATGAAGTATCACCGGTTGAATTACAAGCTCTGGCTGATAGACTAGTTCCTTGGCTTAGGGAGATATCAGAATGTTATATATACCTGTGGAAAGAAAGGACACAAAGGTCATTTTCATTCCGAAAGCAGGAAAACCATACCACACGAAGGCGAAAGATTTTCGTCCTATTAGTCGGTCATCCTTTATGCTGAAGACTCTTGAGAGGTTGATAGAAACATGCCTTAGGAAAAATATCCCTGGAGATCGCTTGTCTTGCCAGCAGCATGCATATAGTAAAGACAAATCCACTGAAACAGCCCTTCACGACTCTTCGCCTACATAGGGGCTACCATTGTATATTCAAGGCTACCATTGTATATTCAAGGAATATACAATGGTAGCAGTTCTTTACATTGAAGGTGCTATCAATAATGTAAAACCGATGTCAGTCATGAAGGCGTTGGAGTTTCTAGGCATCAAATCTACCGTAAGAAAGTTTATTTTTTACTTACTTACTAAAAGATGCATTACGGCAGGTTTGGAATCTGTACATCTAAAAAGATGGGTTAGCAGAGGAAAAGCGTATACTGATGACGTGGCAATTGAGGGGAAATTTTCACAGCACTCTAAGAGTTATACTTCAGGCAGCTCTAGGTGCAACAGCGAAGTGGGCTACCGAAAATGGTCTAGGCGTAAATCCGTGCAAGACAAAAGTAGTACTTTTCAGCGGAAGATACAAGTTGCCTA
This sequence comes from Stomoxys calcitrans, assembly GCF_963082655.1. Lineage (NCBI taxonomy): Eukaryota > Metazoa > Arthropoda > Insecta > Diptera > Muscidae > Stomoxys > Stomoxys calcitrans. Next base: position 39,260,224 of record NC_081556.1, on the reverse strand, counting down.
CAGTGGCACCTGTCTCCTTGGGAGGAGAGAAAGTTGCATTAACAGAAAGCCCAAAATTCCTGGGTGTTTTGATGGACAGGAACTTTAACTTTAAATCCATCATTTCGGAAAGGTCAAGAAAGGCCACTCTTGCCCTATACACCATTTCCCTATTTCTATTTACAGAAAGCGCAAAATACCTGGGTGTTTTGCCAGACAGGAAATTGATCTTAAAATCCATCATTTTGGAAAGGGCAAGAAAGGCCACTCTTGCCCTATACACCTACAGAGAGCCATTGGCAAAAGTTGGGGGGTTAGACAGCGTGTCATGCATTGGGTATATACTGCAGTAGGCAGACCTATAATGCTATATGGTGTTGTGGTGTGGTGGACGGTGCTTCAAAAGTTCACCTACTGCTCAATACCTAACCGGATCCAAAGGATGGCTTGTTTGTGCATCACGGCCGCACTGAGGACATCACCATCTGATGCACTAAATTTAATGCTATATCTAATGCTTCAGGACATTGTGGCTAGACAAATTGCTGCGACCACCGCCGTAAGGCTAAGGGAGTTTTCTCTTTGGTCATGTGGCGTCTACGAACACTGTGTTATCCTTGATGCAATGTCCGATTTTCCAGGCAGTGTGGATTACACCTTGCCTGTGCTGCTATTTGATAAAAAGCACTGTACCACTTTTCGTGATAGAACCGATTGGAACTACGATATCCCTGGTAATAGAAGTTACATAGACTTATATACAGATGGTTCCAAACTAGATGAGCAGGTGGGCTTTGGGGTGTACTCTAAAGATCTAGAACAAAAACCTCGACTGTCGCTGATCTCTCCACGAAATGGCTGAACAGTTCAAAATTCACCTGTTCTGGTTGCCGGACCACATAGATATCCCAGGGAATTGTAAAGCGGGCGAGTTTGTGAGACTAGGAACTACCCTACACATTGCAATCTGTGGGTATGACTCTAGCGACATGTAAGCTAAGTTTTCAAGAGCAGGCCCGAAATACAACGAATAAAAGATGGACACAAAGAGGGGGCGATGAGCACTCCAAAACTATGTGACCTAATCTAGACTTGAAGAGGTCTATCGCTTTGCTGTCATTGGCTAGAACAGATGTCTCAGTCATTGTGTCCCTCATGGCAGGTCACTGTCTAATCGGAAAACATGTTGACAGACTGAAGGCAACGACTTTTGCAGTAGCTGTGGGGACATCGAAGAAATAGAGACTATAGAACATCTTCTGTGTGTGTCCCACACAAGCAGTCAGAAGAAGTTCCACTTTAGGTTCTGATTTTGCGGACGTGAACATTCGCAAGTTATTGGGCTATTTCAAGCGATCTGGATAGTTCAACGGTAGGAACTAGAAGGCAACTTCCCTCTTCTGTTCCTGTGGCATCACAATAGACGAAAACGTCTAAGTGAATCTGATGGTAGTCTGCCTTTTAAACCTAAACTACTGGCCATGGCAATAAGGGACTCATATATAAGACATTTGGGAGTAGAATACGAATCTGATATCCAAATGTGAGACCAAGTGTTTGGGGGACCCCTCATCCATAAACCAATGACAATATGGGGACTAAATAAGTGGTATTTGAGAGTTGACCACGATGCTGATAGTTTTTCAGTGCCAAGTGTCTGGGGGACCACCCCACCCCCGAAAACACGACTAAATCGGACATACATATTTACCGACCATGGCAATATGGGGTTCATATGAAAGCTATTTGGGAATAGAGAATGAAATTGATACCTACTTTAGAGACCAAGTTTCGGGGGGGTCCACACTTCTCCCCCTTCTAAAATCCCCTTGAGAATATCCGGCTAAAATAAAGTCTTTTCAGAATGCAGTACATCTAACACTTGGCAAGGGCGCTGGAAGTCATAGGAGATTCTTTATGTAAAACTTTCACCTAAATCAGATGAAAAAATCCTAGAGAGATGCTCAAGAAGTCAAGTCCGAGGATATGTTTATACGGAGGATATATCAGTATATAGACCTTTTCGAATGATACATGAAATGGATGTTGAAAGCCATAGCACAAGTCTTTGTGCCTAATTGCACCCAAATTAGATGAAGGGGGTCCAGAAGTCAAATCCGGGAATTGGTTTATATGGGGAGTATACCAGTTTATTGCCCGATTCGGATCATACTCGACAGTGATGTTGGAAGTCAAAACAGAATTCTTTGTGCCAATATTCAGCCAAATCGGAGGAAAATTTAGGTCTCTTGGAGCTCAAAAAGTCAAATCTGGGAATCGGTTTCTATGGGGGGTATACCAGTTTATTGACCGATTGATATTGGAAATCAAAACCGAAATCTTTGTGTCAATTTTCAGCCAAATCGGTTAAAAATTTAGATCTCTTGAACTCAAGAAGTCAAAACCGCGAATCGGTTTATATGGGAGCATACCAGTTTATTAACCGATTCGGATTGTACTCGGCAGTGATGTTGGTAGTTAAAACAGAATTCTTTGTGCCAATTTTCAGCCAAATCGTATGAAAATTAAAGTCTTTTGGAGCTCAAGAAATCTGGGAATCGGTTTTTATGGGGGATATACCAGTTTATTGACCGATTGGGATCATACTCGGCAGTGATGTTGGAAGTAAGAACGAAAGTCCTTTGTGGCAAATTTCAGCCAAATCCCATAAAAACTGAGGCTACCAGGGGCTCAAGAAATCAAGTCCAGGGATCGGTTTATATGGGGGCTATATCATTTTATAGACCAATTCGGATCATACTTGCCACTAATGTTGGAAGTTAGAAAGGAAATTCTTGTGGCAAAATTCAGCCAAATCAGATGGAAACTGAGGCTTCCAGAGGGTCAAGAAGTCAACTCCAAAGATCGGTTGGTATGGGGGCTATGTAAGAAATCAAAATCCAAGTCCTTGTGTACAATTTTAGCCAAATCGGATAAAATTGAGGTCTCTAAGGGCTCAGGAAGTAAAAACTGTGAACCGGCTTATAGGGGGGCTACATCCAAATCTGAACCGATATGGCCCATTTGCAATCCCCAACGACCTACATCGATATGAAGTATCTGTGCAAAATTTCAAGCGGATATCTTAATTCGTTCGGACACTGTCGTGATTTCAACAGACGGACAGACGGAACAACGGAGATACGGACGGACGAACATGGTTAGAGCGACTCAGAAAGTCAAGACGATCAAAAATATACATACTTTATAGGGTCTCAAGACAATATTTTGAGATGTTACAAACGGAATGACTAGATTAGTATACCTCCCTCATATGATGGTGGGCATAAATAAGTACAATACATATAACAACACATGCTTATTAAAGAGCGCACTCTATTCGTACATAAGACAGAAGTTGAGAGTTCATATGACAAGTCTTATCGTGTAATAGCTGCTTAAGACATACCATATTTAACAAAGAAAACGTAGAAACCCAACACTTTTAAAAACTACAGCTGGTTTTTATGAGCCCCTAATTTATCCTTGATTGTAAAAGGCCTTGGATGGTACTTACAGTATTGATATATGAAGAAAAACATGGCGTGATCAGCTCAGGTTTATGCTCTGTACCAAAAAAATCCACAATATTCAATGAAAGAACATTTATGGAAGAAAATCGTGGGAATTATGGGCTGCTGATTTTGATGATCTCCTATGAATTATCCTTGATCCCAAAACGCCTCAAAGATTATTTGAATTTTTAATTTTCTTTTTTCATATTTTTGGAGTCAGATTAGAGAGTTACAGTTTTTAAGGAGTGCTAGATCTTCACCTCAAACGCAATATTCCCTAACTGAATTTTGTTTCTACCCACATTAATCAAAATCTCTGTTTTGTGTGTGCTTGTTGTCTGTGATCAAATCCATCTGTTCTCTGGCAATTTGTTTTCAGTAAAGTATAAATTCCTTAATCTTCTGATGATATTTGGCTAGATTAGCTCAACTCATACCCCTTTGGAAGAAATAACGTAACAAAATCTTTGTTGCTCCCCACATTGTTACCCCAAAAATAATTGGGGCAAAACATGTTCAATAGATTTGAATAGGAGCTCATAAAAAACCAACCAGCAGACCATATGAATAAGGAAAACAAAATAAGGCAATACAAACTGTAAATCTTCTATCTCAAACCCTTCAAAGGCATCCTAGCACTTAAAAATCACAGAACTAGCTATTGATCACATGCTGAGAGTTAAACATCTACCTGCTGGTAGGCATAACGAACTATTCTTATTAGTTTTTCCAATAGAACTCTTTTGTAGATCCCTTGCTGCTGTTCAAACAAAAGTGAAAAGAAAGAGAAAGTAAGTGGTATTTAAGAAAAAAAAAGAAGAAACACGTAATGCGTTTGTTTACCCAGCGGGAAAAGGCGGCGACTTTGAGGCGTGATATCCCAGCGGCAAAAGGCAGCGAATTCGAGGTCGAACATCATTACTTGTTTCGCATCCGCAAGGCACGGTCTCCGCATCCCATGTTTATATCTTTTTAATATTGAGTGACATTGCCAGGTTAGTGATTTCCTTTCACGGTAAATAAACGGCCTAAACAAGGACGGAATTACTGCTTAAAAACATCAGACGTTCAATAGACACTCAAATGTTTCCCATATATTTTATGGAGTACTTCAAAAGGAATACAAAATGTCGGTAGTGGTATCCCTTTTCAAAGTTGGAAGATGGTCCTGTTGGAAGCTTCATTTTAGAAGGCTCTTTTATTAGAATTAAGTTAAGCATGCCTTACTAGTTCCCCCACTGGGTACATTCAACACTTCTTTTCTCCATTGAATTTTTCTAGAACCTTGAAGCCATATGTAACTAGGAGCTAACGTAAGATCTAGTGTCTTAAACTTCAGATAGAGAAAGAGAGAGAGTAAGATTTGATTTCTCCTTGTTATTGTATAGAAATGTTGCTATATCACAGATATATATTGGCTGTACATGAAAAACAGGTAAAACTAAGGGTCAAATAGTGGAGTGGTGCGAACTCTCACCACATTTTCGTGAAATAGTACCAACATTAATAAGCGAGGCCAAGCCCCGGCAGAATTCTTGAAAACTAAAGACCTAATAAGACTAAATATAGGTAATAACGCTACCTTTTTAATAAGAAATGGGGGGAGGTTTTAGATGTGGCAATATGTTCGGAAAATCTAATGGATGTGGTTCAGGATTGGAGTGTCTACATGGAGCACTCCTTCTCGGATCATTACTACATTAGGTTTACATCAGCACGACCAGCGCCGAATCCGATAAGCTTCCGTAATAAGTTGAAAACCAACTGAACCAAATTCGGAAGACTACTCAGAAGAAGACTTGGGCAAGTTACTTTAGAATACATTGACGACAAGATAGTGGTCCTCTTCCAGAAAGGAAATCAGCCCAAGAAAACCTCTGGATGACCAGGGAGATTCGCAACATTGCGAAAGAAGTGCGCAGATTTTACAACAAAGCATGTCGTAAAAAAGCAGAAGTTTACTGTCAGTTTTACTACATACGGCTCATGGAATACAAAAAGATTACCAGAGCGTTAAAACGTGCCTCTGCTTTTCTGCGAACAGGTCAATAACGTTAATGATGCCGCCAAGATGAAAAAATTTCTTTCCAAGACCAATGTTTAAACTGAAACGTTAGTAGATGACATGGTAGTGGGAGCAGAGATTAAGAAGCACATGTTGAGGTTTTTGATAAAAACGCATTTTTCACGAAGACACCGGAATCTTGGAATAATGAGGTTGATCGAAGGCTTATCATAATGGAGTTTATGGTTAAGGAAGCCTTGAGGAGCTTCAAACCATATCAAGTCACTAGGACCTGATAGAATATTTCCGGCGTTACTACAGAAGGACGCCGACTATTTGGCACCCCTTCTTGCCACTACCATAAGGCGAGAAAAGTACTCATCACATGCGTAAAGCATTATCTTTTCTTTTCCGTCTTTACCCGCAAAAAAAAAGGATCCGAATCAGCTATGCAGATGGGCCAACAGGGTCTTGCATATGGCATACGACTGGGCTAGACCTAGGGGTATCAATTTTAACCCAGAAAAGACTGAAATCTGCTTGTTCATCAGGATGCCGAAGGCGACAATGAATTCTGCTAAAAATTTACACAAAATAAATTAAGTTGAAGTGCATAATTTTATTCTATTGGGTTGCCTAAAAAGTAATTGCGGATTTTTTAAAAGAAAGTAAATGCATTTTTAATTAAAACTTAGAATGAACTTTAATCAAATATATAATTGCCATTTTGTTAGATAACCTTTTGCCATCTTCCTGGCAAATTTAGTATTCCACGCTTATAGAACTTCTGGCCTTTATCTGCAAAAAACTGAACCAAGTGCGATTTTATAGCCTCATCATTGCCGAAAGTTTTACCATTTAAGGAGTTCTGCAAAGATCGAAATAAATGGTAGTCTGATGGTGCAAGGTCAGGGCTATATGGTGGATGCATCGAAAGTTCCCAGCTAAGCTCACTCAGTTTTTGGCGAGTGACCAAAGATGTGTGCGGTCTAGCGTTGTCCTGGTGGAATATGACACCTTTACGATTGACCAATTCTGGTCGCTTCTCCTTGATGGCTGTATTCAATTTGTCCAATTGTCGACAGTAAACATCCGAATTAATCGTTTGGTTCCTTGGAAGCAGCTCAAAATATACCACACCCTTCCAATCCCACCAAACAGACAGCATAACCTTATTTTGGTGGATATCAGCCTTTGAAGTGGTTTGAGCTGGTTCACCATGCTTAGACCATGATCGTTTTCGACTAACGTTGTTGTAAACAATCCATTTTTCATCTCCAGTTATGATTCGTTTTAAAAACGGATCGAATTCATTGCGTTTAAGGTGCATATCACAAGCGATGATTCGGTTTGTTAAATGAATTTCTTTCAATACATGTGGGCTCCATATTAAAATTGACGCCAAACAAACAAATGTAAACAAAATTTCGCGCACTTTTTTTCTAAAGCAAGCTAAAAGTAACAGCTGATAACTGACAGAAGAAAGAATGCAATTACACAGTCACAAGCCGTTGAAAAAATTTGTCAACGCCGACTATATTACTACTATATTACTGACAATTACTTTTTGGGCAACCCAATACTTTTAGGAACCGAACAATGATGATCGAGAGACCGGTTTACATGAGAGCTATATCAGATTATAGACTGATTTTAATCGTATTTGGCACCGTTTTTGAAAGTCGTGAAATTGCGTCTTGTAAGGACTCAAGAAGTCAAATCGGGAGATCAGTTTATATGGGATCTATATCAGATTATAGACCGATTTGGGCGGAACACTATATGCAAAATTTCAGCCAAATCGGACAAAAAATGCGGCTTGTGGTGATGAGTATAAAAATCCTTTGTAAAATATATGGACCAGTCTGCGTTAATGGAGAATATAGGAGTCGTATGAACCGCAAGCTCTATGAGCTGTATGACGACGATAGCATAGTTAAACGCATCAAAATACAACGGTTGCTTTGGCTAGGTCATGTTGTCAGAATGGATGAAGAAGCTCCAACAAAGAAGTCTTTTGCACTCACTCCTTATGATATCCATCACTTGTGGCACTGTTGATGGAAGGGACTACACCTTCCATCTTCCATTCCATTTTTCTATTCCTTGAATGAATTTGCCTTGCAATTTTCAGAAGGAGCTTCGAGGAAGTTCTAATTTTAGACACATAACACTGCTATACAACACGGGATGGTTGTGAGCACCACGCAGGCTGAAATATTGAGGTGCGATCTGTGTGATGTTCATTGGTGTCACGAAAATCTTAGCTGCGAACCACAGGTTGCGGATAGTGGAATGCTCCATACGAGTAGCTGCAAAGGCTGTCGCGAACAATCAGCGGCATCGAGCGGAGAGTCTCAGTGAGTGGTCGGGCGGCATCGGCTCTTGCACAAATACTGAATGCCTATGATGCTCGATATGACAAGGCGAGTTATACGCGACTTTATATAACCAAAGGCCACTTTGTTCCCCCGGCGATCAGTCCTTTGGACCGGAACGAGCTTACTCACCTAAGGAGCTTGACGAAAATCGCCACATCCACATGAGCATGTGGCTACAACAACAACTTGTATGTATGTCACTCTTAAACTTAAATGTGATATGGAGTTTTTAAACGTGAAGGCATTTTGATATCGATTTTCATATAACATTTCATAATAAACCAAATTTCTTAAATTTTTCACTAATCAAACTTCTTCAGCGTCCATATGTGGATATATAATTGTTTGGTTATAATAAAACTACAATGGTGGTGGGTATCCAAAGTTCGTCCTGGCAAAGTTCGTTAATGCGGTTTTGCTTGTTTATCCTATTTTTCCAAAATCTCTCAAGTGGAACCTCATCAAGGATATCTAACAGGCTTTCAGAATTTGATAGCCAATTCTAGTCCTTTAGAATAGTTTCAATGTCACGGAACATAAAATGTCATTATGTTGCGCTATGACAAACACTCGGGGAGGTGGGTAATGTTGTATTGAAATGCCCAATTAACTATGTCTCATTTAAGTGTACCATATAGCATACCACATTGGCTTCAGGAAAGAAAATTGTTGAGTAAAATGAGCAAATGATGATTAGCGGATTTGTTTCAAAGTTTCCTTTTTCGTTTAGGACATGTGCATGTTTATGGATCATTAGTAGTAAGAAACTCAATGTAGCGAAACTATAGGAATTGTTGATGAATGGGATATCAGAAATCAAAGAAATTTATTGGACCTCCGAAGGAAGACATATGTTATCCTTTCGTTAAATGGAAACATAAAAACCTTGCCTTAATTGTTTGTAAGCATTGTTGCTTAACAAACTCTATGTTGTCATGTCATTTAATAACATTTATCACTCAAAACGTTTACAAAGAAAGGGGACGAATGAATTTAGTTAAGTTTAATAAAATTTTGGAGTGGGATGTTTGTCTAGGTGGCTAGACTTATAATGGTAGCTTAAGGTTTTCTTCCAAACATTATGTCATAAAACATTTTTGGACAAACAAAATAATTTGTAGACATAAACTGGACATTAAGTTCATTCAGAAGAGAATAAAAAATAGAAAATCACTGAACTGAAACGTTGCTAACAGGCTTCCAGCATTATCAGATATGAAATTTCATATTTTCTTTCATGCCCGCAGTAAAAGGGCTGAGCAAGGACTCGACCTAATGTATGGTGCAATGACTTGGTATTTATTTTTCACCTAATAGACATAATGCGATGTTAACATGCAACAATATCATCCTAGATATTCATAACAATATGAAAATGTGTGTTTTTCTAGAGTTATCCTATTTCATGTTAATGTATACAAGTAAAAGCTAAGTGCTAAGTTCGGCCGGGCCGAATCCTCTACCATGGATCGCATATGTCGAGCTCTTGCCACGGTATCTCTTTTTAGGCAAACAAAGGATAACAGAAAAGAAATGCTATGTTATTGGAACAATATCAGGTTATGGTTCATTTCGGACCATAATTGAACTGAATATTGGAGAACATAATAGAAGTCATTGTGTAAAATTTCCGCAAAATCTAGTAAGAATTGCCCACTTTAGGGACTGAAGAAGTAAAATAAGGAGATCGATTTATAGGGGAGCTGTATAAGGCTATAAACCGATTCATGCCATATTTGACACGTATGTTAAAGATCATGAGAGAAGCCGTTGTACAAAATGTCAGCCAAATCGAATAATACTTGCGTCCTTTAGAGGCTCAAGAAGTCAAGATCCCAGATCGATTTATGTGGTAGCTATATCAGGTTATGGACCAATCTGATCCATATTTGGCACAGTTGTTGGTCATAGTCATAACAAAACACGTCGTGCAAAATTTTAGCCCAATCTAATATATCCATTTTCGACCCTATAAAGTATATATATTCTTGGTCAGCCTTAAAAGTCTAAGAAGATCTACCCATATCCGTCCGTCTGTCGGTTTAAATCAAGCTACAGTATTTAAAAATTGAGATATTGAGCTGAAACTTTGCATACATTCTTTTTTTTATCGATAAGCAGGTTAAGTTCGAAGATGGGCTATAACTGACTATATGTTGATATAGCCCCCATAGGGTCTTAGGCCCATAAAAGCCACATTTATTATGCGATTTTGCTGAAATTTGGGACAGTGAGTTGTGTTACGCCCTTCGACATCCTTTTCCATCCTTTTTCAGATCGGTCCAGATTTGGATATAGCTGCCATATAGACCGATCTCTGGATTTAAGGTTTTGGACCCATAAAAGGCGCATTTATTGTCCGATGTCGCCGAAATTCGGGACAGTGAGTTGTGAACAACTCATTCGGGATTCGGGACAGTGAGTTGTTTTGGGCCCTTCGACATTCTTCTTCAACTTGGCCCAAATCGGCCCAGATTTGAATATAGCTGCCATATAGTCCGTTATCTCGATTTCAAGTCTTGGCCCCATAAAAGGCGCATTTATAATCCGATTTCACTGAAATTTGACACAGTGACTTATGTTAGGCTTTTCGACATCCGCGTCGTATATGGTTCAGATCGGTTTATTTTTAGATGTAGCTACTAAAAAGACCAATACATTGTTATACATAATTGCACAATGACTTGTACTTATTAGTATTTGGTCCAAATCGGAACATAATTCGATATAGCTGCTATGGGGCATAAGGCATGTATTATTCACCGGATTTTGATGAAAGGTGGTTTACATATATACCCGAGGTGGTGGGTATTCAAAGTTCGACGCGACCGAACTTAATGCCTTTTTGCTTACTTTTTATATAGTGGTTAAAAATCCCTGAACAAATTCACTTGAGGTGTAGAATATCTCCAGGTCGAACCTAACGCGCTTTAACTTGTTCTTGAACTTGACAACTGCAATAAATAGTGTAGGGTATGTAAGGTTCGGTCCGGCAAAACTTAACACGCCGTTACTTGTTCTTTTGTATAACAGTTTTTATTTGCACGACCTTGCCGCCAAAAAAGTAAAATAAGAACACAATTTGAAAATTGTACTCATGCATGCTCATTTAGTAATCAGTCAGCCTCTATGGATGCTGCCAAATGAAGTGAATCCAAGCATGTAGCATTGTATTGGGAGATCAGCATTTTGTAAAAAGTAATTTTGTGTTTTCAGATTTTTTCTAAAATTGTCGCTTGAGTGCATCATGTGAGAATCCCATCAAAGTTCATCGCCCACAGCTTGGCTATAAACAAAACTAGGCAGTAGTGATAGAGTCATGCTATCATCCATAGCTTTTTAACACCTCTTTAATATCGTTCAGCTCTCGTTTGACATGATCATCACGAAGGTGGGGTTTTTTTTTAACAGCCCTACTCAAGTGAAACCAAGTGTAACGGGGCATTAGGAGCCCAGTTGATCTGTGACAAGTGGCAAGTGGGTGGTGGCGCTCTGACGTTTCACAATCTAAGCGTGTAGTCAACATTTCTTTGCCCCAGTGCCAATTGTGGGAATTTTGCTATGCATTTTCCCATGACCAAAGAAAAAATTATGAAGAATAGTAAAAGAGGTAGCAAATTATTACCATGATACTTGCATTTGTTAACGGCTACTGGTAATTATTAAGGGGTAATATTGCCACTTAAGTGAGATCCAGAGGAAACCCATGGAAAACTTTGTGTCTTAAGCAAAAGTTGTATTTCAGCAAAAATTTTATTTCAATATAGATATGTCTATATTTACGGTAGAATCTGTATCTGTAGAATTTCCTACAGACAAGTTCCAGCCACATCCTATCTACTCAGTTGGTAATTTTTTGTGTTTCCCACTATAATTTTCATGTTATTTAAAATTTCCCCATAAGAAAGCAGAAACCCTCCTTAACATAATGTTTATACTTTGGCCTTAACGGTTAACATTTCTTAGCATTTCTTCGCTCTACCATTTATTGGTTCTGGGAAATAAACTCTTGTCTACCCACAAACATGCATTGAAGCACTAAATCACAGCAATACCGCAAGGGCTGCACCTGAAGCGGGAAAACAATTTGTCTCAATCATCAACAGTCTGAGATTACTGATCGCCGAGTGTAATGTTACAGTTCGTTGCGGATGATTTAACAGCATCATTGTTGTTGTTGCTCACAGATTTATGATTGATAGATAGACAATGAGTTGAATAATGATGCTTATGAAAAAGAAAAAGAAGACGTAAGATTGTTAAATTCTAAATTCTGATTGAATTATTATATGGGAGCTCACATTTCTAAAACACTCACAGCAGTTAAGGGATCTTATAATTCGATCTCTAGGTTTTATAATAGGAATATGTGGATTGGAATTGAATGAGTGGCACTCAAAGCCTATCATCTTACAAACAAACTACCTTCCAAACAACGAACTACCTTCTTTTAAATCTGTTCTCTTATTAGGTTCGCCCTTCATCGCTCGCTACCTTTGTAAGTTATTCATATCTTGTTATAATTATGTTAAGGAAGAAGCTGTTCCATTGTCATAGTCTTTGATGATGGGAAATTTTGTTTGAACATTCCCACATAACGCATCCAAGCGTGGGTGGCATACACATTGTTTTGGGGTATAAAAAATTTTTTAATATTAGGAAGATCATCAAGACCAGCTGCTGACTGCATTTGCTGTTATCCCAGTATCAAATGTTGCACTTGGTTTCACTTCAATTCATTTTTCTCACAAAATCGTGATGGGAAGGAATATGAAGAATATTGTGCAACTGAATGCTATGTGCTATGTGAGCATAAACAAGATAATAGAAATTTATTATTAACATAATATTAAAAAACTTAAATACTAATTTAAAAAATATAAAAACAAGCAAACGAAAAATTATTTAAAACAAATGAAAATCTGATAAGAAAATTTTTTATAAATTTAGCAGGTGAGGGAAGAACCATTGGTTGGGGTAATGTATAACAGTTACTGCAATCATACAAAGTGGAATTACTGGAGATTGTAATACTGTCATACTATAATAAATTGCAATAGAATCAAAAGTAAGAATACTTGTATAACAGTTACTTTAACTAGTCGAAAACTGTTATAATGTTATTAAAAAATCATTAAATCATTGAAAATAACGAAATAACTTTTTAAAGCACAAAAGTATATTAAAACCTAATATTAACCAGCACTGGAGACCATTCTAGATATCCGACCCATTGACATATAGATTAAATGGCTATGAGACTTAAGGCCATGGGAAAATGGATTGAGGATGGGAGCAATTCATACCATCGCGGTATAATCGAGGCGACGATAGGAAACCTGGATGGAAAAGAAGAGGTTTTCGATCGGATACCTGAGATTAACCTTGAAGTCGAGTGCGAGGCACTACTGCCATCGGCACAGGCTTGGATTGACGGAACCCTAGTATTGCCATCTGGAAGATCATGTTCCACGAACGGATCAAAGCTGGGGGACAGAGTGGGCCCGTGGGTCTACATTGAGAACCCAGGGACTGAGATCTGTTTTAGACCTGCAGGAATTAATTTAATTAATTTAATTAAATTAATTAATTAATTTAAAAAATATAAAAACAAGGAATTATTTAAAACAAATGAAAACTTGATAAGAAAAATTTGTATGAATTTAGCAGGTGAGGGAAGAACCATTGGTTAGGGTAGTGTATAACAGTTACTGCAATCCTACAAAGTGCAATTATCTAAGATCTGTTTTAAACTGCCTGACCATAATACAGTCCTGCAGGAGGAGATCCGGGCGATCACGGAAATTGGCCATAAGGGCTATAAAAACCAGGATAGTAAGGTCGCGAAAAGTCGTGCAGTATAAGAAGGAGATTAACGCCTTCTTTGAGGATGGCAAAATCCGCATCGTTTGGGTGCCGGGCCATAACGGAGTAAGGAGAAATGAAAGGGCAAACGATTTGGCGGTGAAGGCCAGAGGACTGCCGCCAAAAAACTTGGTTAACCCGAAGCCTTTCGGGTCGACACAGTCCGAGTTAAGGAAGTGGGCGACGAATGCGCATGCAACATTGTGGAACAGCGAAACGGTCGGTTGGACGGCGAAAATCCTGTGGGGGGGATCCAGATCGTGAAAAGACGAGGCTATTACTTAAAGGAAGCAAGAAGGAGGTCAGTATAGCTATTGGTATCATATGAGCATGAGGCGAATTAATATTTGCACCCTCTTTTCAACCTAACCTAACCTATATTAAAATAAATAAATAAAATTACCATGTATCCAACAACTGTTATAATCTTATTAAAAAAATGTTTTTTTTGTATCTTTTGGATCAAAACAAAGCAACTATTGTATATGCGAAGAACATTAGCCTCTGTATAACAGTTATAACATTGAGCCAAAAATCCGTTATGCATCAAATTTTTATAATAGCTTATTAAACACAGAGAACTCGAAAATAATTTGGAGTATGAGATACTGCCATAAATGAAAATATAATCAAAATTTATAGAATTTGTATAATAGTTATACAATATTTTGTGATATTTTACATACATATTTATTTTTGTATTTTTTATATAAAAACAATTATGCACAGCAATAAATAAAAAGAAAAACAGTATATAATAAGGAAATTAATTTTTGTATAACAGTTATAACATTAATTCGGAAACTGTTATGCATATTTTTTGTAATTTCTAATCAGAGAGCGAAAAGAGAATCAAGAGTAGAAATCATTGCATAACAGTTATCACAACCATCTGTAAACTGTTATACTGCAATAAATTAATAATTTTTGGTGTTTTTTTTTAACACCTCTAAATAAGGAAATGCAGAAAGCTCCATGAGTAAGAAGCATTATATAACAGTTATTGCAATCACCTGGAAACTGTTATACTGTCCTACATCAAAATTTGTTTTAAATTTTTCTAATAAAATCCTAAAGGGCAGTGAGGATTGGGCCATAGTTTGAAGACATTGTATAGCAGTTACCGCAATCACCCAGAATACTGATACTCCAATCAACAAATATATGTTTTTTTATATTTGTTAATAATATTTTCGATTTAAGAGAGTGAAGATAATATGTTATTCGGAAATTTTTTAATTTAATACATAAACATTTATTTTTGGATAAAGCAAACATATAAAGGACTAAAGATATTAGCCCCTGTATAACAGTTATGTTATATACATAGTTAGGAAACTGTTATACAAATTTATTTTATAAAACACCTCTAACAAGAAAGTGAAGACAGGGCCACAAGTAGGAGCCATTGTATAACAATTATCGGAACCAGCTGAAAACTGTTATACTGTTAAGAATAAATATTTTTGTTATGCTATCTAAAAAATGCAGATGGAGACACGTGTTAAAAGCACTGTATAACAGTTATCACAATCAACTGCAAACTGTGATACTGTTTAAAATTTAACTCAATAGCATTAACCTAATTTCTATAGACCAACTTGATTTTGCGTATCTCATGGATTGTCCGGATTGTTTGCTTTAAAGCTACGCATACCATAGGATGGTGGATATACCAACTTCGTCATTGCGTTTGCTTTTGCGACTTCGTTGGTATTTAAATATCTCAAGATAACTTCGCAGTGGCAATGTCTCTTCACTTTTATCTAACTTTGCAGAATATATGGCCATTGTTGTATAATGACAGTTATGGGAATATGATCATAGAAATTCCCACCCAATGCACTCAAGCGTTTGTGATATAAAATCACTTTGTATAAACTGGGTCATATCATAGTAAGGTTTTGTAAATTAGAAAATCTCATTAATGTCAACTACAAATGCTGAGCACCTAGCACAAAAGGTTGCACTTGGCTACACTTCAATGATTATTTTCTCACAGTTGTTTGTCTGTTGTCATAATTGTTCAAAAAAAGATATGAGCCTTGAAAGTTTGATATAAACTTTGAGGAATATCCCAGAAGTTCAATCATGTATTATAATATGTTAAGAGAGCAGAAGATGGACCAATTTCTTTGTAATGGGAGAGAGACACAAAAAGTAACTAACTAGCTGTTATGATTCAATTCGAATGCGATTACCATTCAATCAAAGATTTTTGTTCTTTTACATAAATAGATCATCTGGTTTTTTTCTTTTACTGGAAAGGCGGATTGGAGTAAGTTCTGAGATTATGAATTTCAGCTACATAAAAAAGCTTCAGTTTCATTAAACCGCTCCCCTTTCTCTGTTAGCTTATCGCAACTCCAATATTACAACCACTTTCACAAACAACAAACAAAATAATATTTTTTTGCTCTATTCATGCTTCATATTCATAGCTTCTAAATACTGAAATCCTAATACAACGTTCCGCTCTATGCATTTTGTGTCCGTGTAAGAATATGACCGAGTTTTCACATTACATGCAAATAATGTGGAAGTTGACTATTAAATTTCCGAAATTGTTTTATGACATGCAATGCATAGCTTTGTGTAAGTAACAATGGCGTTCAGTATTATTGGTGGGTGGTTTTAGGGAAAATATGAATGTCCTTGATAGACCAGGACTAAAAGAGCACCCACACTATTTAAAGATATACGGCTACATTGTGACCTTTTCCTAATTACAGCTTTTGGGTAAAACAAACAATTCAGGTGTATTGCTACTCTAAGGGAAAGGGAAGTATAACATTATAAAATACATTTCGTGTTACCTGATATGCAATATGACACCTATAATTGCATTAACAAGTCTCCAACACGATATCCATTTTCTGGTCGATGGCTTAGTTCTCAGCCGTTTCTGATAATAGTTCATGAAACTCAGGTTTATATTTCTAATTTATAGAATTTCTGCTGGCCTAGTACTCTGTTCCGCTAAATGAACGTGATTCATTTCAGCTTCAAACACAAAACTACCCCATATAAAGCATTATATAGTATAAGAAATATTTTTACCCACAATGTGGGTGAGGCTTGCTGCTCATTTACTGTTATATAGTGTCTATGAACCCATTGCAGATTGCAATTTCACCATTAAATATTTTATTAAGGAATATCTCTCATTGGGTACTGAATGATTCAAGTTCAAGTTCAATGTTGAGGGACCTTCTTTTAATTGCCGAGTCCGAAAAGTGTGCCGATGGGCGACAGCACTTATTAGACTGCATACCTGACGAATCTTGCCATCGTTTGTAATGGTATCACCACCTATAAAAAATGTTTCTGATGTTTTTGTCAGGATCCACATAAGACGTTCCGCGTCAGAAATGGGCATGCAAATCTCTGCAGAGTAATCCCGCCACGACGTGAGTCTAAAATCCAGAATTTTTTATCTCTGAGTGAAGAGCATCAACAAGGGAGACAAACCTTGTTGGCGAAAAGCAACGAAATAGTCTCCTCAGTGACCGGTGAAAGAAACTAGTCTAGGGCATTATCATTACATCGCCCGAATAAATGATTAGCTTCGTTCGTTTCCAGGTGGACTTCCAATAGGACTTCATTTATCACCATTCTCCTGAGAAATGGGGAGTACTCCCCCCTTGAGATGTTTCCTTATCACTCGACTTTGGAACCAAATTACAACCCTTTCGCATAGCAAATACAAATTTACCCATGAACATTCCATTTAGGAACAGGGGCAAACTTCTCACATATCAATGAGTGCAGTCCGATTCAAGTTTAAGATTAGAGGCTTAATTTTTACAGCCGCAGTGGGGTGTCAACCTCTTTGGGCAGAAGTTTTTACATGGCATAGTATCTCAAAAATGTCGCCAGCAATAGGAGGGGATAACCAACGCTGAAATATGTTTGCGATGTTCACGCCAGGATTCGCGTTCAGCATAATAGGCGAACATGCTAACCTCTGTGCTACGATGGCCTCCTCGCATTAGCATTGGCAGACCCCTAGGGGTACAGGGTGGCGACCACGATCCTATCTCCACATTGTTAAATGCTCCTCGATAACCAGAATGGCCAGTCTTATCTTCATTCAATACAATCCTTTACTTATCCTTACCCTTGGATTTGATTCCTTGAGCCCTTTGGAGCCGCAATTCCGATTCGGATGAAATTTTGCACATAGTATGCTGCTATGACTGCAAACATTCATGCTAAGTAAATCGATCTAAAACCTGATTCGGCTGCCACATAAACCGATTTTTGGTCTTGACTTCTTGTGCCTCTAGAGAGCGAAGTTCCTATCCGCTTTGGATGAAATTTTGCATAGTGACTTTTGCTATGGTCTCCAACATCGAAGTATTTCCCGAATTGGTCTATAACCTCATATGGCTCCAATAACATAGTAATTCTTATCCAATACTCCTTGTTTGCCTGTAAATATATACCGGGCAAAGAATTTGACAAATGCTATCGATGGTGGAGGGTATATAAGATTCATGGAGGAGGGTATATAAGATTCATCCTAGATCCTAGCCTTATTCTCATTCTTATCCTTATCCTTATCCCGGTCCTTATCCTTATCCTATCCTTATCCTTTTGCTTATCCTTATCCTTATTCTTATTCTTATCCTTATCCTTATCCTTATCCTTATCCTTATCCTTATCCTTATCCCTATCCTTATCCTTATCCTTATCCTTATCCTTATCCTTATCCTTATCCTTATCCTATCCTTTTCCTTATCCTTATTCTTATCCTTATCCTTATCCTTATCCTTATCCTTATCCTTATCCTTATCCTTATCCTTATCCTCATACTTATCCTTATCCTTATCCTTATCCTTATCCTTATCCTTATCCTTATCCTTATCCTTATCCTTATCCTTATCCTTATCCTTATCCTTATCCTATCCTTATCCTTATCCTTATCCTTATCCTTATCCTTATCCTTATCCTTATCCTTATCCTTATCCTTATCCTATCCTTATCCTATCCTTATCCTATCCTTATCCTATCCTTATCCTTATCCTTATCCTTATCCTTATCCTTATCCTTATCCTTATCCTTATCCTTATCCTTATCCTATCCTTATCCTATCCTTATCCTATCCTTATCCTATCCTTATCCTATCTTTATCCTTATCCTATCCTTATCCTATCCTTATCCTATCCTTATCCTATCCTTATCCTATCCTTATCCTATCCTTATCCTATCCTATCCTTATCCTATCCTTATCCTTATCCTTATCCTTATCCTTATCCTTATCCTTATCCTTATCCTTATCCTTATCCTTATCCTTATCCTTATCCTTATCCTTATCCTTATCCTATCCTTATCCTATCCTTATCCTATCCTTATCCTATCCTTATCCTATCCTTATCCTATCCTTATCCTATCCTTATCCTATCCTTATCCTATCCTTATCCTATCCTTATCCTATCCTTATCCTATCCTTATCCTATCCTTATCCTATCCTTATCCTATCCTTATCCTATCCTTATCCTATCCTTATCCTATCCTTATCCTATCCTTATCCTATCCTTATCCTATCCTTATCCTATCCTTATCCTATCCTTATCCTATCCTTATCCTATCCTTATCCTATCCTTATCCTATCCTTATCCTAGCCTTATCCTAGCCTTATCCTATCCTTATCCTATCCTTATCCTATCCTTATCCTATCCTTATCCTATCCTTATCCTATCCTTATCCTATCCTTATCCTATCCTTATCCTATCCTTATCCTATCCTTATCCTATCCTTATCCTATCCTTATCCTATCCTTATCCTATCCTTATCCTATCCTTATCCTATCCTTATCCTATCCTTATCCTTATCCTATCTCTATCTTTTCCTTCAATTATTTGATTTTTCTTGTAGCCTTTTCTACGTTTTACTCAGTATATGAGGCCTTCAAGTGGAATGACAGAAAAAAGGCCTCTTTAATGGCCTCATACACTCCACCGTTGTACTATTACAGCATCCCACACACGTGATTTCATTAGTGACGAGGCTCATTGCATTTATTGTTTATATGGATGGGAGTATTATGCATGTGATCACACGCAACGGTTTCAGTTTTGGTTTTTCGCCCACTACTTGTTGCTTGTAATGTGCTCCTGGTACATAGTTCCGCTAAGTAAACAAGATCAGTGTTGAAATGATAATTGGATAAATGTGGACCCTTTTTGATTTCAATTTAAATTGAATAAAAAACAATATCTCCCACACGTGCAGCTGCTATCACAAATTATGGCACGACCATATTTATTCCATTCCCCAATGATATTTATTCTATCACATGTTTTTCTTTCTTAAGGGGTCGTAGTTGTTTGTTAAAGCCCCCCTTTTAGTGAAGAGATTTTAGAGGGGTAATGAACTCATGAACTTCCCAAGCATGCAACACGAACTACTGCATGTCATGATATTTAAATTTTCCTATTGTTAGCAAGTGTTGCCTATACTTTCAGTTCATGCTGTTCTCCCAATAAGTTGTTACACATCGTTCCACATCAATAAACATAACAGCATCCTCATGATCATTGCCCGTGGCGATAATGATGACGATAGTAATCACTAATTGAGCTAAATGAATATGATAGGCTTGTTCGAAAATAATTGAAATGGCAGGGACCAAAGTGTTAAGATTGTGATATCGGTTAGAGTTTTGAAGCAGTCAGTTTGTTTTTCCTCTTGAATAAAAAAACGACAAGAAAACTATGGACCTTGTTTTTGTTTCCCACCTTAAGGAAAGAAACTCTTGTCCAAAAGAGTTTGAAGGATGATATATTCGATTTTCAAACACCGTAACGCAGTGTAATGGGAGAACATAACTTATGGATAGCATTTTAAGGCCTACCGTGGGAAACGCATTCTTCAGAAGACAGTTGCCAAAAACAATGCAATTGTACCGTTTTCAAATGATGGGAAATTTTTTAAGGTTATACCAAATAACACAATAGTCAGTTATGCAATTCACTTTATTATGGTAACGGAAATTTAAAAGCAACATTGAATTGGATTTAAAATAAATGGCAAAGAAGAGTTATAACAGTGGTTTAGATGAAAATTTTGAAGAAAAAGTCGTATTGCTTTTTTCTTCATCCTCAGGGTTCTTCCTAGGTTTGCGAAGAACTTTTAATCGCATCACTTTTACTTACGTCTACATAATAGTAATAGTTAGTGTAATGCCCTACGTCTAGCAGGCACAGGAGCCACTAAATCAAGTTCCACCATGGTTTCATAATAGTAGTAACCAGCTTATTGTAGGGTATGTAGAATATACTCGATCTCTTCATCAATTCATCTGTCCAGTATTTAAGTTACTCCATATTCAGTCACGCTTTTACAACAGTAGTCCCCAGTGTATTGCCTGGCCTATCCTTAGCTATATATAAACCAGTAAGGAAAGGCAAAAGTCGGGCGGTGGCGACAGTATAATACCCTACATCTACCCTGTAAGTACAGTTTTGGAGCTAAATTCACTTCTGAACCAATTTGGATGGTCCTCGGCGGATGTTTTCAGATGGGTTATTAAACAATCCGCATCAAATTTCGAGCAAATATGTTCAAACTGTAATAACTACGGTTGACAAATGACAACATTATCGCACATTAACCAAAATCTGGCGAACATATATATGGGAGCTATACCTAAATCTGAACCGATTTCGAGCAAACTTCTCAGATATTGTGGTAGTTGTCGAGGAAAGCGTTGTGTAAAATTATGGCAATTAACAAATGAGCACCTTATTGCAATATTTCTGAAAATCGGACGAACATACATATGGAGGTTATATATAAATCTGAACCGATTTGGAGCAAACTTTTCAGATGTTGCGGTAGTCGTCGAGGAAAGCGTTGTGCAAAATTTTGGCAAGAGGTGTCAATAAATGCGCTTCCTGTGACTCTTGAAGTGAAAATCGGGCGATAATATATATGAGAGCTATATCTAAATCTGAACCGATTTATATGATATTCACTAATAATGTCGAAAGTCAAGAAAAAATCTTTCCTGCCAAATTTCGAGGGAATCGTTTAATAAATGACCATTTTATTGCAATATTACTGCAAATCGGACGAACATATATATGGAAGCTATATCCAGATCTGAACCGATTTTTTCCAATTCAATATTCTTCGTCTCTAGGCCGAAAACCATGGCTGTACCAAATTTGAAGACTTTCGGTTGAAAACTGTACTTTGTTCACAAATTAACATGGGCAGACAGACAGACGGACATAGTTAAATCGAATCAGAAAGTGTTTCTGAGTCTATCGGCATGCTTATCAATGGATCTATCTCTCTTCCTTCTGGGTGTTGCAAACTAATGCACTTAGCTATAATACCCTGTACCACAGTAGTGTTTTAGGGTACAATAAAAGAGTTGCGTGACTGATTGATTGCTGACTCACTGACTGATCATCGCCCAGCGCAAACGGCTAAAGCTAGAATCATGCAATTTTGCACGAATGTTGGTCTTGGGTCATAGGCACGGGATGAGGCTGTATTTGGTGATATTCGTACGTATAGGTACTAAAAAGTACGAAATGGTACATATTTGCCCAGTGCGAACGGAAAGGGCTAAAATTAAGTTCTTGGGCACAAATTAAAGAGATTCCCGAATTAATAATGTTTGGTAAATAATTTTTTTGAAAATAGAACCAGAAGTGGAAGAAATAGTACGTTTAGTACCGCAATTGGTACTATTTGGTACTTTCTTTGTAATTTGAACTAGAGCTCTTAATTTTGGAACTTAGGTACACTATGGCAACCTTAATATCGTGACTAAAAGAGTTTTTGGAAATTTGTACATTTAGGTACTAAAAAAAGTACCAAAAAGTTACGAAATGGGTGAACTTTGTACAGTGCGCATGGATAGAGGTAGAATTTTGAAATTTGAACAAAACGGCATCTGGGGCAAAATGATGAGGGTGAAAAGAAAAATTGAAAAATAATACTGGTAACGGGATACAACGTACCTTTAGTACCGCAATTGGTACCATTTTGGTAATTTCTTGACAGATGAAGTTAGAGGTCTGAAATTTGGCATGTAGGTAAAACTAGGAAAATATGATGGGTGACTTTGATCTTTTTAAAATTCGTACATTTTGGTACCAAAGTTAGTATGGTACTGTCTATGCAGATGGAGCTAGAAGTCTGAAATTTTGCATGTAGGTAAAACTTAGAAATATATGACGGGCGACTATGATCTTTTAAAATTTGTACACCAAATTTGGTACCATTTGATACTCTGTTTATAGATGGACCTTGTGGTCTGAAATTTGGCATGTAGGTACAACTAAGAAATAAATGATGGATGACTAAATGATCCATTCAAAATTCATACATTTTGGTATCTTTTGTACTTTCTGATCAGATGGATCTTGAGGTCTGAAATTTAGCATGTATGTAGATACAACTAAGAAATAAATGATGGATGACTAAACGATCCATTTAAAATTCGTATATTTTTGGTACCAAAATTGGTACCATTTTGTACTTCCTGTTCAGATGGATCTTGAGGTCTGAAATTTGGCATGCAGGTACAACTATGAAAAATACGATGGGAGGCTATGATCTTTTTAAAATTCGTACAATTTAGTATTAAAATTAGTACCACATGGTACTTTCTGTGCAGATGGAGCTAGAGGTCTGAAAATTGGCATGTAGGTAGAACTTACAAATATATAATGGGTGACTAAATGATCTTTTCAAAATTGGTATACTTTGGTACCAAAATTGGTACTTTTTGGTACTTTCTTTATAGTTGGAGCTAGAGGTCCAAAATTTGGCATGTAGGTTCAACTTAGAAATAAATGATGGATAACTAAATGATAAATTCAAATTTCATGCATTTTGATACCAAAATTGGTATTATTTTGTACTTTCTGTTCAGATGGAGCTTGAGGTCTGAAATTTGGCATGTAGGTATAACTAAGAAATATATGATGATGAGCTACAAACTGTTATTTTAAAAACTCGTACATTTTGGTACCATTTGGTACTTTCTGTTCAGATGAAGCTAGAGGTATGAAACTTAGCATGTAGGTACCACTAAGAAATATATGATGGGTGGCCAAATGATCTTTTTGATACTTTCTTCATGGATGGAGCTAGTGGTCTGAAATTTGGCATGTAGGTACAACTAAGAAATATATGATAGGTGATTAAATGATTAAAAATACATACATTTTGGTACCAACGTTGACTATAAATTTTAGGTGAACTGAAGATTGTTCAAAATTGTACATTTAGGTACTAAAACGTGGAAAATGGTATACTCTTTACGAATTGAACTAAAGCACTCAAAATTAAAATACGGCTACACAGTAAATATTGGGCGGTAAGAAGATTTATTTGAAATTCTTGAAAAACATACAAAATGGTACTTTCTTTACAGAGTGATCTTAAGCTCTCAATACTGGAATGCAGCTACATCTTGACTATAATTTTAGGCCGATCAAAATTGTACATTTAGTTACTAAAACATACAAAATGTTACATTCTTTACGAATTGGGCTAAAGCGCTCAAAATTCGTATTCATTTATACCTTGACAAAATATATTGGGCGACTTAATCATTTGTCCGATTTATTGTTATTCTTGGTACTTTCTTTACAGTAGGGGACAGATTTCTGAAATTTTATACGCAATTATTACAAAACTTCCTAATCTTATAAGTCGAGTGACTACCTAGGTTTCTAGAAGTCCTATACTAAAAAGGGGGAATTAGAAACTGGGCAACGAAGCAAGCCACCGGAATGCTAGTATATCTATATGTCACTTTGTCTTACCATGTATTTGAACAAACGTAACACGTACTCACGTAACTACACCCAGGGACCTTATGAGAACCCTAAAGTAACAATCTTCTATCTACAGCCTTAAATGCATTTTCTGCAAAATCTTATTTTTTTTGTTTTGTCACTCCTCAAGTGTATAAGGGATATGAGCAGACCACTGTCTCCTAAACACATCTATCAATGGCAGTTTCAAATGCTCACCTTAATACTAGCAGACGAGTTCATCCAGTGGAACCATGTAATAGGCTATCATAACAAAATATATTTTTCTCAAATTTATAAAAGCAACTAATGTACAGCATTTGCAAATCATTTTCATTCTCAACCGAAAGCGTCATGGGAATGAAAGTCGCCGAAGTGTAACTCATAGTGATGAAACCAACCATCATGACCTTTAGATTGAAACTGTAACAGCGATCAATGGCTAAACACAGCAGAACTGGAAAATTCCCCATAACAGAAGAAGGTCAGGGAAATTCTCCTCCGCAATTCAATAACAGGAGATCATAACAACAGAGGAGTAGTAAGAGCAGACCATGTTTGCTAAATATTTGCAATTTACTCTCCGGTAGACTTAGGCCAACAATTATCATCACCATGAACGTCATGGGAATGATTGCCGCTGGAGTGTAACTGCTGGTGATAGCACTTAAGCTGAACAGCAACCGTAACAAACCCTCAATGGGCCATTGGAGGCTTGTATAGCTAGAGCATTGGCTAAGAAATCATCATATTCTTTAGACTAACAATGAAAATACTTTTGAAAGAACCATGGCTAGTTGCAACTTTCTCTTTTAGAAGTAAAACAATTCTGCTTCTCTTTGTTATCTTCCACATTTTGTAGAAACCCTATGAAGACTCTCTTGAGTGATACATGTTTCGTTGGCAATGTGTTGCCATATCTGCTTTCCTGGTATTTAATTTTCCGCCTTATGGACACGAAATCAGTAGCTTCTCAACCGCATTTAACATTTCGCGAACGGGGAACGAACGGACGAACGTAATAAGGGGCATGCAGCAGGTGGAGTGTCCTTTGAAGACGGGACAATGAACTGGATATCTCTGTTATGCATGTGACACAGAACCTGACCTGACTAAAACACTCTGTTACCGTGTAGGTTAGGTTAGGTTTAAGTTGCAGTCTGCCATTAGACGTTTTCGTCCATTGTGTTATCACAAGAGCAGTAGTAGGAATATGCCTTCTAGTTCCTACCGTTTAACCATGCAGATCTCTTTAAAGTCCCAACAACTTGGAAATGTTCACATTCGCTAAATCAGACAGGTTCTCAAAGAAATGAGAAGTGGAACTCCTTCTGACTGCCAGTGCGGGACACACACCCAGAAGGTGTTCTATTGTCTCTTCTTCTTCGATGTCCTCACAGCTTCTGCAAAAGTCGTTACTAGCAACCTTCAGTCTGTCAGCATCTTTTCCGATTAGACAGTGACCTGTCCAGAACACAACGACAGAGACGTCTGTTCCAGCCAGTGACAGCAAAGCGATAGACCTCTTCAAGTCTAGATTAGGCCACATAATTTTGAAATGCTCCACCCCCTCCATGTGACCATCTATCATTCGTTGTCCTTCGGGCCTGGCCCTGAAAACTTAGCTTACATGCCGCCAGAGGCATACCCACAGATTCCAGTATCCCTGGAATGTGTAGGGTAGTTCCTAGTCTGGTAAGCTCGTTCGCTTTGCGATTCCCAGGGATATCTCTATGGCACCCAGAACAGGTGAATTTTTAACTGTTCAGCCATCTCGTTAAAAGCCATCTTCGACAGTCGAAGGCGGTTTTTGTGTTCAGAAATACGTTCTCCAAGGATTTAATGGCTGTCTGAGAAGATATTTATGCCATTATAACTTAGCCACCACTTCCTTAATTGCAAGAATCTCCGCTTGATACACACTGCAGTGGTCGGGTAACCTTTGCTATATGACCAGTTCTAGATCTTTACTTTGGAACCATCCGTATAGGAGTCTATGTAACTTCTGTTACCAGGGATATCGTAGTTTCCATCGGTTCTATCAGGAATAGTGGTACAGTACTTTTTATCAAAAAGCGGCTCAGGTTGGGTGTAATCCACACTGCCTGGAACATAGGATATTGTATCAAGGATAACACAGTGTCCGTAGCCGCCACATGACCAAGCTCTCTTAACCTCTCGGCAGTGGTCGCTGCAATTTGTCTAGACACAATGTCCAGAGGCATAAGATGTAGCATTATATTCAGTGCATCAGATGGTGTCGTCCTCAGTGCGGTTGTGATGCACAAACAAGCCATCCTTTGGATCCGGTTGAGTATTGAGCAGTAGGTGGACTTTTGAAGCCACGTCCACCAGACCACAACACCATATGGCATCATAGGTCTGACAACTGCAGTATATACCCAGATGTAGCATTATATTCAGTGCATCAGATGGTGTCGTCCTCAGTGCGGCTGTGATGAAACTTACTGCCCACCCTTTGGATCCCGTTGAGTATTGAGCAGTAGGTGAACTTTTGAAGTCACGTCCACCAGACCACAACACCATATGGCATCATAGGTCTGACAACTGCAGTATATACCCATTGCATGATGCGCGTCACAAACCCCCCAACTTTTGCCAATGGCTCTCTTGTAGGTGTATAGGGCAAGAGTTGCCCTTCTTGCCCTTTCCAAAATGTTGGATTTGAAATTCAATTGCCTGTCCGGCAAAACACCCAGGTATTTTGCACAAAATAAAACTCCTGATATAACTCCATTAACATAGCAATTCCTATACATTGTCCTTTGTTTGCCTATAAAGAGATACCGTGCAAAGAACTTGACAAATGCGATCCATGCTGCAGGTTATATAAGATTCGGCCCGGCCAAACTTTGCACTTTTTTACGTTACTCCATATTTTCTGCCTCATTTCCTATGGAGTATAAATGTTGACACTCAGCTACTGCGGTGTCTACAGTTTCAAGTATCACTCAATTGCTACTTGTAACTGACCATTTCGCTTTCAACACCAGTGTAATCATTAACCGTAACAAGGTATTGGGAGACCAGAATGCCAAGCTCATTAACTTTCTAAAAAAAAAACTTCACTCTCATGCGCAGAGGTTTAAAAATTTGCAATTTCACTCTCCCATAACTATTTCATCTAGCAATTATCATTGCCATTAACGTCATGGGAATGAAAGTCATTGGAGTATATCAGTCTATGATGATACTCTAGTAAAATGGAACATCAAATGATAGAAACGTTGTGAAATGTGTGAAAACCTAAAATAAACACGGCAGATATCCTTAAAGGTTGAAAAAGGTGTCCTTAAAGCTTCAGATCAATAAACATTCATTCGGAGTAAAAAGGAGTCCTGACAGATTTTGGGGAAGTCTCCTTAAGAATTTAGTGTAATTAAAATTAACTTTTGTTCCGTATAGAATCAAAAACGGCTGAACCGATACCTAGAAATTTTCACAGATTGTGTACGTTGGTCTGAAAGGCAATAAAATTTTTTGATATCGGAAGGGGGGCGGACCCTCCCCCTTACCCCAAAAGTACTACCCAAAAATAAAAGTGGACCGATCGGGACAATATGGGACTTAAATGAAAGTTATTCAGAAGTGGAGTACGAATTTCATATTAAAAATTGGGTCCTCAACCCCCTAAAATAGGTTTTTTAGACGATCATGACAATATGGGACTCAAATGAAAGGTATTCGGGAGTAGATTGCGAATATGGTAGGAAGGAGAAATAGGCTTTATAATTTGTTGATTTCGGAAGAGGGCGGACCCTGCCCCGTTACCCAAAAACACCACCAAAAATCGAAAATGGACCGTGGTATTGGAAAATAGAATACGAATATGGTATTAAAATTTGGATCTAAGTAACCATCGGGCCGCCTCAACTCCAAAATTCCATATTGGACGTTCATGTCAATATGGGCCTTAAATGAAAGGTATTCGGAAGTAGATTACGAATCTGGCATACAAAATCAGTTAGAAGTATAGGGGGTCACCCTACCTCCCAAAAATGCCTTAAATGGGCATATGACCCACCATGACTATATGGGGCTCGGTTTTTTTTTTTGGTTTGTTCCGTAGAATCAAAACGGCTGAAACGATTTTTCTTAAATTTCACAGATTATGTAAGTTTATCTGGAAGAAAACATAGGCTAAATATTTTTAACATATCGGATGGGGGTGGTCCCTCCCTCTTACCCCAAAAACGCCGTCCAAAACTAAAAGTGCATCGATGGGCACAAAATGGTTATCAAATCAAAGGTATTGGAGACTAGAAAATGGATATCGAGTTAAAATGTTGGTCCAAGTAACCAGCGGGCCGCCCCAACTTCAAAATTCCTCCAAACACGTTCGACGTTCCTATCAATATGGCACTCAAATGGAAAGTATTCGGCATTAGATTACAAATATGGCATAAAAAATTAGGTTCAAGTAATGGGAGGTTGCCCTACCCCCAAATGGGCATATTAGCCGACCATGTCTATATGAGACTCAAATGATAGGTATTTGGGAGTAGATTACGAATATGACATTAAAATTTGAGCTCAAGTCCAGGTGGCCTTTTCCTCCTAAAAATACATCAAATAAGTTAATTGGCCCACTATGACAATATGGAACTCAAACGAAAGGTATTTGAGAGTAGAAAACGAATTCGATATCCAATTTTAGAGCCAAGTGTTTGGTGGGATATAAAGTTCAGTTTAGAAGGTGCTTTACGGCCTCACTCCCTAAACTGAAATTCATATCCCACCATGGCAAATTGGAGCTCAAATCAACGGTATGTGGGGGTAAAGAACGAATTTGATATCTCTTTTCGGAGCAAAGTACCGGTGGCCGCCCCAGCCCCAAAACACCCTCCCAACGGTTCATATTTACCGACCATGCCAATATGGGCCTCAAATTAAAGGGACTTGGGAGTGTTGCACGAATTTGATATCTATATTTGAGCACTTCTTATACTCTTATACTCTAATTTTTAAATTTTTTAATTGACTAAATTTTTCAAAAAAAATCGTTGTCAGTCCAATAACTCATAAACCGTTAGAGATATACTGGAAATTCGGGCATATTTATTGTAGGGTTTTACGAGCTCTATTTTTAAAAAAATCAAGCCAATTTGACATACTCGAGGTGACCAATTTGCATGCCCCATGGATCAGCCTCTTTACCTAGTAGGGTCCCCGTATTGCATACTTATTGGAAAACACCTCAACATTGACTATGCGAAGTTTCATGTACATATCTCCATTCGTTCAAAAGTTCTAGAATTATTTCCCATATTTTTCGATTTGCCAACGCTGTGCACCGTAGATGGGGGTATACTTAATTCGTCATTCCGTTTATAACACATCGAAATGTTGATAGCCATTACATTTTAAGTCCATCTTACCTTGTCCGTTTGTCTGCCTGTCAAAAGCAAGCTAACTTTCGAAGGAGTAAGGCTAGACGCTTGAGATTTCGTGCGAAGACTTCCTATTCGAATAGGTCGGTTAGGATTGTATGTGGGCCACATCGATCCATCTTTTGATATAGGTCCCATACAAAGCGATCTACATTTTCTTTGACGTTCAAAAGATGTGCCAAATGTGGTACTATCGGTCCCATATAAACTGAGCCCATAGAGGCGCAATTCTTTTACGATTTATCTGAAATTGTGCACAGTGACTTCTCCTCTGACCTTTAACCAGATATAGCTTCCATATAAACCGATCGACAGATTGCACTTCTTGAGCCACTAGAGGGCGCAGTTCTTGTTTAATTTGACTAAAATTTGCACAACGACTTCTCCTACACCTCCAACATATTTGCCAAATAAGGTCTGAAGCGGTCCATGACCTAATATAGTTCCCATATAATCCGATCTCCCGATTTAACTTTTTGAGCCTCTAGAGGGCGCAATTCGTATTCGATTTGGCTGAATGACTTCTGCCATGGTATCCACCATCATAACCAAGTGTGCCCCGAATCGGTCCATAACCAGATATAACTTTAGTAGCTTGGACATTTTTATCCATTATCATTTGTCTGTCTATGAAGAGATATCTGGCAAAACACTTGACAAATGCGATCAATGTTGGACGGTACATAAGATTCGGCACGGCCGAACTTAGCGCGATTTTACTTTTTTTATGAAAGTCTAACATTCAATGATATACTGTATTAAATTTTTTAAATCGCACTAGTTTCATGTTAAAGTTGAGCTAAATTCCTCTTCACTACGTCTTGGCATTTATCTTCTCAATGAAGATGATGGAACAGCGAAACAGTCGGTAGGACGGCGAAAATCTTATGGGGTGATTCGGATCGTGAGGGTACGAGGCTATTACTGAAAGGAAGTAAGAAGGAGGTCAGTATAGCTTTTGGTGTCATAACGGGACACACAAGACTACGAGCTCACTTTTGAAAAATTGGTGGGGCAAGTGATAGCATGTGGGGAAGATGATGAGACGTTGGAGCGTTTCCTAAAAATTAAAATTTTCTTCTTCGAGATGACAATTCATCGTCATAGGCAAACATATGCTACAATGGCGGGAATCGATAATCATATTCAGGGCGAAGTGTCCCTACCTAAAAAAAGATTTTATAGAGTTAAAGAAGGCGCAGCGGAGCGGGCCCGGTTCGGCTATACGAATTTAATCAGATAGTAATGAATTGTTCATTAATAGAACATAATGCCAAAAAAAATTCTATAATATGAAACATTAACAGAGGTATAGCTCCCTTGAAAATATTCATACAACCCAAAAACATTGTCTCTTTTTTTAATAGGTTTTAGCCTAAATGTCCCCTGCTTTATTTCACTCATGGGCATCAAACCAATGGCACACCCAACCCAAGTTCCACTTGAAATCAAATGGTGGAACTGTGTATTGGGCGCCCATAAATATCAAAATCGAAAAAAAATTCAAAGTATTTACTTCAAATGGAAAAGGTGAAAAACGAAAATTTGCAATTTCACTCTACCAATGCCTTTTTTTGAGTTAAGCAATAATCAGCACCATGTCATGTCATGGGAATGAAAATCATTGATGTATAACTACGGGCACATGATGATGATATTCTACTGCTACTACTTGGGCTTAAATAGGTTTCTTTGTGGGTTAAATGGAAAATTTCATTTAGTTAGCGATAAACATTTGAACTCTGCAGAGGCACAGAGAGAAACAAAAGAAATTTGCTAGCCATGAGAAAAAAACTAAAAAAAAATTTAAAATAAAAAATTATGGAGTATACGGCTGCATAACAGGTTGCATTTGAACAAGGATCATTAAGAATACAAACAAGAATTCTTCTCGGCTCATCATCTTCATTGAAAAGATAAATGCCAACACGTAGTGAAGAGGAATTTAGCTCAACTTCCACATTAAACTAGTGCGATTTCAAAAATTTAATACAGTATATCATTGAACGTTAGACTTTCATAAAAACAAATAAAGGCGCGCTAAGTTCGGCCATGCCGAATCTTATGTACCCTCCAACATTCATCGCATTTGTCAAGTGTTTTGCCAGATATCTCCTCATAGACAGACAAAAGATAATGGATAAAAATACCCAAGCTACTGAGGCTATATCTGGTTATGGACCGATTCGGGGCACACTTGGTTTTGATATTGGATACCATAGTGTCAGCCAAATCGAAATAAAATCGGGAGATCGGTTTATATGGGAACTATATCAGATTATGGACCGCTTCAGGCCTTGTTTGACAGAGGAGAAGTCACTATGGAAAATTGCAAACAAATCGGATAAGAATTGCGCCCTCTAGAGGCTCAAGTAGTCGCGATCCGAGATCGAAAGTTAGCGTGCTTTCGACAGACAGACGGACGGACAAGGCTAGATCGACTTAAAATGTAATGACGATCAAGACTATTTTTCTTTATGGGGTCTTTGATCAATATTTCGATGTGTTACGGTAAAGGGTAAAATTAAAAAAAAAAAAATTAAATTCCATTAAAAATGTGACAGAAAAAATACAGTAGCAGAAATTAATGTTGTCGCATTTTGTAACAGCACAAGATCATGTTTGGCTTATATTGGGTTGCCCAAAAAGTAATTGCGCATTTTTTAAAAGAAAATAAATACATTTTTAATAAAACTTAGAATGAAATCACATACACTTTTTTTTACACTTTTTTTCTAAAGCAAGCTAAAAGTAACAGCTGATAACTGACAGAAGAAAGAATGCAATTACAGAGTCACAAGCTGTGAAAAAATTTGTCAACGCCGACTATATGAAAAATCCGCTTTTTGGGCAACCCAATATATAAAATCAATAAATTTTATTAATAGTAAAAAAAAATACTTTTGTGAATACTTTCGTCAAAACTGGACCTTACTTTCTCATTCAGACCTCGCACAATGGGATAGAATTGAAAATAAAACAAGTGAAAAATGTGACGTTTGAGAACGGATAGGAAATTTGGAATGGTTAGAGCTGAGATTTCTATGGTATCATGTTCTGAATTTCAAGGCTCCAGATGGTTCGGGTGGTATATCCAGTTCCTTAAAATTTGGCAGATGGTTCGCACGTCTCTTGGCAGGCCTTTATCTCAATCATGCATCAAAATAAAAATCGAACTACAAATGCCTTCGTTAATCGCAAAATACGAAGGGTATATTGACCAAAATTCCAAAAAAACTAAAAGTCGGAAATCTCCGAGACCAAAAGAGATATTGTAGACTTTTGGCGTACTTTTTTTGAAAGGATTTAGGATTTTTTGCACTATCAAGCTAAAAAACTATTTTTTATCGAACCACAAATGAAGATTTGTCAGCCTGAACAAATTTTCGAAATTCCGAGATGACCAACTTTGGGAGCCTGATATGGGATCGGAGCCATACTACTTGGCACAGTTGTTGGAAGTCATAAGACAACACTATATGCAAAATTTTAGCCAAATCGGACAAAAATTACGGACTTCAGGGGCCCAAGATGTCATATCAGGAGATGGGGTTATATGGGAGTTATGTCAGGCTATGGACCGATTTCAACCGTACTTGGCACGGTTGTTGGACGTCGTAACAGAACACTATATGCAAAATCTCAGCTCGTCATCGGTCTCAGCAAAATCTCAGCTCAATCGGATAACAATTGCGGCTTCTAGGGGCTAAATATGTCAAATCGGGAGATCAGTTTATATGGGAGCCATATCCAAATCTGAACTGATATGCTCTATTTGCAGTCCCCAACGACCTACATCTATGAAATATATCTATGCAAAATTTCAAGAAGCTAGGCTGATGCGTTCGACTGCTATCGTGATTTCGACGAGACGGATGGAAGGAGGGACGGACGGACATGGCTAGATCGATTCAAAACGTCCAGAATATATATACTATATGGGGTCGCAGATCAATATTTTCAGGTGTTACAAACGGAATGGCCAGTTTAGTACACCCCCATCCTATGGTGGTGAGTAGAAAAACGACACCTTTTTTTCTGGGTTTTTTTTTTTTTTGATTTTATCCCACTGTGTCTCGGCTGCTTTCTACATCATTAGTGTGTCTAAGATTATGTGCCAACAAAGATTCGATGCCAACAAACTAATGCAACTGCAATTTTTCATTTTTATACTGATCTCGGAGGTTGACTTCTTGAGCCCCTAGAGGGCGCAATTCTTGTCCGATTTGGCTGAAATTTCGCATGGAATGTTCTGTTCTAACCTCATAACCTGTCATACAAACCGATCTCGGAGGTTGGCTTCTTGAGCCTCTAGAGGGCGCCGAACAACTATGCCAAGTATGGTATAAATCGGTTCATAACCTGATACAGCTGCCATACAAAACCGATCTTGACCTTTTGGGCCTCTAGAGGGAGAAATTCTTATCCGATTTGTTTAAAATTTGCATGAGATGTTTTGCTTCAACTCTAAATAATGGATAAAAGAATGAATCAAATTGGTTCATAACTTGATACAGCTGCCATATAAACCGATCTCTGATATTTGTTTCTTGAGCCTCTAGACAGCGCAATTCCCATTCGATTTGGCTGAATTTTGTATGAGATGGTTTGTTATGACTTTCAATAACTGTGCTTAGTATGGTCCAAATCGGTGCAACCTGATATATCTGCCATATAAACTGATCTCGAATCTTAACTTCTTGAACCTCTAGAGGATGCAATTCTTATCTTATTTGGTTGAAATTTCGCATCAGGTGTTTTGTTCTGAACTTCGATCTGGCTCAAATTGCGCATGACTTCCAATAACTGATGGGGTCTTGACTTTTTTGGCCTCTAGAGGGCGCAATTCTAATCCAATTTGGTTGATAGGATCTTGACATCTTTACAACAACTTCCAACGGATGCACAGAATCATGTGCATACCATTGGAGTAGTGTAATTGTTGCATCGCACGAAAACACATGCATTGGGAAAAGTACAGCTAATAGACAGGGTTGTCGAGCGTGGTTAATGTGGTATTTGTATCATAGAGGTGTTTTCGTAACCAATTCGATACGAATCCAACATACCAACGTACGCCCCTTGAAGCCGTCACACCTAATATGGTTAAAAAGTTTTCTAACCAAAGACGTAACATAGTGATTGGCGTGTGTTGCGATCTCAGGCTTTCCTTTTCCATTTGGAAGCAAAAACTAAAAATATAATTTTTCCTAAAAAATGCTGAACAATTTGAAATTCCATAAATATGTGGTTTCCATAGAGTTTGGAGAAAATTTTATAAGTATATGTGTGACCCAAGGAAGGTTTTCCAAAATTCGGTTAACAGTTGTAAGAAGCAGAGTCTTACATTGCCAAAATGTGTCACCCTTTTGAAAGAAAACTATTTCCAACTTTTCATACACCCTTCTATATATACCTTCTCCCTCTGATAAGCCCACCCTTAGGTTTCTCAATGGCAATTAGAATTGTCGCTTGCGTGCAAATAAAAATGCACTCAACTATAACCCCAAATAGCAATGCTCTATCCATTCATAGGGGAGGGGAAATACAAAACTAATCGAAAACTATTTAGCCTCATTGCATGCTTATTTTCTATTTCATTTTGCAGTGAAATGAATTTCAAACTGGCGTAACTTGGCTAACAGGCTTTCAGAATTTTCAACAATCATGCCGTGTAGCTGAGAATTTGTATGGCATAGCCAAATACGTCACCGGACACAAAACTATCACACTTGGATGAGAAGCAGTCAATGGATCGAAAATTGCCAACAGTGATGTTCATGGCATGGCATTCTAGCACCATAATGGTTGGTTCGTCTGTTTGGTGTAGAGTGCCGCCACCGCACTCAAATGAGAGAATTCATGCCATTTGGGCAGTAGCAGCTCTAAATCCAATACACTGGGCACATGACTTCAGGGCCGCATGAGTAAAGCGGCAGAAATCAGCCAACGTGAACCATCATCACACTTGGATGGGGAAATGTGCATTGGAGTGCAACTGCCCATTGAAGTTTATGCTGTGGAAACCAATGTATTGGGATTGCATAATATCGGAAAAGGCAGAAACTAAAAAAAAACAAAACTTTAGCAGCAAATTATATTTTTAATAACTGTTTTATACAGAACCATTTTTAATTCCTATAAAAACGAAAATTTTTCAAAATTTCTTATGAAAATCAAATTTCGACAAAAATTTTCATTAAAAACAATGAAAACAAAATTTTGCTCAGTTAAGAGATTTTATTCCTTTATCAAAAAGTTTGATTTCTGTTTTAATAGAAAAAGTTTGAAAAGGACTGTTTGAACTAAAATTTTTTACAAATGATTTGAAAGAATTGCCTGGAGCAGTATTTTACGAAAATGTTTTGAAAATTATTGTCTGAGGTAAATCTTACCAAAAAATAAGATTGGAAAGAACTGTCATAAGAAAAAGTTTAAAAAGTACTGCATAAAGTAAGGTTAAAACAATTTTTTGAAGAATAAGACAATTTAGTCAACTAAAAGATATTTTTATGTTCCGAAAAATATTGTCTTTATTTTTTCTTTCTTTTTGTGATGTCTGTCTTTATAGAAAAAGTTTGAAAAGAACTGCCATAGGTCAAATTTTAGAAATAGTTTTAGAAGGGTAGTCTTTTTTCCCAAAATATTTGAAACGCATTGCCTGAGGAAAATTTCAATCAAAAAAAAATTTAAAAGAAAGCACAGTCTGCTAAAGCGTTTGTTTAGAACAGTTTAAAAAAACATATAAAATAATTTTTTCTTAAATAGTTCAAATCTACTGCTTATGTTAAGTTTTTTATTAGAGCAAGTTTTAAAGAGATTTTTTTGTGTAACATTTCTCAAGAAAAATTTTGTTCTTTTTGGGTTTTTTGTTTTTATAAAAAAAGTTTAAAAAGGACTGAATGAGAAAAACTTTTTAACTTAAAAAACAGAAACCGCCAAAAGAAAAACCTTTTTCTTGAGAAATGGAAAATTTCGCTTTTTGGGGTTTTCTGCTTTTATAAAAAAGTATTAAAAGGACTGCGTGAGAAAACCTTCTTTAAAACTCAATTTAAAAGGATGGTCCGAAATAATT
The DNA here is from genome assembly GCF_963082655.1 of Stomoxys calcitrans. Lineage (NCBI taxonomy): Eukaryota > Metazoa > Arthropoda > Insecta > Diptera > Muscidae > Stomoxys > Stomoxys calcitrans. Next base: position 39,223,206 of record NC_081556.1, on the reverse strand, counting down.
CTTTCTAGTTTGAAAAAATTTGCCTGAAGGAAATTTTAGAAAAATTTCCTATTGAAAGTTTGAAAAGGACTGTATAAGTTAACTTTGAAACAATTTTTCTATTAAAAACATAGCCTGCTAGGAAATTTCTTTCAGAAATGTTTAATTTTCTCAGCTAAAAGGCTTTTTTTCAACACATAAGCTTGACTTTTTAGGAGTTTATGCCTTAGTAGAGAAAGTTGGAAAGGACTGCGTGTGTGCTAAACATTCTTTAAAAAAGTTTGAAAAACGTTTGCCTGAAGGAAATTTTAGAAAATGTTCCTATTCTCCTCTTAGGAAAAGGTTTGAAAAGGACTGTATAAGTTACATTTGAATAGATTTTTCTATTAAAAACGTAGCCTGCTTGCAAATTTTTTTTCAGAAATATGTTAAAAACTTAATTTTCTCAGCTAAAAGGTTATTTCCAACACAGAAGCTTGAATTTTTTGGCGTTTCTGCTTTTATAATAATTCTTTCTTGTTTGAAAAAATTTGGCTGAGGGAAACTTTAGAAAATTTTTCCTATTCTTCTCCTAGGAAATGGTTTGAAAAGGACTGTATAAATTAAATTCCCAACAATTTTTCTGTTAACAAAATAGCCTGCTTGCAATTTTCGTGCACAAATATTTTAAAAGCCTAATTTTCTCAGCTAAAAGTTTTTTTCCACACAAGAAGCTTGCTTTTTTGGAGTTTCTGATTTTATAGAGAAATTTTAGTTTGAGACATACAATTTTTTTCAAAATTCGGTCTACTTAAGCTTTTGTTAAGGAAAAGTTAAGTTTGTAAAGAATTTTAACTAGAGATGATTACTGATCTTAGCTAAAATTCTTCACAAATAATTCAAAAGGAAAATTTCCCCAGCTAAAAGATATTTTTTGACCAAAAAAAGCTAGGCTTTTTTAAGAGGTTTATGTTTATAAAGAAAGTTTGAAAAGGACTGCCTCAGGGAAAACTTCTTTAAACGTAAGATTCAAATATTATGTGAAATAATTGTTTTTGCAAAAATATTTGAAAAGGATTGATTGTGGGAAATTTAAAAAGAAAAAAAACTATCTCTAGTAACTCTTCTGAATAAACTGTTTAAAATGAACGTTTGAGGTCATTCCTCTTGGAAAAACGTAGGCTACCCAAAATTTTGTTTAGAAAAAAATCTAAAATAATCATCTAAAGCAAATTTGCTCTACAAATAATTCAAAAGGGCTATCTGGAGTACGTTTTTTCTTTTTGATTAGTTTTGAAAACTACTTTGAACTTGACAAATGCGATCCATGGTGGAGTTTCGGGCCGGTCGAACTTTTACTTGTTTAAAATGTATTTGAAAGAATTGTCAGATTTTTTTTTGGTAAAAAAAAATCTTTGACTCCCTAAATTCTATTTAAAATAAAGGCTGAAAAGAACCGCCTGAAGAAACTCTTCTTAATAAAAGGTTTAAAAAGACTGTCTTATTATAAAAGCCAACTAAAAAAAAATGTCCTCGGCTAAAAAATTTTTCTAGTGAAAGCTATTAGGGGTTTATGTTTTCACAGAATTAGTTTGAAAAGGACTGTATTCATTAAAAATTATTTTAATGGGATTTTCTGAAGTATTTTTTTTTATACCCACCACCGAAGGATGGGGTATATTCATGTTGTCATTCTGTTTGCAACACATCGAAATATCCTTTTCCGACCGCCCATAATTGGCGTATTTATTATCTGATGGCGCCAAAATTTGGGACAGTGAGTTAAGTTAAGCCCCTCGACATCCTTATTCAATCTGGCCCAGATCGGTCTAGATTTGGATATAGCTGCCATATAGACGGATCTCCCGATTTTAAGTTTGTGTCCATAAAAGGCGCATTTATTGGAAATTTGGGACAGTGAGTTGTGTTAGGCCCTTCGAAATCCTTCTTCAATCTGGCCCAGATCGGTCTAGATTTGAATATAGCTGCCACATAGACCGATCTCTGGATTTACGGATTTGTGCTCATAAAAGGCGCATTTATTTTCCGACGGCGCCGAAATTCGGGACAGTGAGTTGTGTAAGGGCCTTCCACATTCTTCTTCAATTTGGCTCAGATAGGTCCAGATTTGGATATAGCTGCCATATAGACCGATCTCTCGATTTAAGGTTTTGGGGCCATAAAAGGCGTATTTACTGTCCGATTTCGCCGAAATTTGGGACAGTGTGTTTTGTGAGGCTCTTCAAAATTTTTCTGCAACTTGGCCCAAATCGGTCCAGATTTGGATATAGCTGCCATATAGACCGATATCTCGATTTAAAGTCTTTGCACTATAAAAGGCGCATTTATAATCCGATTCTATTAGGGTTTTCGACATCCGTGTATAGTTCAGATCGATTTATTTTTAGATATAGCTACTAAAAATACCAATATTTTGTTATACACAATTGAAAAATGACTTGTACTTATTAGTATTTGGTCCAAATCGGAACATATTTCGATATAGGGGCATAAGGTATGCATTTTTCAACAGATTTTGATGAAAGGTGGTTTACATATATACCCGAGGTGGTGGGTATACAAAGGTCGGCCCGGTCTAACTTAACGCCTTTTTACTTGTTTTTGCAAATATGTTTAAAAAGTATTGAATGAGGGAAATTTTATTTAAAAAAAATTGGAAATACCTTTCTGAAGTAACTGTTCTTAAGAAAAGTTTGAAAAGGACTGCATTAAATAAGATTAAAGCATTTTTTCGATGTCTGCTATAGGTTTTATTAAGAAACTAATTTAAAAATATTTCGAAAATTAAAAAATTAATTAAATCAATTAAGTAAGTTTTTGAGAAAAGGTTTAAAAAATTAAACTTACGTAACGTTGCTTAAGAAAAAGTTTGAAAAGCACTATCTGAGAAAAATTTGCTTTACTATTGTTTTAAACAGGCTATCAGGAGAAACTTTTCATAATAATTTTTAATGAAAGCAACTTATCTTATCCACAAAGTTTGAAAAATACTTTGGAAGTCACTTCCTCACTTTTCAAAAGTTAAAAAAAACTGTATGAAAAAAAAATACTTTTTTTTTGAAAATTGTTTGATAAATTTACTTTATTATTGTTTCAAAGAGTCTATCAGGAGAATCGTTTCATAATAATTTTCGATTGAGGTTACTTATCTTACTTCAAAGTTTGAAAATTACTTTGGAAGTCACTTTCTCATTTTCAAAAAGTTTAAAAAGCACTGTATGAAAATAAATTCTTTAAAATTCTAGAAATTTTTTGAAACAAATGTTGATGAACTAACAAAATCATATTTTAAACATCCTATAATAATAAAACTTTTAAGAAATTTTTCATAAAATTAGAATTTTGACAAAATTTTCTACAAAGTTCATATTTTGAAAAAAAAAGATCAATATTTGTTTTTCACAACATTTAAGATAAATTAAATATGTATATTATCTGCTATTCCTTGGAATTCCAATATGCACAACTTGTCTGATAAATTTTGTTCCGCTACCATAATCATATAACAGGCTAGCAGAAATTAAAATTTTCCACAATTTCGCCAACATAAAGAAAATCACTGAACTGAAAATTATCACACATCGATGAAAACCATTGAATGGATCCACAAAAGTGATGCTCAAAAAAAAAGAGAGAAGCAAAAACTAAGTCACAGACCATAGAGAAAATACTGACCATGAAGGGCAGTGGACAGCTTTTATAACAAAAAATTAATTGGAATTCAATTGGCCACTTAGTAAAGTTAGGGGGGAATACCGTGGACAATTTGGCAAAAATTCAAAATAACTTTTGTCAAACTACTTCTTTATATGATAATTTTCCAAATAATAGGAATATTTTTTAAATGAAATAAAGTCCACAACTTGTATGTTGTAGTTATACCTTCAATGCAATGCAATGCGAATTTTTATCCTTCTTTTGGTGGGCACCACTTATCCCAAATATCCTAACAACATTGCTAACAAAACTCTATTCAATTTCAACTGACTAGCGAATAATGGGTCAATACAAATGTAATTTTATTTTCCAAATGTGTTTACGTTATGATTTTAGACGAATTTTCAACTGGCGTAACCAGCTATCAGGCTGACAGAACTTTGCCAAAAGCATTGTGGTTGGCAAAGGAAATCACTCAACTGCAAACTATCACACATGGATGAGAATCACTCAATGGATCCAACAGTGATGTTCATAGACATTACGAGAGACCTGAAAGAGAGAAAGAAGGTGGCCCAAAACGATGGATAGCAGGAGGCATGCTACAATGTGGTCATGATGGTAGCCAGCCAACGTGAACCATCATCACACTTGGGTGAGAAAATTCGCATTGGAGTGCAACTGACCATTGAAGTTTATGTAGTGGAAATAAACGTACTGGGATTGCATAAGATTGGTGAATTTTTGGGTGAATTTTTAATTCAAATTGTAAATAAATTGCCATAGTGTGGGCCTGATACCAAACAAAGAAATTTTTTAGTTAAAAGTAATAAAAAAAAATATTTGTAAAAAAAAGTAATATGCTTAATTTTCAATAAATCTCCTTTATATGCATTTTTGCATTGGGCTGCAAATTTTTATACCCAAATATCATTCTATATTTTATCTAAAACTCGTATAAACCGAGCCCTCAATACATCATTCGTTTTTAGAAAATTTTAGCAGTCTCACTGGTAACCAATTTCCCAACCCGTAAAGAATTTCCCACCAAAATAAAAAAACTTTTGCTGAGGTTAAACTGGCGTAACCAAGTAACAGGCCCTCATAACTATAAACAGCTAGCAAACAAACAAAAATGATTGAGAGAATTTTATTCCATGAGCACAACAAAAACCACTGGACTGAAAAATATCACACATGGATGAGAACCAGTCAATGGATCAACCAGTGAAGTTCATAGTCTATGAAAAGCCAAGTAAAGAGCAAAGTATTTGGAGAGAGACAAAAAGAGAAGATGTAAACTAGGGTCTGGCAATAAAGAAGTAGTACTACAGTTTATTGATTAATAAAGTTATTTCTTATTATTAAAGTAAAAAAATAGTAACTCAAAGTGAAAAACTACTGAAATAAATGGGACAAAATGACATTGGAGTCCAACTGATGGTAGAGTATGTTCAAGGAAGAAAACATCAGCAAAAAAATTTTTCTTGGCGAAAAGTTTATTTTCTGCATTTTTTTTAAATTTCCCTTTTTATATATAACAGTTTGAAAACCACTGTCCAAGGTAATCTTTCTTCAAAAATGATTTTAAAAGCCGTGATATAATTTCTGATGAAAGGTATTATTTTGCATTCACTTTGAGTTTTCTTTTTTATAAATAATAGTTTGAAAAGGACTTCCGTGGAAAACTTTCTTTAAAAATGGTTTTAAAAGAACTGATATATTTTTTTCATAGAAATGATTAAAAAGGACTTCTGAAGGAAAGCTTTGTTAAAAAGTCAAAGAATTGTCAGGAAGAACTTCTTAATTTTTATGTTTTTAGTGTTTTAAGAAAAAGTTTGAGAAGCACTGCCTCAAGTAATGATTGTTTTAAATGGTGTAGAAATGAACAGTTTGAAAACAACTGTCCTAGGTAATATTTCTTCAAAAATGATTTTAAAAGCCTTGATATAATTTCTGATAAAAGGTATTTTTTTGCGTTCTTTTTGAGTTTTCTTTTTTATATATAGTAGTTTGAAAAGGACTGTACGTGGACAACTTTCTTTAAAAATGGTTTTAAAAGAACTGATATATTTTTGTTTTTGAAATGATTAAAAAGGACTTCTGAAGAAAGCTTTGTTCAAAAAAAACAAAAAAATTTTAGGAAGAACTTCCTAAATTTTATGTTTTTAGTTTTTTAAGAAAAAGTTTGAGAAGCACTGTCTCAAATAATGATTGTTTAAAATTATGTTAAAAGGAACAGTTTGAAAACGACTGTCCAAGGTAATCTTTCCTTTAAAGTGATTTAAGCCGTGATATAATATCTTATAAAATGTATTATTTTGCATTCCTTTTGAGTTTTCCTTTTTATATATAATAGTTGGAAAAAAACTGTACGTGGACAAATTTCTTTAAAACGGTTTTAAAAAAACTGATATATTTTCTTTTCTTAGAAATGATTAGAAATTACTTCTGAAGGAAAGCTTTGTTAAAAAAAAGAAAAAGCATTTTCAGGAAACACTTCTTAAATTTTATGTTTTTAGTCTTTTAAGAAAAAGTTTGAAAAGCACTATCTCAAGTAATGATTGTTTAAAATGGTATAAAAAGGAACAGTTTGAAAACGACTGTCCATATGATATGTGATATAATTTCTTATAAAATGTATTATTTTGCATTCCTTTTGAGTTCTCCTTTTTATATATAATAGTTTGAAAAGGACTGTACGTGGACAACTTTCTTTAAAAATGGGTTTAAAAGATCTGATATATATATATATTTTTTTAGAAATGATTAGAAATTACTTCTGAAGGAAAGCTTTATTAAAAAAAAGACAAAAAATTGTCAGGAAGAACTTCTTAAATTTTATATTTTTAGTTTTTAAGAAAAAGTTTGAGAAGCACTGCCTCAAATGGGCTTAAAATTGTCTTAGTGAGTCGGAAAAGTACAGCCACTCTTACCTAACCTAACCTATTTTAGGGGGTCTTTTATAGTAAAAGTTCACTTAAGCAGTTCTTTTTAAACTTTTTGAAAATAAAACTTTCTTTTGGGCTGACCTTTTAAACCTTTAGCCAATGTTTTACCAAATCTCTTGGGAGAAAAGAGACAGACATTTTTGCAGAAAAGTTACCTCAGAAAGACCCATTAAAACATTCTCTACATTAAATTAGTCCCCGCCAATTTTAAAAATTTAAAAAAAAAATTCTCAGATAGTATTTTTCAAATTATTTTTTGAGAAAAATTTTTTAAACAAACCTTTTTAAACTGGTTTTAAATTTTTCGAAAAAACTTACTCAGAAATATTTATAAAATTCCATCTTTTTTTCGACTTAATAGTCAAACAAGCAATCCCTTTCCAACTTTTTCAAAATGAAAATTCTTTTCGACAGTACCTTTCTATTTCAAACTATTTTTTTGAGAAAAATTTCACATGTTTAAACAATGCTTTTCAAACTTTTTTTTTATAATTTTTCCAGAAAATCCTTTCAAGAATGTTTTAGAATTCATTTTAAAAACTTTTTACACAAAAAAGTTTAATAAGCAGTCGCTTCCAAACTTTTTAATATAAAAGTTCTTGCAGACAGTCCCTTTTGAACTTTTTCTACAAAATGCCACATTTGCAAGTTTTTTTATTAAAAATTTTCTACAGAAAATTTACTCTAGAAAATTTCTAGGAAACTTTCTCAGAGATCTAAGGCCCCAAAAAGTATATATGTTCTTGATCATGACATTTTAAGTCGATCTAGTCATGTCCGTCCGTACGTCTGTCTATCGAAAGCACGTTAACTTTCGAAAGAGTAAAGCTAGCCACTTGAAATTTTGCACAAATACTTCTTCTTAGTGTAGGTCGGTTGGGATTGTAAATGAGCCATATCGGTCCATGTTTTGATATAGCTTCCATATAAACTCATCTTGGATCTTGACTTCTTGAGCCACTAGAAGGCGCAATTCTTATCCGATTTGGGTGAAATTTTCCATGAGGTGTTTTGTTATGACTTCCAACAACTTTGTTAAGAATAGTTCAAATCGGTCCATAAACTGATATAGCTGCCATATAAACCGATCTGGGGTCTTGACTTCTTGAGCCACTAGAGGCCACAATTATTATCCGATTTATCTGAAATTTTGCATGAGGTGTTTTGTTATGACTATCATCAGATGTGCTAAGTATGGTTCAAGTCGATTCATATCCTGGTATAGCTGCCATATAAACCGATCTGGGGTCTTGACTTCTTGAGCCACTAGAAGGCGCAATTCTTATCCGATTTGGGTGAAATTTTCCATGACGCGTTTTGGTATGACTTCCAACAACTTTGTTAAGAATAGTTCAAATCGGTCTATAAACTGATATAGCTGCCATATAAACCGATCTGGGGTCTTGACTTCTTGAGCCACTAGAGGGCACAATTATTATCCGATTTAGCTGAAATTTTGCATGAGGTGTTTTGTTATGACTATAAACAGATGTGCTAAGTATGGTTCAAGTCGATTCATATCCTGGCATAGCTGCCATATAAACCGATCTGGGGTCTTGAATTCTTAAGCCACTTAAAGGCCCAATTATTATTCGATTTGGCTGAAATTTTGTACAACGTCTTCTCCCATGTCGTTTAACATACGTGTATAATATGGTATGAATCGATTTATAGCCTAATACAGCTCCCCTATAAACCGATCTCCCCATTTTACTTCTTCAGCCCCTAAAGGGCGCAATTCTTACTAAATTTGGCTGAAATTTTACACAATGACTTCTATTATGGTCTGCAATATTCAATTCAATTATAGTCCGAAATGAACCATAACTTGATATTGTTCCAATAACATAGCAATTCTTTCTTTTATCCATTGTTTGCCTAAAAAGAGATAGCGGGAAGAGAGCTCGACAAATGCGATCCATGGTGGAGGGTATATAAGATTCGTCTCGGCCGAACTTAGCACGCTTTTACTTGTTAAGACTATGCGCTTTCGATGTAAGTCTGCTTTCTTTATACGGAAGGACAGACATAGCTACATCAGAATGTCATGAAATACCCTTTATAGGGATTAATCCAAATGGAACTTTGAAATCAGAATACCCCCTTCTTAAAAAAATTAACTACCTTTAGTGGCAATTATACTCGTATAACGGTTACTATTTAGGTAGATGGCATTCCTTTACCAACACAATTATTCTGGTAGCGTATAACAGAAAGCTTAGAGAAAGCTTTACGATATTATTCACATACAAAGGTGACATCTAATCTTATATTATTAAACTCGAAACACTTTTAAAGGCCACTAGATGGCAATGGTTTGCAAATAAAAGAGCTTTAGGAAAAAGGGTGAGGAGTTCAAAAACTAAGCAACTGTTATGTATTGTCACAGCTAAAAATTCTTCGATGGTGGTTTTAGCCATATATATGTTGACTATTTTCAATATTTATATAGACGAGATTCATATCCATGCATTTACCATTGTCAATATTATGCCCGAGTATACTTCCCTGGTTCATGTCATAGCTGGTCATATCTCAAGACCTCCATATACCTAAAAATTGAATAGGAGCTCAGCTCACATTAAAAGCTTCTGAAATTAAGTTTCCAAATAATTCACATTGAACTTCTTTGCATTGCTGTTGGCCAAATAGATTTAAACGTCACCAAACAATGGAAAAAGTCATCAATTTTATTTACCTCCAATTCTCACAAGTCCATAGCAATAGCAATAGTTGGGTCTTCATTTCCATTTATCCAAATAAATAAATAAACTTTTCGCCAACTTAAAATGCTGAGATCAAATAACGTCTAAAGAGCAGGTTAACAGAAAATAGAGAAAGTTTTTATGGCCAGCAGGCATATAAAACGAATTTGTAATAAAACCCATGAGGACAACCATTCAAGCAATCTAGCGCTGAAAATTAATTGTCTGTCTTCCAGAGGCAGTCAATGAACTTTTTTCTTAGGCGTAAACATAAAATGCCCAAGATAGTAAAATGCCTTGCAGCCTAAATAATACTCTGGTAACAGCAAAACGGCACCACACATGTATGTTAGCCATGGCTACAAGTGTTGGGAAACAAAACTGAAATTGTAGACACATTTAAATGGGCCATAAGCAAAACAAAACAAAAACCTTGTAACATTTTTATTCCCTTACCGTTTGCCATGAGGGAAGACCATGAGCTTTTGAAACCCAGCCCTAACTGACGAAACGGTTAAGGTGAAGGTTATTATTATTTGAGTTGAATGGCATAATTTGACTATTATAAGCCATCAACCATCCATCCATCATTTGTTTAATGCGTTATTGAGAAAGGCCATTTGTTGAAATGTAATAGGCCAGCAGAAAAGCCAAGTAGACTGCCTTCTTCATATCACTATGGCTTGGCGTTGCCTCATTGTCATGTAAAATATTTATTGCTGAGACATCATATGGGCTCCAGGGTTGTCGTCTCTTTTATTTTTGCGTTTAATATGTTATGCACATATGTTTGCCTGTTAAAAACAAATATTTAAACTTCCCTATTGGTTTGTTAAATACCAATACCAATGATTATAATAGTGAAGTAATCTCTTGAAAAATTCAAGATTAGAGATGAAATTAAAAAAAAAAAAAAAAACTTACCAGAAAAACTGTTGGATAGACAACACAAATTGGCGTCAAATTGATTTAAATGTACACTGAAAAAAAGAAAAAAAAATATCATTAAATATAAACAAGTAAAAGCATGCTAAGTTCGGCCAGGCCGAATCTTGGAAATCCCCACCATGGATTCTGCTAAAATTTTATGCAAAATATGTTTAGTTGAAGGGCATAATTTTATGGTTTTTTGGACTGTACTTGGCACAGTCGTTGGAAGTCATAACAGAACGAATGTGCAAAATTTTAACTAAATCAGATGAAAATTGCGGGAGTTGTCAAATGGGGAGATTGGTTTATACGACAGCTATATTAGGTTATAGACTGATTTGGTCCGAAAAATTGGGTCTTGTAAGGATATAAGAAGTCAAATCGGGAGATCGTTCATATGGGGTAATAGACCGATTTGAACAGTACTTGGCACAGCTGTTGAAAGTCATAACAGAAAACCACATGCAAAATTTAAGGCAAATCGGACAAAAATTGCGGCTTCCTTGCGTCAAGAAGTCACATCGGGAGATTGTTCATATGGGGGCTATATTAGGTAATAGACCGATTTGGACCGTACTTGACACAGTTGTTAGAAGTCCTAACAGAAAACTACATGCAAAATTTCAGCCAAATCAGATGAAAATAACGGCTTCCAGGGACTCAAGAGGTCAAATTAGGAGATCGGTTTATATGGGAGCTAAATCATGTCCTTGACCGATTTGGACCGTATTTTGTACAGTTGTTGAAATTCATAACAGAACACTAAGTGCAAAATTTCAGCCAAATCGAACAAAAATTGCGGCTTCCAGGGGCTCAAGAAGTCAAATCAGGAGATCGGTTCATATGGGAACTATATTAGGTCCTTGACCGATATGGACCGTACTTGACACAGTTGTTGGAAATCATAACAGAACACTATGAGCGAAATTTCATCCAAATCGGACAAAAATTGTGGCTTCCAGGGTTTCAGGAAGTCAAATAGAGAGATCGGTTTATATGGGAGCTATATCTAAATCTGAACCGATATGGCCCATTTGCAATCCCCAAAGACTTACATCAATATTAACTATCTGTGCAAAATTCGCTAGCTTTAGAAGTTCGACCGCTATCGTGATTTCGACAGACGGACGGACATGGCTATTTCTGATCAAAGTAAATATAAGATTCGTGCTCTACTTTTAGAAACATTTCGTATGAGTCCGGCGAGGTCATGGGGAGGCCACCGGCACTTTGCCCTGAAATACCGTTGATTTGAGCTCCATATTGCTATAGTCGGAAGTAAAGTTCAGTTTAAGGGGTGATTTAGGGCTTACCCCCAAAATTGGATATGAAATTCGTTTTCTTCTCTCAAATACCTTTCATTTGAGTCCCATATTGCCATAAAGGGTCAATTAATCTTTCCGACGTATTTATAGGAGTTTCCTCCTATAAAGAGCCACCTTGACTTGAACGCAAATGTTACTGTCATATTTTTAATCTACTCCCAAATATCCTTCATTTGAATCCTATATAGCCATGGTCGGCCGATATGCCCATTTGGGGGTAATTGTAGGTGAGGCGACCTCCCTTTAATTGGACCTAAATTTTATGCCATATTTGTAATAGACTGCCAGATACTTTTCATTTGAGTCCCATATTGATAGGAACGTCGAATATTTCTGTTTGGAGGAGTTTTTGGGTTGGGGCGGCCATCTGGGTACTTGGACCCAACATTTAATATGATATTCATTTTCTAGTTTCCAATACCTTTCATTTGATACCCATATTGTGCCCATCAGTCCTATTTTGGTTTTGGGTGGCGTAAGAGGTAGGGTCAGCCACCATCCGATATCTAAAAATTATATAACCTATGTTTCCCCCAGTTACTTGGACCCAACTTTTATTATGAAATTCGTACTCTACTCTTGAATACCTTTCATTTGAATCCTATACTGTCCCGATCGCTCCACTTTTATTTTTGGGTAATACTTTTGGGGTAAGGGGGAGGGTCCGCCCCCTTCCGATATCAAAAAATTACATAGCCAATGTTTCCTTCCAGACCAACCTACACAATCTGTGAAAATTTCAAGGTAATCAGTTCAGCCGTTTTTGAGTCAATACGGAATGAACAAACACAAATTGATTTCTATATATAAGATATACTTCTGCAGTGGCTTTACCGCTTAAAATCACATGTATCAATACATATAGCGAGTCAACTTTATAATAAAGACCTATGAGCGTTCGCTTTAATAACTTCAAACCTTTATTATTCAAATAGCCTTACATTCATTTTTGTTGTGGTTTTCATTTGGGTTTTATTATGGGGTTTTTTGTTGCTTTTTTTCTTCCAAGTTTCCTGTAAGCCTGTTAAAAGGCAGCCATATGTCTTTTAGGTTTCCATATTAGGAATTCGACTCTTATATGTTAAGCATAATAAAAAGTATGCCGAAGCCTTGAGCAATAAATGAATGAAATAAAAGAAAGCTTTGTTTGGCTATTCAGCTAAGTAGCTAGGAAGTCATATACCATACACACTTTTAAACTTGTTTGTTTGGAATTTGAAACTTATAACCAATAACTGCCATTTATGGCAGCCTGGTACAAATGGACAGGTTTAACTTTTAAGTTGCCTTAAAAGGTAAAGGAATAAAAACAAAATGTTATCAACCCTAATGGGTCCATTGAAAGAAATCGAAAGAAGTGAAAATCATAAAATTATGAGTCAAAAAAAGGTTAAGGCTTCTATAACCACTACCTTTGTGGGGAAGGTGTATTCAGTGATTCACTCTGTTTGTTACCTATCGAGATATTTATGTCCGATCCTATTATTGGGTTGCCCAAAAAGTAATTGCGGATTTTTCATATAGTCGGCGTTGACAAATTGTGACTCTGTAATTGCATTCTTTCTTCTGTCAGTTATCAGCTGTTACTTTTAGCTTGCTTTAGAAAAAAAGTGTAAAAAAGTATATTTGATTAAAGTTCATTTTAAGTTTTATTAAAAATGAGTTTATTTTCTTTTAAAAAATCCGCAATTACTTTTTGGGCAACCCAATATGTATATACATACCTATAGTCTTGGTTGCTGAAAGATTTATCTAGGATGATATAAAGATGTCTGTGCATCCGTAGTATCGTTATAGCAATTGTTAACAAAAAGTTAAATTTTAGGGTTTTTGTCAAAGTTTTGAATATAATGATCTTCAGTAGTTTCGGAAATGCAAAAAGAAACACATTTTCAGACCTTTTTCCCCATATGGGGAATTTTGGGGATTTTCGACAACATTTTGGGAATTAGAGCCTTACAAATATTTTTACCAGATTAAATCATAATTAATATCAAAAATATTCCAAAAATCAAATTTTTTAGCCTATTCCCTCATTAAGGGAATTGTGGGAATTATAACCAACATTTTGAAAATCGCATTTTGCAATAGTTTTTACCAGAAAAGCCAAAGTAATATCGGCAATACTAAAAAATCAAAATTTTTTTAAAACTTTACTTTACTTTAATTGGCTGCGATAAAACATTCGCCCCATTAGCCGAACGTAGAATAGCATTCCAAGCGCCTCAATTTTGTGCGCTTATTCTAAAATCTTTGACACCAAGTTTAGTTTCGAGGTATGTCCCACCACTTGATCTTTCCATCGGGCTTTTGGTCGTCCCGGTTTGCGTGTACCACCGTGATTGCCTTCAAAAGACTTCTTTGCTGCAGCTTCTTCATCCATTCTGACAACATGACCTAGCCAGTGCAACCGTTGTATTTTATGCAACGTGTAACTATGCTATTGTCGTCATACAGCTCGTGGTTCATACGACGCCAACATTCTTCATTAACGCAAATTAGTCCATATATTTTACGAAGAATCTTTCTCTCAAACACACCAAGCACTGCCTCGTCTGCTTTCACAAGTACCCATGCCTTAGAATCATATAAAACAGCTCATACCGCTCGTGGTTCATACGACGCCTATATTCTCCATTAACGCAAATTGGTCCAAAATATTTTACGAATAATCTTTCTCTCAAAAACTCCAAGCACTGCCTCATCTGCTTTCACAAGTACCCATGCCCCAAAACCATATAACAACACGGGTAGTATCAGTGTAATCTTCGTGGCCTTATTTCTAAACTTCTTACTTAGTAGCATCTTTTTGCCAGTATAATTCTTCGCTTTATCTCAAAACTGGTGTCACTCGTTTCGTTTACGGCGGTGCCGAGGTAGAGTTAGAGGTGACGTTTAATAATGTGCGGAACCGACACATTGATCCAATCCTTAGACCAGTACCGGGTGGACCGGGTCCTTAGAGACTGGATTAACCATATGGTAAGGAACAGATGGATAAATTGTGTGTCCCATGACATAAATATAAAGGAGAAAGTGGATAAGAGCACGCCACAGGGGGTCCATTTTATCGCCACTCCTTTGGGAGTGGCTGACTGAGGGATTTGAATCCGTCTGCTATACAGACGATGTTATATATATTAGGGGTAAGGATCCGAACCAGCTATGCAGAAGGGCCGAAAGGGTCTTGTATATGGCATATGGCATATGACAGGGCTAGACCCAGGGGTCTCATTGTTAAGCCAGAGAAAACTGAAATATGCCTGTTCGCGAGGAAGACGAAAGTGGGTCAATTTGACGCATCACGTTTCCTCAATAAAACGATTTTGATATCTGACAAGATGAAATAATTAGGAGTGATCAGATCAAGAGCTTACTGAGAAGGCTTACAGATGTTGGGCACTATGTAAATGGGGCCTGAAACTGAGGATAGTCCACTGGCTCTACAGGAGCGTAATTAAACCAATTTTTACATACGCCTCAGTAGTTTGGTCGACTGCTATGGATAAAAAGTGCAACGTTAGGACCATGAAACAAATTCAGAGAACATTTTGTCTTGGCAAAGGTGGAGCGATAAGGACCATGCAAAATAGGGCACTGGAGACAATTCTAGATATCCGATCCATTGACATATAGATTAAAAGTAAGGCAGCTGCGGCTATGAGACTTAAGGCGAGGGGAGAATGGATTGAGGTTGGAAGCAGCTAATACTCTTGCGGTATAATCGAGCCGACGATAGGAAACCTTGAACGAAGGGAGGAGGTTTCCGATGGTATACCTGAGACTACACTTGAGGTCGAGGCGGAGGCACTGCTGCCAGCGGCACAGTCTTTGATTGACGGAACCCTAGTATTGCCATCTGGAAGATCATGTTACATGGATGGATTAACCCCCCTGGGGGTTTATATTGAAAACCCAGAGACTGACATCTGTTTTAGACTGCCTGACCATAATACGGTCCTGCAGGCGGAGAATCGGGCGATCACGGAACGCGTGAAGTGGTGTGGTGCTAACGCGAGGACGTCGAGTGTGAACATCTTTACCGACACTAAAATTGCCATAAGGGCAATAACAACCAGGACGGTAAGGTCACGAACAGTCTTGCAGTGTAAGAAGGAGATTAACGCCTTCTCTGAGGATGGGAAAATCCGCATCGTTTGGGTGCCGGACCATAACGGAGTAAGGGGAAATGAAAGGGCAGACGATTTGGCGGTGAAGGCCAGTGGACTGCCAGAGGACGGAGGACTACGAGCTCACTTAGGCAAAATCGGTGCGGCAAGTCATAGCATGTGTAGGGCATATGGGGAAGATGATGAGGCGTTGGAGTATTTCCTATGTCACTGCCCGGCTTTCGCGGCTAACAGACACCGTTACTTAGCACACGATACCAGACATGGACAAACTTAGGGAAGAGGAATGGAAAACAGTTAATTTTGTAAGTAGCACGGAATTCCTAGCTTAAAATGTTCTCTTTCGAGGTTACTTTTTAAATTGTTAGAGCGCACAATAAGCCGATTACTGGTTTAGGTGTATGTCCATAGTGGCATGGGGCAGGGTATAAAAAAATTTAACAAAATTTCCTACAGAACTGAAATTTTGACAAAATTTCCTATAGAACTGAAATTTTGACAAAATTTCCTATAGAACTAAAATTTTGACAAAATTTCCTATAGAACTGAAATTATGACAAAATTTCCTATAGAACTGAAATTTTGACAAAATTTCCTTTAGAAATGAAATTTTGACAAAATTTCCTATAGAAATGAAATTTTGACAAAATTTCCTATGGAAACATACCAACGCATCAAAAAAATTGAAAAATGAAAATTGACATAATTTCCAATCGAATTGAAATTTTGACAAAATTTCCTTTAGAAATAAAATTTTGACAAAATTTCCTTTAGAAATAAAATTTTGACAAAATTTCCTTTAGAAATAAAATTTTGACAAAATTTCCTTTAGAAATAAAATTTTGACAAAATTTCCTATAGAAATGAAATTTTGTCACAATTTCCAATAGAAATGAAATATTGACAACCTTACCTATAGACATGAAATTTTGACAAAATTTCCTATAAAAGTTAAATTTTGTCAAAATTTAATAATTTCGTCATTCAGTTTGTAACACTTCGAAATATTGATCTAAAACACCGTAAAGTATATGATCTAAAACACCGTAAAGTATATATTTTGATCGTCTCGATAAGCTGAGACCATTTAGCCATGTCCATCCGAGTTAACTAAAATTTTGAATGCGGTGTTCTGTTAAGACTTCCAATAACTGGGCCAAGTATGGTCGAAGTCGGTTCACAACCTGATGTATTGGGTTGACAAAAAGTAATTGCGGATTTTTTAAAAGAAAGTAAATGCATTTTTTTACACTTTTTTTCTAAAGCAAGCTAAAAGTAACAGCTGATAACTGACAGAAGAAAGAATGCAATTACAGAGTCATAAGCTGTGAAAAAATTTGTCAACGCCGACTATATGAAAAATCCGCAATTACTTTTTGGGCAACCCAGCTCACATATAAATCGATCTCCTGTTTATATTTCTTGAGCCTCAATAGGGCGCAATTCTTATCCGATTTGGCTGAAATTTTGTACAATGACTTCTTCCATGACCTTCAACATACATGGCAAATATCATCTGAATCGGTCACTAACCTGATATAGCTCCCATATACAACAACTCTCACGATTTTATTTTTTGAGCCACTATAGGGTGCAATTATTATCCGATTTGGATGAAATTTTGCACAATGGCTTTTACATTGGTCTCCAACAGTCAAACCAAGTATGGCCCCAATATGTTCTTAACTTGATGTAGCTCCAATAGTATAGCATTTCTTATCCATTATCTTTTGTTTGCCTTAAAAGAGATATCGGGCAAAGAACTTGACCAGTGTGATCCATGGCGGAGGGTGTATAAGATTCGGTCCGGCCGAACTTTTACTTGTTCTACTTCATTTTTCTTTTTACATTTGCAAGTCAGCTTAGTCTGACTGTAGCATGTTTGGCTTTAGAGTTCTTTAACCCCAAAGGCTAAAATGTTTGTAGTCTCCTAAATGAAAAATATTTCTAAATTTCCAGCCAGCGACACAGTGGTTTGTGACAATTGCTGTTTACTTGTTACCTTTGTATATAATACTTAGCCTAATTACTTTATTTATGGCCTTATGGAGATGTTATGAACACAAAGAAAGAGAGAGGGTTTTTATGGCTATACAAACAATTCTAAGAAAAAAATTGTTATGAAAAAAAGTGTTTATACAAGAACGGGGGGAGTTGCTGGCACTTTCCATTTTCAAGCAACCAAAACTTGTCCGTCCGTCTAGCCATAAATTATAAATTTATTATTGTTTGCCTCAGAAAATAGTAACACCTACTTCTGGTTTCTTTTCTCTTTTTTTTTTTTTGAGGTTCATTAACCTTCCTGCTTTATATTTTATTTTATTTTCAAACCACTAACAAAAATTTCCTTAGTCATCGTTTTTTTTTTCTTCTGTTGACTATTCCACTATAAAACAGCCATAAAAAACAAATAAATAAATGTCTTTTCCTTTCAATTTTTAAATTTTTTAATAATTTTTTCAATTTCTTAAGAGATTTCTAAAATTGCTGCTTCCCCGGTGTATTTGAAGACCTCAACTTCCCGATTTCTTGTTAATCTTTCATATACTCAGCAAGTGTCTTCAGAAATATGGGGGCACCTTGTCCCGGTACCTCGTTGGGTTTACCAACGATATTCAATTTCCTTGGGGATTTGTTGTTGCAAAGTCTTATCTTTGCCAGCTGATTTTTCTTCACATTTATAGTGGGCCATGGGTTATCTGCCCTCTATAAAAGAGGGAGCCAACCACAAAGCAGCCCCATTTCTTTAGAAGTTTGTCTAGGGGTCTTCAAACCTACCAGGTTGTCAGCATTTTAAGTATGGGCAAAAAAGACTACACACAAAAACTTATAAACGCAACAGACATGCTCACTCGAAGACGTGGACGGACGGACGAACGGATGGAGGGACGGACAGACATAAAAACACAACATACATATGCTAAGAAAATCATACAAACATTTAAAAAAAATCATCATCAAAAGAAACGTGAAAGAATGAATGTGAGTGAGACATTCAATGCGATACAAAGTCAAGGCAGCAGCGGTAGATTAATCAAGTGTGTGCGTGTGTTGTGCGGGTAATAATGCGTGCTGTAAAATCCACTACAATGCACAGTGGGTTGAGAAAAACAAGTTATTCTTTTTCTAAACAAATGGCAAATATGCAGTAAAACCTCTGATCCCCGATTGCCTAGTCCTATTTTGTTAATATTTCATATATTTTCCATCCAGATCTTTTTAGTGAATATTTAAAATCAAAACAAGTAAAAGCGTGCTATTTTCGGCCGGGCCAAATCTTATGTACCCTCCACCATGGATCGATTTTGTCAAGTTCTTTGAATGACTTTTTAAATAGAACAAGTAAAAAGACATTGAATACCCACCACCTCGGGTATATGTAAACCACCTTTCGTTAAAATCCGGTGAAAAATGCATACTTTATGCCCCTATATCGAAATATGTTCCGATTTGAACCAAATACTAATAAGTACAAGTCATTGTTCAACTGTGTATAACAAAATATTGGTCTTTCTAGTAGCTATATCTAAAAATATACCGATCTGAACCATATACGACACGGATGTCGGAAGGCCTGAAATAAGTCACTGGGTCAAATTTCAGTTAAATCGGATTATTAATGCGCCTTTTATACGGGCCAAGACTTTAAATCGAGATATCGGTCTATATGGTGGCTATATCTAAATGTGGACCGAATTGGGTCAAGTTGCAGAAAAATGTCGAAGAGCCTAATACAACTCACTGTCCCAAATTTCGCCGACATCAGACAATAAATGTGTCTTTTATGAAGAAAGATATCGAGGGACCTAACACAACTCACTGTCCCAAATTTTGGCAAAATCGGACAATAAATGCGGCTTTTATAGGCCCAATACCTTAAATCCAGAGATTGGTCTATATGACAGCTATATCCAGATCTAGACCGATCTGTGCCATATTGCAGAAGTATGTCGAGGGGCTTAACTTAACTCACTGTCCCAAATTTCGGCGACATCGGACAATAAATGCGCCTTTAATGGGCCCAAAACCTTAAATCGAGAGATCGGTCTATATGGCAGCTATATCCAAATTTGGACCGATCTAGACCAAATTGAAGAAGGATGTCGTAGGGCCTACCACAACTAAATTTCCCAAATTTTGGCAAAATCAGACAATGAATGCGCCTTTTATGGGAGCAAGACCTTAAATCGAGAGATCAGTCTATATAGCAGCTATATCTAAATCCGGACCGATCTTGGCCAAATTGAAGAAAGGGCCTACCACAAATCACTGTCCCAAATTTCAGAAAAATCGGATAATAAATGCGCCTTTTATGGGCCTAAGACCCTAAATCGGCGGATTGGTCTATATGGCAGCTATATCCAAATCTGGACCGATGTGGGCCAAATTAAAGTAGGATGCCGAAGGGCCTAACACAACTCACTGTCCTAAATTTCAGAAAAATCGGATAATAAATGTGGCTTTTATGGGCCTAAGACCTCAATTCGGTAGATCAGTCTATATGGGAGCTATATCAAGATATAGTCCGATATAGCCCATCTTTTAACTTAACCTGCTTATGGACAAAAAAAGAATCTGTGCAAAGTTTCAGCTCAATATCTCTATTTTTAACAGACGGTCGGACATGTCTAGATAGTCTTAGATTTTTACGATGATCAAGAATGCGATGTGTTGCAAACGGAATGACAAAATGAATATATCCCCATCCAGTCATAGAAAAATACGACCTCCAAAATTTTATGCGCCCTCTAAAAGCTCTGGAAGTCAAGACCCAAGGTCGGTTTATATGTTAGCTATATCAGGTTATCAACCGATTTAGTTAGAAGTGATACTAAAGCACCACGTGCAAATTTTCAGCCAAATCGGATATGTAATGCGCCCTCTAGAAGCTCAAGAAGTCAAGACGCAAGATCGGTTTGTATGGCAGCTATATGAAAACATGGACCGATTTACAATCCCAACCGACCTACATTAATAAGAAGCACCTAGCTTTACTTCTTCGAAAGTCAGCATGCCGATAGACGGACGGACGGACAGACGGACGGTCGGACGGTCGGACAGACGGACGGACGGACAGACAGACGGACGGACGGACAGACGGACGGACGGACAGACGGACATGACTAGATCGACTTAAAATGTCTTAACGATCAACAATATATATACTTCATGGGGGTTTAAATGTATATTTCGAGGTGTTACTAATGAAATGACGAAATTAGTATACCCCCATCCAATGGTGAAGGGTATAAAAATTAGTAAACCCCCCTATCCTATGGTGGAGGGTATCATAATGTTGTAGGATTTCTCTGGCCAGCTAAAACCAATAGGGTTTATTATACCCACCAACATAGGATAGGGGGTATATTCATTTAGCCCTTCCATTTGCAACACATCGAAATATTCATTTCGATCCTACACAGTATATGTATATATTTCGGATCATTGTAAAATTCTAAGACGATTTAACGATGTCAGTGTGTCTGTCCGTCAGTTGTATTCAGGAATTCGAATCGCGGCCGGAGCGGATCGGAGCTAAAGCGGAGCGGCCCAGTTTTTGCCGAAGAGGCAATGAAATTTTTGCTGTTCTGAGCGGAATGGCTTCCAATCTCAATCCCGCTTCGGCACTCCGCCCCCAATCATGCTCCAGCCATGCTCCACTCCGAATCCCTGGTTGTAATCACGCTACAGTCTTTAACAAGTAAAAGCGTGCTAAGTTCGACCGGACCGAATCTTGGGAAACCACCACCATGGATTCTGCAAAAAATTTATACAAAATAAATTTAGTTTAAGGACATAATTTTACCAAACTTCTGTCAAACCAAATAAAATTAAAACCTTTAGCAACCGAACAAGGATCGAGAGACGGGTTTACATGGGAGCTATATCAGTTTATAGGCTAATTTTGACCTATTTGGTTGTTCGTTGTTCGAAGTCATAACAGAACGTAGCATGCAAAATTTCAGCCCAATCGGACAAAAATTGCGTCTTCCAGGGGCTCACGAAGTCAAATCGGGAGATCGGTTTATATGGGAGTTATATCTAAATTTGAACCGATATGGCCCATTTGCAATCCCCAACGACCTACATCAATACTTAGTAACTGTGCAAAATTTCAGCTATCGTGATTTCGACAGACGGACGGAATGACGGACATGGCTAAAATGACTCAGAACGTCGAGATCAAGAATATTGTGTTGCCCAAAAAGTAATTGCGGATTTTTCATATAGTCAGCGTTGACAAATTTTTTCACAGCTTGTGACTCTGTAATTGCATTCTTTCTTCTGTCAGTTATCAGCTGTTACTTTTAGCTTGCTTTAGAAAAAAAGTGTAAAAAAAGTATATTTGATTAAAGTTCATTCTAAGTTTTATTAAAAATGCATTTACTTTCTTTTAAAAAATCCCCAATTACTTTTTGGGCAACCCAATATATATACTTTATGTGGCCCACCCCTTCCTATGATGGTGGGTATAAAAAGAAAAACAAGAAAAACGTGTTAAGTTCGGCCGTGTCGAACTTTGGATACCCTCCACCATGGATAAATTAACCATCCTCTTTTATAACAACTCCACTACCATATCCATTGTGATATGCATATCGAGGCCTCCTGGATCGTATTTTAATGAGGTCCCTAGAACTCTAAAACAAGTCATTGTTTCAGTGAAATCGGGCAACAAATCTGCTTTTAATGAAATTAAGACCATAAATGGAAAGATCGGTCTATATGGCAGCTAGATCTAAATTAGTCTGATCTGGACCATGACCTGGTCGGATGACGGGAGGCTTGTCAAATTCCAGCGAAATCGGTTAATAAATACGGTTTTTATGGGCTCAAGACAAATCCGCCTATATATCAGTTATATCGAAATATAATCCGATCTGAACCATATTTAAGTCGGATGTCGGGAGGCTTAGAGCAATTCACCATTTCAAATTTCAGCGAAATCGGGTAATATTAATAATTGGAGGCCACCGTGGCGCAGAGGTTAGCATGTCCGCCCATGACCCGGAACGCCTGCGTTCAAACCCCGGCGAGAGCACCAAAAAAAATTTCAGCTGTGGTTATCTCCTTACTCAGGGTGGCAACATTTGTGAGGTATCCTGTCATATTAAAACTTCTCTACCGAGTGGTGTCGCTATGCGGCACGCCGTTCGGACTCGGCATAAAAAAGGAGGCCCCTTATCATTGTGCTTAATCTTTAATCGGACTACACTCGATATGCACTTGATACGTGAGAAGTATCCCCTGTTCCTTAATGGAATGTTTATGGGAAATTTAGTTAGATTAATAATTGCGGCTTTTATGGGCTTAAGACCCTCAATAGGCAGATCAGTAGGCTTAGAACAGCTCACTATTCAAATTTCAGCGAAATCGGATAATAATTGTGGCTCTTATGGGCTTGAAACCCTTAATCGGCAGATCGGTCTATCTAAATCGGTCTATATCTAAATATATTCTGATCTCAAACATATTTGGATCAAATGTTGGAAGGCTTGGAACAACTCACTGAATCAAATTTCAACAAAATCGGATAATATATTGGGTTGCCCAAAAAGTAATTGCGGATTTTTCATATAGTCGGCGTTGACAAATTTTTTCACAGCTTGTGACTCTGTAATTGCATTCTTTCTTCTGTCAGTTATCAGCTGTTACTTTTAGCTTGCTTTAGAAAAAAAGTGTAAAAAAAGTATATTTAATTAAAGTTCATTCTAAATTTTATTAAAAATGCATTTACTTTCTTTTAAAAAAACTGCAATTACTTTTTGGGCAACCCAATATAAAGCCTTTATGGGTTTCATACCCTTTATCGGCAGATCGGTCTATATGGCAGATATATCTTAACACAAGACGATATGAATCATATTTGAGTCGGATGAGTCTATGTACCCAATTCCAGGGATATCGGACAATAAATAAAGCTTTTTTGGACCTTAGACCCTTAATCGGCAGCTTAGTATCGGTAGGCTTAAAACTACTCACTGATTCAAATTTCAGCGAAATCGGGCAATAAATGCAGCTTTATGGGTATCAGACCCTTAATCGGCAAATCGATCTACAATATATGGCAGCTATATCCAATATGGTCCAATTTTAATTCAATATCTCCATTTTTAAAAGCTGAAGCGTGATTACAACAGAGGGAAGGACAGACGTACAGACACATGTACGTTGTTAAATCGCCTCAGAGTTTTACGACCGACACATGGACGTTGTTAAATCGCTTCAGAATTTTACGACAATATTCAAAAAAAAATTTTTTAAAAATTTTAATTAGAAAAATCTTTAAAAAAATTGTTTAAGTTAAATATATATAAATGTGTTTTTGTTTTAAAGACTCCCACTGTGCGCTGTTTTCGTCACCAATGCCTAGCAAGTGAACAGATAATATTGGGCGCAACGATACATCGAATAAGTGAGAAGAAAAGCAATAACAATTATCGCTAACGGAAATGTAGTACATACCAAAAAGGCAACAAAAACAATAAATGTAAACAAAAAATGCTGTAAGAAAAACAGCCTTTAAATTTCAACGACCTATTTCCTAACCATGTGAGTGTAACAAAAATTGGGGCATTGAACACACAACTACTTGGAAAAAGAGCAACAACAAGAATTCATTCATTTTTTAAATTCATTATGTTACAACTTTTCAAGTGTATGGTTAGGAAGAAAAAAGGGGTGTGTATTTTAAAGGGGGGTGTATGTTGCCAGAATTTTTGTCAATTGGTACAAGGAAAGGGAGGAATGGGCCTGATGGATGGCCTCATATGGAAAACAAATAAAAGTGCGTTAAGCTTTGCTATGCCGAAGCTCATATACACTTCACCATATATAGCATATAACATGTTCTTCCAATTTGATAAGTTCTTATTACGGCTGTTACAAATCATAACAAGTGGGCCGAATCTTATATACCCTCCACCATGGATTGCATTTGTCGTGTTCTTTGCGCGGTATCTCGTTTTTATGCAAACAAAGAATAATGAATAAGAACTGTTATGCCATTGGAGCTATATCAAGTTAAAGTCCGATTCGGAAGTCATTGTGTAATATTCAAGTCCATTTGGATAGGTATTGCGCCTTGTAGGGGCTCAAGAAGCAAAATCGGGAGATTGGTTTATATGGGAGCTGTATCAAGCTATAAATCGATTCTGACCATATTAGACACGTAGGTTGAAGGTCATGGGAGAAGCCGCCAAATCGGATGAAAATTGCGCCTTCTAGAGGCTCAAGAAGTCAAGATACCAGATAGGTTTATATGGCAGCTATATCAGGTTATGAACCGATTTGAATTATACTTAGCACAAATGTTAGAAGTAAAACCATAACAACACGAGCAAAATATCAGTCAAATCGGATAAGAATTGCGCCCTCTAGAGATTCAAGAAGTCAAACCCAAGATCGGTTTATATGACAGCTATATCAAAACTTGGACCGATTTGGCCCATTAACAATCCCAACCGACCTACACTAATAAAACGAATTTGCGCAAAATTTCAAGCGCCTAGCTTTAATCCTTCGAAAGTTAGCGTGCATTCGCCAGACAGACGGACATGGCTAGATCGACCTAGACGCATGTTTCGAGGTGTTACAAACAGAGTGACGAAATTAGTATACTCCCATCCTATGGTGGAGGGTATAAAAATTTACCTCGTTTAAAATGTCAAAATGTGAGCCTTTAGAGGCTCAAAAAGTTAAATCCGACGATCGGTTTATATAGGAGTTATGAACCGATTGAGATCATTCTTAGCGTGGGCCCTGGAAGTCAAAATATAGGAAACATACGTGCAAAATTTTTGATATATCAGATAATAATTGAATGACGAAATTAGTATACCCCAGTGGAGTGTACAAAAATTGTCTATCAGTGTTTCCACACGGAACATAAAGGAATATTTTATGAAAAAATGCAGCTACATCCGATATCATATATCTCTTTCGAGACGAGCTCAATGATCGGAGTTTGCAAATGGAAAATTAAAGCCAGAGATAGCAACACACACCTACCACTTTGGGATGCGTTTCGTCTTTGGTTAGAAGACTTTTCACTTATATTAGGTGTGACGGCTTCAAGAGCCGTACGTTGGTATGTTGCATTTGTATCGTATTTATTGCGAAAACGCCTCTATGATACAAATACCACATTAACCACGCTCGACAACCCTGTCTATTAGCTGTATTTTTTCCAATGCATGTGTTTTGTGTAATGACAGATTTTTTGTCTGCAATAATTACACTACTCACATGGTATGCACATGATTCTGTACATCTGTTGGAAGTTATATTGATGGCTTCGAGCGCTGTGCCCTCTGGGTGCTGATGAAGTCAGATCGATTATGGACCGATGTGGGCTACAGTTGACGTGGAAATTGAAACTAGTTGCAGAAGTCATGGCGCAAATGTTTAGTCAAGTTTGGTAAGAATAGCACCCTCCAATGTCTAGCTATCTTGGAGGTATATCCCATTTACAATTCCAACCGAGTCTAAGTCTATGTGCAAATTTTCGATCGTCTACCTGTTACGTTCAAAAGTGATAGGGCATTCGACATACAAGTGGACGGATAGACTAAAGTATGGACATGGCTTCATTGTTATGGATTAAAAAAAATGTAGTCTTTTTATAGTCATTGGCCAATATTTGAAGGTATTACAAACGAAATGACGAAATTTAAAATCAAGAACTATATTGTGCCATTAAAAGGCCCAATTGTAGGCCTTATACCGACCCCTTCAACTGCTGGGGTTGTTTTTATATATAACTTGTGGCCAAACTCATTCGCTGTATGCCTTACATATGCACTTTGTCCCTTAACCCTCACAGGAGCATACAAATTCATGTTTACTTGCTAAGGTGGCCAAGGCATGCGGATAACATCATATGAGACGGAAATGCAGAGTAAAATACACTCAGAATAGTGACAAAAAATTGGTGACATACGGCCCTTGAAGCCTCACACCTAATATGGTCTTCTAAGCAATGACAAAACGCGTCATTGGTTGATTCTGAGTCGATCGGTATACGTATCAATGGGTTCCTTCCTGTAACAAAGAAATACACTATGCTATAATACCCTGTTCCACA
This sequence comes from Stomoxys calcitrans, assembly GCF_963082655.1. NCBI lineage: Eukaryota > Metazoa > Arthropoda > Insecta > Diptera > Muscidae > Stomoxys > Stomoxys calcitrans. The sequence continues at coordinate 39,196,443 of NC_081556.1, read as the reverse complement.
GTGGTGGTGTAGGGTATAGCGAAAATCGGCCTCGACTGTGGAAGTTTTCTCAGCGAGATGGCCGTGGCCTGGGTACCAGTATATATGGGAATGTCTCTAGCAACAAGTAAGCTAAGTCGTCAGGATCTGTCCCGAAGGGCAAGGATTGACAGATAGTCGCAAGGTGCGAGTTGTGAACACTTCAAAATTATTTGGCCCAACCTGGACTTGAAGAGGTCTACCTTTGCTTTGCTGTCGCTGGCTAGAACAGACGTCTCAGTCATTGTATCCGTTAGCATAGGTCACTGTCCAATTGGGAAAAATGCAGACAGACTGAAGGTTGCAAGTAATAACTTCTGCAGATGCAGGGAGAACTTCGAGAATGTGTCCCGCACTGGTAGGCAATAAGAGTTCCACTTTAGGTTTTCCTTTCTTTGATAACTTGTCTGAATTAGCAGATGTGAACATTCGCAAGAACATTTCAGCCAAATCGGATGAAAATTGGGGCCTCTGGGGGCTCAATAAAAACTGGGGATCGGTACCTATGTGACTATATCAGTTTATAGACCGATTCAGATCATGCTCAATACGGAGGTTGGAAGTCAGAACAAAAGTTCTTGGGCCAAATTTCAGCCAAATCGGAAGAACATTTTGGCGTCTAGGGGCTCAGTAAGTAAAAACTGAGGAGCATTTTATATGGGGGTTATACCCATTTGCCGATGTGAACCATTTGCAATCCTCAGTGACCTACATCGAAAAGGAGTCTCTGTGCAAATTTTCAAGCAGATATCTTTATTCGTTGGTGAAAAGTATTGTACCACTATTCCTGATAGAACCCATTGGAACTACAACATCCCTGGTAATAGAAGTTAAATAGACTTCTATACGGATGGCTACAAACTTGACGTCCAGGTGGGCTTTAAGGTGTACTCTGTTGAACTTGGACTGATCATATCGATAAGGTTAGGCGACCACTGCAGGGTGTATCAAGCGGAGATATTTGCAATTAAAGAAGTGGTGGAATGGCTACGATCAGTGATGGGAACACTAACACTATTGAAAAGACCTAATTATTTTTGTGTGAGTATCATCAAGCTATGCGATGGAGGCAGCCGAACGAAGCCACACAAAGTTCATTAAAATGTCCGTGGGCTTCTATGCCCGCGGGCATAGGATTTTATGTGCTAATGTGTATGCTGCCCATCTGTGGCTAAGATGTTACGTAATAGAGACAATTGGCCAATAAATCCTTGCAGAATATATATTTCTGAATTCAAAAACCGCCCTCTACTGTCGCAGATCTCTAAATGGGATGTCTGAACAGTTCAAAATTCACCTTTTCTGAGTAAATTGGGTATTGTCTATCGGACGAGCTTGTGGGCCTATGAATTACCTTAGACATTTCAGGGAAACTGGAATCTGTGGATATGCCTCTAGCGACATGTAAGCTAGGTCTTTAGAATCAGAGCAACGAATGATAGATGGTCCCGAAGGGGTCGTTGTGAGCATTCCAAAATTATATGACCTAATCTAGAGTGGGAAATGCCTTCCACTTTGCTGTCACTGGCTAGAACAGACGTCTCAGTCATAGTGTCCGTCATGAGAGGTCACTGTCTGATCAAAGAACATGCTGACAGACTGAAGGTTACAAGTAACAACTTCTGCAGAATATGCCGCACTGGCAGTCCGAAGGAGTCCCATTTAGGTACTCATTTCTTTGAGAACTCGGCTGATTTCGTGAATTGTTGGATTTTTTAAAGCAATCTGGATGGTTCACCTGTTGGAATTTGAAGGCATCTTCCTACTTCTATTCTTATGGTCTCACAATGGACATCTAAGTAAGTCTGATGGCAGAATGCCACTTTAACCTTACTTAAACTAACTAACTATATTTATTCGTTAGACCGCTTTCGTGATTTTCAAAGACGGCCGGACACAACTACAACGAGTTAGAATGTGAAGACGATCAAGAATATATGCATACACTTTAGGGGGTCGCGGATCAATATTTGAGGTGTTGAAAACGGAATGACTAGATTAGTATACCCCCATCCTATGGTGGAGGGTTTAAAATATAGAATAGAAAGATTTAACTTTATTTTGCAGAAGACCAAATTACTATATAATATCGGCTTTATTCACAAAACATAATGTAGATGGGAAATACGTTTATTTGACTTATTTCCTTTATGGAGCTGTCAAATAAACCTATTTTGAGGCTTCATAAAGTTTTGTGTATAAGGCCTTGTAAATTTACTCAATAACTTAATATGCATGTATCTCTTTAAACTGTTTAAATTAATTTAAACATTTAAATTAAATTCGGCGATGGAATTGGAAAAGAAAGGCCAAAGATAGCAACACACCTTCCACTATCGGACGCGTTTCGTCTTTGGTTAGAAGACTTTTCAACCATATTAGGTGTGATGGCTTCAAGGGCCGTGCGTTGGTATGTTGTATTTGAATCGTATTAATGGAGAAAACGCATCTATGATACAATTACCACATTAACTACGCTCGACAACCCTGTTTATTTGCTGTACTTTTTCTCACTGCATGTATTTTTGTGTAATGACAGACATTCTGTCTGTGGCAAATTACACTTTTCATCGCCTTATTAATGCAATTTTTATTCCTATTTGGTAAATTTTTTTGTGTGAATTGTATCTTGGCTTCCAACATACAACGCCTGGAGAACTTGCCATGTATACTATATTCCATGGTGGAGTATTTATAAATAAGGTCGAACATTTGACCCAAAAATTATTTTTTGCATTAAACCTTTCCACCCCCCCTATGCCCCCTATGGGTTAACCACATAAACTTTCATGTAAAGTTTTCTTTTTTTATGTGTGCGTGTTCCTGCTACACCACACTCTCTATGTTCTGAAAACTGACTTACACTTGTCCAAAAAAAAAAAGGAATACTTGTGCATTTCGCTGTTAGCCTATTCGAAATTATGAATATGAATAATTGTTGATTATCATTTAATGACATTTTGATGAATTATAGTCATAATATGTCATAACTTCCATAGAATAAAAACACAAAAATATTTGTCATATCTCATGCATTACAAAAAAGATGATTTCCATGGCGCACAATAAAAAGTAGGTAATAAATAAAACATTTTTGGTTTAAATCCAGGAAATCCGGACAGATGAGGGCATAGGCTGGAAGCAAAAACTGAAAGGCGAGACTGAGAGGGAAGTTGAACAGAAATGCCATGAAAGCACTGGGCGCAGGGTGAAATGGAAATTTTTGTAAAGCTAGTGTGCATGTAAAAGAATTACAGCACAAAACTGATAGCATTGTTGTAATGGGGCATGAGAGCCATGCATACTATTCTGAATTCCTATTTAAAATTAATAATGAAATAATATTTATTTATGTCGTCTAGAAAGTGACGGTGGAAGGTAAGCTTAGTTAGCTGGCTTTGATATTTATGATCACGTTTGAGTAAAAAAGATCTGTAAAAAAACTGCCATTGAAAATTTTTATATGTGTGTGTAATAAACTTGCCTTTATAAAGATTTTGTAATATTTTCAAACAAAAAAAAAATGTCTTTTAAATTATGTCAACCTATTCCAAAAGTTGGGTGGGTATATGTGGATGCTAAATTTTTAAGAATGACTATAATTCCAATGTACACAATAATCGTGTGATGAAGATCGAATTTTTTTAAATAATAATATGTAAGCGTCTCAAAATTATGTTGACCTGGTAGCCAAGGCGTCTATCCGTGTCATAAGTGGGTGTAAACAACACATTATGAATATAACCCAATGGATATCCATTACTATATGTTTAAAGTGGATTTGAGGAGGTGGTGGCCACCGTGGCGCATAGGTAAGCATGTCCGCCTATGACGCCGTACGCCAGAGTTCAAATCCAGGCGTGAACATCAATAAAATTTTTACCGTTGGTTATGCCCTTACTAATGATGGCTACATTTGTAAGGCATACTGCCATGTCAAGTAATGTCGCTATGCAGCACGCCGTTCGGACTCGGCATAAAAAAGGAGGCCCCTATCATTGAGCTCAAACTTTAATCGCACTGCACTCATTGATATAAAGAAATATTCCTTAATGGAATGTTCATGGAAAATTGAATATTCAGCATTAGAGGGTTTAAACATGAATTTCCATACCCATTTCCGACCCTATAATATATATATACTCTTAATCGTCGTAAAAATCTAAAACGATCTAGCCCTGTCTAGCCGTCTGTCTGTTGAAATCACGAAATCTTTAAAAATAGATATACATTCATCAGAAACTATGCACAGATCCTTTTTTTGTCCACAGGCAGGTTAAGTTCGAAGATGGGCTATATCGGCCTATATCTTGACATAGCCCCCATATAGACCGATCTTTCGACTTAAGGGCTTGGGCCCATTAAAGCCAGTGTGTTGTGTTAGGCCACTCGATATCCTTCTTCAATTTGGCCCCTATCGGTCAAGATTTGGATATAGCTACCATATAGACCGAACGGTCGATTTAAGTTCTTAGGCCCATAAAGGTGCATTTATTGTCCAATTTCGCCGAAATTTGAGACAGTGAGTTGGGTTAGGCCCTTCGACATCCTTCTTCAATTTGGCCCCGATCGGTCCAGATTTGGATATAGCTGTCATATAGACCGATCTCTCGATTTAAAGTCTTGACCACTTAAAAGGCGCATTTATAATCCGATTTCGCATAAATTTGGCACAGTGACTTATGTTAGGTTTTTCGACATCCGTGTCGTATATGGTTCGGATCGGTTTATATATGGATAAAGCTACCAAAAAGACCAATATTTTGCTCTACAATATTGAACAATGACTTGTATTTATAAGACCGACCATTCAATGACCATGCCGAATTTGGTCCAAATCGGAATAAAATTTCGATATATCTGCTATGGGGGCATTAATAATACATTTTCACCAGATTATGACGAAAGGTGGTTTACGAAGTGGTGGGTATCCAAAGTTCGGTCCGGCCGATCTTAACGCCTTTTTACTTGTTTTAATTATAGAACCAGGTAAATGGTAATAAATATTATTAATGTTATTGAAGTTACACGTGCGATGTAAATATATCTTAAAAACATTGACACGTGGGATGCATATTTTTATTACCTATACTTTACAAGTGCTCTAGGAAATTTCATAAGAAACATTCGATTTCAATACGAAATTAATTGAGAAATCATTCAGAATATTGTACGAAATTTCGAAATGTACATCTGATTTCAATACGAAATCACTTCCGAAATCATTCAAATTTTCTATCGAAATTTCGGCAAAATATTTCCTTTTCCGAATTTCCCAAGGTTTTTCTTCAGATTCCTTCCTAAGGGTTGGTAATCTTTTCTGCATTCGGAATAGTTGCGGAAATCTTTAATTGTTCCGCCAGCGGAATTTAGCAGTATGTTTTGTTTTTATTTTCGTATCAAAAAGACATTTTTTTATCTGCACTTGTGATTTTATTTTTTCCCCAAGTAAATAAAATAACAAGAAGAAAAAAAGAACCATTGAAACCAATAAAACAAAAATGATGCCGATAATGATGTCAAGCGTTGCCACTAAAATTTCTTTTTGCCATTTTCCTCACTATAAACAGAGTACTATTTTTCAACCTCCAACGTTTCGCAGACTTTTTTATATGGAGTTTGACAGCATTCCGCCTGAAAAGCTGAACAGAATACTCAGCTTCAATCGGAACAAATTTGTACCGATTTCTCTCTGAAAGTTTGACGTTTCGTTCCGAAATCATGTCGACCACTTTAAATGACTTTAGTAACGTTTTCGGACGCGAAGTTGGATGTAGCATCTGAAGTTCGTACAGATTTCGTTCCGATTTCGTACCGATTGGTTTGCTGGGTAGACAAATAAATCCCTTGAATACATTACCATGTGAATGATGACGAACAAGCTTTTCGTATCGAAGTACACAATTGGCAAACCTCAACCTCCAACGTTTCGCAGACTTTTTTATATGGAGTTTGACAGCATTCCGCCTGAAAAGCTGAACAGAATACTCAGCTTCAATCGGAACAAATTTGTACCGATTTCTCTCTGAAAGTTTGACGTTTCGTTCCGAAATCATGTCGACCACTTTAAATGACTTTAGTAACGTTTTCGGACGCGAAGTTGGATGTAGCATCTGAAGTTCGTACAGATTTCGTTCCGATTTCGTACCGATTGGTTTGCTGGGTAGACAAATAAATCCCTTGAATACATTACCATGTGAATGATGACGAACAAGCTTTTCGTATCGAAGTACACAATTGGCAAAGACCTTATCCCACCATTATTTAGATGAGCAACTAAACTTGACAAATTGTTTTGGTACTCTTGAATGTAACAAAATTTCATTTAATAACTTAAAATGCTTGTATTTCCCAAACTTTGTTTCTTATTCTCAAAAGTTCTATCACAAATATTGTAATTTGGTTGCAAATAGAAGCTCAAAACTCAAAAACTTTCCAAAATGTTAAAATTATATTATTAGAACTCATCTACTTTTTCTATTGTTCTATCAAAGGGCATACGAAATTAGCTTTCCCGCATTATTGTTAACCTCCTACCCAATAGTCTCCATAACAATATGTTGTATGCACTCCCAAAACAAATGCAGCAATGTTAGGCGTAAGCACTTTTAGGAAATTTTTCAATAGACGTTGTATCAAACAAAATTTTGTTTTTTTTTCGGCCTTCTAATTTTCATGTTACCCTATTAGTAATGGGGATACATTTCCTTACTGATTGACTGTGGGTTAAGAGCCAATAAAGAAAATACCCCTGCTATATGGGGTTTCCGCCATCAGAATTGAAAATTTGATAAAGCTTTGAAGTTTCCCCATAATTCTTACTGCACACTGCTGTGAACATAGTCAATGGGTCTAAGCTTTGTTGATTTAATTATTTAAAAGAAAATTAATTAGACCCACGAAATGGACTGACGGAACAACTTTCCCTTAACCGAATACACCACTTTTCTTTATTAAAATCAATTAGTTTCCTGAAATTGTTTAAACAATTTGAACGAGTCTTTCTAATTCGGTATAGAGCAATTATCATGTTTATACATTTTTTCTATAAACAAATGGTGGTAGTTTGTATTGGGCCAGCAGAAATTTTCACATCTATATATTTTTTTGTTTTTTTTTTTTCATCAAGTCAAAAATAGGCCACAGATCTCTATAGTTTGAAAACAAACCATTTTTTGACATGCTAGCACGCAAGCATTCATTTTGTGGTCAAACAGATTTCTATCGGAGATAAGGTGAACTATGCAGTAGCAGACGATGGACGGCACAACAACAAGAAGCAGGAGAGCGTTGCGTTATCAGCCCTCAAGTCCAAAACATTGATAGTGCTTATTGTAGCATGAATGTCTACACACATACAGTAGGGTAAAAGGCACTCAAAAGTTTGGAACAAATATTTCTATTCTAATTCTACTCTACGAATTGTCAAATATTTATTTGCCACAATCTGAACACAAACTATTTTTCCAGGGCAAACAATAAATCCGTTGATTTTAGAAAACAAAATTATTTGCCAGCAAACAAAAAAAATTTTCATGTACTCAAAAATTTTTGCAAATCTGCACAAATTGTTACCGGAAGTCGTTCGCGTACTTTTTATTTGCCAGTAGAAGAGAACGGGAGAGTGCATGAGAGCAAGCAAAATGATGAGATTTTGGTAATTGAGAGCTTGTTACCGCTGGAGTTTTTTTTTCAGAAACAATTTGCAGCACCGAACAGTTGTTTTTTTGAAAACCAGCTGTTTTATAAGAGGCCGCCGTAGCGAGGAAGTTAGTATGTCTGCCTATGAAGTTAAATGCGTGGGATCGAATCCTGGCGAGACCATCAGAAAAAATTTTCAGCGGTGGATTTCCCCTCTCTATGATGGCAACATTTGTGAGGTATTATGCCATGTAAAAACTTCTCCCAAAAGAGATGTGGCACCGCGGTACGCCGTTCGGACTCGGCTTTAAAAAGGAGGCCTCTTATCATTGAGCTTAAACTTGAATCGGACTACACTCATTGATATTTGAGAAGATTGTCCCTGTTCCATAGTGGAATGTTCATTGACAAAATTTGCATTTTTATATCCTCCACCATAGGATGGGGGTATACTAATTTCCTCATTCTTTTTGTAACTCCTCGAAATATTACTCGGAGACCCCATAAAGTATATATATTCTTGACTGTCAGGACATTTCAGGTCGATCTAGCTATGTCCGTCCATCTGTCTGTCGAAAGCTCGCTAACTTTCGAAGGATTAAAGCTAGCCGCTTAAAATTTTGCACGAATACTTCTTATTAGTGTAGGTCGGTTTGGATTGTAAGTGGGCCGTGAAGAGAGCAGGCAGCAAAAGAGAGCGAGAGAGTGCGTGAGAGCAAGCAAAATGTTGAGATTTTGTAGTTAAGAGCTGGTTTCCGAAGGAGTTTTTTTTCAGAAGAAAATTTGCAGCACCGAGCAGATGTTTCATTGAAAACCAGATATTTTTTGAGAGACCGCCGTAGCGCGGAGGTTAGCATATCCGCCTGTGACGCTGAACGCCTGGGTTCAAATCCTGGCGAGACCATCAGAAAAAATGTTTAGCGGTGGTTTTCCTCTCCTTATGCCATGTAAAAACTTCTCCCAAAAGAGATGTGGCACCGCGGTACGCCGTTTGGACTCGGCTTTAAAAAGGAGACCTCTTATCATTGAGCTTCAACTTGAATCGGACTACACTCATTGATATGTGAGAAGATTGACCCTGTTCCTTAGTGGAATGTTCATCCACCATAGGATGGGGTTATACTTATTTCGTCATTCTGCTTGTAACATCTCGAAATATGCGTCTACGACCCCATATTCTTGACCGTCATGAAATTTTAAATCGATCTAGCTATGTCCGTCTGTCTGTCGAAAGCACGCTAACTTTCGTAGGAGTAAAGCTAAGTACTTAAATTTTTGAACAAATACTTCCTATTAGTGTAGATCGGTTGGAATTGTAAATGGGCCATATCGGTCCATGTTTGATATAGCTGCCATATAAACCGATCTTAAATCTTGACTCCTGGAGTCACTAGAGGGAGCAATTTTTATCCGATTTGAATGAGGTATTTTGTTATGGCTTCCAACAACTGTGCTAAGCATGGTTCAAATTGGTGGATAACCTGAAATAGCTGCCATATAAACCGATCTGGGATCTTACATAGTCTTATGCCAATAAAATCTAATGGTATTGGTCTTGATGGTATTGACCCAAAATTTATTAAAATACTACTTTCTTACCTATTACCTTATTTAAGTGGCAGTCTGCCATCAGACTCACTTAGACGTTTTCATCCATTGTGATACCACGGGAACAGAAGAAGGAAGATGTCGTCTACCTTCTACCATTGAAAATTCCAGATTACTTTAAAAATCCCTACAACGTGCGAATGTTCACATTCTCTAAATCGGACAGGTTCTCAAAGAAATGAGAATGTAAAGTGGAACTCCTTCTGACTGCTAATGCGGGACACACACCCAGAAGGTGTTCTATTGTCACTTCTTCTTCGATGTCCTCACAGCTTCTGCAAAAGTCGTTGCTGGAAACCTTCAGTCTGTCAGCATATTTTCCGATTAGACATTGACCTATCATGACGAACACAATGACTGAGATGTCTGTTCTAGCCAGTGACAGCAAAGCGGTAGACCTTTTTAAGTCTATATTAGGCCACATAGTTTTGGAATGCTCACAGCCCCCTCTTTGGGAGCATCTATCATTCGTTGTCCTTCGAGACTGGTCCTGAAAACTTTGCTTACATGAAGCTATAGGCATACCCACAGATTCCAGTATCCGTGGAATGTTTAAGGTAGTTCCAAGTCTCGCAAGTTCGTCTGCTTTAGAATTCCCTGGGATATCTCTGAATACCTCCCTGGGACAGGTGAATTTTGAACTGTTCAGCCACCTCGTTGAGAGATCTGCGACAGTCGAAAGCGGCTTTTGTGTTCAGAAATACGTTATCCAGGGATTTAATGGCTGTCTAAGAAGATTTTTATGCCAATCGTCGTAATGACATTATATCTTAGCCATTCCATAACTTCCTTAATTGCAAGGATCCCCGCTCAATACACACTGCAGCGGTCGGGTAACCTTTTTCATATGGCCAGTTCTAGCTCTTTAGAGTACAACCCAAAGCCCACCTGGTCGTTAAGATTGGAACCATCCGTATAGAAGTCTATGTAACTTCTGTTACCAGGTATATCGTAGTTCTAATCGGTTCTATCAGGAATAGTGGTACTTTTTATCAAAAAGCGGCTCAGGTAGGGTGGAATCCACACTGCCTGGAACATCGGAGATTGTATCCAGGAAAACACAGGGTCCGTAGCCGCCACCAATGAGAAAACTCCTTAAACCACACGGCAGTGGTCGCTGAGTTTGTCCAGCCACAATATCCAGAGGCATACGATGAAGCACTAAATTCAGTACATCCGATGGTGTCGTCCTCAGTGCCCTCCTTTGGATCCGGTTAAGTATTAAGCAGTAGGTGGACTTTTGAAGCGCTGTCCACCAGACCACAACACCATATAGCATAATAGGTCTGACATTTGCAGTATATACCCAATGCATGACACACGGTCTAAACCCCCAACTTTTGCCAATGGCTCTCTTGCAGTTGTATAGGAGTTGCCTTTCTTGCCCTTTCCAAAATGTTGGATTTGAAGTTCAATTTCCTGTCCAGCAAAACACCCAAGTATTTCTGTTAATGGAACATTCTTTCCACCCAAGGAGACAGGTCCCACGGTAGGTAACTTGTATCTCCTGCTAAAAAGAACTACTTCTGTCTTGTACGTATTTATACCTGAACCTTTGTCGGTGGCCCACTTGCTGTTGCAGGTAGAGCTTGCTGAAGAATATCTCTTAGATTGCTGGAAAAGTTTCCACCAACCGCAATTGCCACGTCATCAGATACGTGACCACTTTTACGCATTTTTCTTCCAGAGACAATAATATATCTTTATATATCCTCTGCTGACCCATCTTTTTAGATCCACAGATCCCAAGCCTGCCGTAATGCATCTTTTAGTAAGTAAGTTATTAATATACTTTCTTACAATAGAGTTGATGAATGGAAACTCCAACTCCTTCATGATTGACATTGGTTTTTCATTATTGAAAGCACCATCTATGTCAAGAAATCCTACCATTATATATTCCTTGACAACTAGAGAACCCTCTATGTAGCCGACTAGGTCGTGAAGGGCTATTTCAGTGGATTTACCCTTACTATATGCATGCTGCTGCCGCGACAGGCGATCTCCAGGGATCTTTGCCCTCGGAAGAGACTTCAGCATAAAGGATGACAGACTAATAGGACGAAAATCTTTCGCCTTCCTGCTTTCGGAATGAAAATGACCTTCGTGTCCCTCGATCCCACAGGTATATATGACATGCTGATACAAGCAGAGTATATCTCCTTAAGTCAGAGAACCAGTCTATCAGACACAGCCATCATCAGGGCCTGGCGACTTAAAGGAGTTGAAACTTTTTATTGCCCGAAGGATTTTCCGCTCAAACACATTTCCTAATAATCCCCAGCGAATGCATACAAGTGACTACCTCTTCCGGCGCCATGTTTTCCTTTCCCGGGAAATGTGTATCAACGAGTAATTCTAGCGTTTCCTCACTAGGCATTGAACATACATTCACTGACTTCTGAATATACCCAACCGTAATAGGTCTCGAGCCTTTCTCAGCTCGCCTTTATATTTTCTTAGGTCAGTCTTATAGATGTCCCAATCGTGTGGTGCTCTTATGGCTTTTTCTCTGTTGAAGAGTTTTCTGCAGTCCTTCCTTAGACCAACCAGCTCCGGGGTCCACCATGGCGGTCGCTGTTTGTCCCTTGGCTTGGCACCAGGGCATACTGACACAAGCGAGTCATGCAGGGCCTTCGTGGTCCGCTTGACCATTTTGTCAATATTCTCCGCAGTTTCCATTTCCTTTTCTGGTCTAGAAAGGATAAACGTGCAGAATTTGTGCCGAAATTTATACCAATCAGCCTTTCGTCTGTTTAGCCGAGGGACCACTTCTGCAGTATTTTCTCCAAGGCTGAAACTTATATAACGATGATCGGAGAAACTGTGGTCATCCAACACTAACCACTCGTATATTCTTGCACTTATATCTTCCGATACAAAGGTACTTATGTCTTCCGGTACTAAGTCTCTGTGTCTCCCATTCCCCGTAACCTTGAGTAGTTTAAATCCCGGAATTCTTAGTGCACGAACCATTCCTCCACACACAAATGGTTCCTGGATAAGAACCACGTCAAATCCCTTGCCATCAGGAGGACCTTTAGTGCCGCCGAAGCGGCCTTACAATAGTGGAGATTTATCTGTAGAAACCGGACCATAGTCAGGATTCAGAACTCTCACCACTGTTGTGTTAGCCTCGTCCTCTGATTCCGCCAGGAGTTCATCCTCACAAAATTCGTTGGGTTTTGTCATGATGAGGTAAGGAAGCTCTGGAACCACTCTCCTTTAGGACACTGGACACTTGCGGTGTGGACAATTCCTCCTTAGATGCTTCATTAGCTACTGCTGTCGAAGTACTTTCTGTGTTCCGTGCTTCCCCGCTGACGCGCACTTTGAGCCGAGTCCAACTTTGTGAACCACTCACACATGGCTGTCTCGATTGTGGCAGGGGGATTTTCAGTCTCCTGCAATCCGCCAGACTTTAGTGATGTGGTTCCTCAGGCAAGTGTTCAGCAGTTCCTCAGTTCAGTGGCAAGTGTTCAGCAACAACTACCGAGTCGTCTCCTGATTCCCCAACCCCACCGCCTCTACAGACCTTCAGTCTCAACTTTTTGAATCCATAGGATACAACTTCTTTAGACTTGTTGAGGTCTGGGAGACAGCCGGAGTTTAGTACGAATACTGCATGTCTCCGGTCACCATCAGCCTCATCCAATCTTCCAGTCGGTGGTTGAAAAATTGGGATTACATTCCCTTAGTGTTCTAAGGGAATCCTTGGTATCTAATCATGGAATATCTTCCTTCTTGACTGAATCTTGTGCTGGACCTGGCCAGGTCTCACTAACCTTTCTTAGCGCACAACGATACATTTCAATTGAGCGTTGATCTCCGAAGGAAATTAGTCTATATCGGCCCCGATAGGTTAGGTTGGGTTGAAAAGAGGGTGCAGATATTAATCCACCCATACCACTATGGACATACTCCTAACCCAGTAATCGGTTTGTTGTGCGCCCTAAAAACTATAAAGTAACCTCTAAAAAGAAAATTTTAAGTTTGGAATACAAAATCCTTAATTGTTTTCAATACCACTCCCCTAAGTTGGTTCATGTCTGATATTGTGTCTCCACATAAGTACCGGTATCTGTTGGTCGCGAAAGCCGGGCAGGACAAAGGAAATGCTCCAACGTCTCATCATCTTCCCCGCATGCTCTACACACGCTATCACTTGCCGCACTGATTTTACATAAGTGAGCTCGTAGTCCTATGTGTCCCGTTATGATACCAATATCTATACTGACCTCCTTCTTGCTTCCTTTCAGTAATAGCCTCGTCTTCTCACGATCTGGATCCCCCCATAGGATTTTCGCCGTCCTACCGACCGTTTCGCTGTTCCACAATGTTGTATGCGCATTCGTCGCCCACTCCCATAACTCGGACTGCGTCGACCCGAAAGGCTTCGGGTTAACCAAGTTTATTGACGGCAGTCCTCTGGCCTTCACCGCCAAATCGTCTGCCCGTTCATTTCCCCTTACTCCGTTATGGACCGGCACCCAAACGATGCGGATTATCCGATCATTAGAGAAGGCGCCCGATACCAGCCTGCATCGTCACAAACTGGAGGAGAGCCTGGAAATTCCTTAAGGACATCGGAATATACTGATTACAGTCCATTGACTATCCCCATTCAATGATTCCTAGATATGCAGCCCTGTTCCACTCCCTTGTCGACAACTGCTATCACCAAACTGTCCCTAGCGACATTAGCAAAGGTTCTTGGACCCATCTTACTGTTGTTAGCCCTAGTTCTTTTAGGCATGTGATGCCCTCCAGATGACCGCAGCCTTTTAGCTGACTGCGGTGCAGTTTCCGAATCTAGACGTGTAGTCTTTGGAGTAGCCTGTGCGGCAAATTCCCGAGCCCAATTTAGGCAGTCTCTTTCCCTATTAGTGAGAGTCTTAGGATCATTCGCATCAAGCCTCTCAATAAACCAGAGAACGATGCGTCTTCTATTATTCCAACCTCTTAAGGAGCGTGTTGGTTTTGGTGCGGAAGGCCGATGACTTAGGCAAATCATAAGCACGCAAAGGAAGAACAAGGTGTCTTTGTCAAAAACCCCTGCTGACCAGTCGTGTTGGTACGACAGTTATATTTGGTTTTGACCCCGAATTTGATTATATTTTGTACAAAATGCTGAAAATTTTTAAATTCCTACCCACTGTGCTGTGCCTATGCCAATACAATGTGTTAGGCCTCCACCTCCCTCTAAATGTTGTGGAGGAAAAGAGCGTTTAATATAAGACAAATGTTTTTTTTTCGGCTTAGCTTATTAACATAACCAGTAGCAGAGTTTACCGACCTGTCAAAAAAACAATTTTACCAAATATTTTTCAAGGCAATGGAGATGAGCGATCTACCATTTCTGCTAGCCTATTAATTTGTTATACATTTAAAATAAATTTGTTAATACGATGATAATCAGTTTCTAAATAAATGAATAAAAAATAAATAGGATGTCATAACAGAGAAATAGCCTTATAACACCTCCATATAAACAAAATAGCGTTTCGTAGAATATAATCATATCCTCGATCAGAAGAAAAAAAATTCTATTTTTCAGATTTTTTTTTTTGCAAAACTGAGAGAAATTCATTCTCTACTGGAACAGGTAAACATCAAAATTAGCCTATGACTTAAGAACTTAGAAACTGCAAATAGCCACAAAAATATTTTGTTATCTAATTATAAACAAAAGTGCTAAAGTGTGTTTGTTGATTGATAGACAAAGGTTCACCTATTCGGTTGAAGACCTTCGAAGAGGTCGTTGCGTTATTAGGAAATCAGCATTTTTCTCAAGGACATTCAGTATGAGGGTAATGAAACAAAAAGCAACACAAATAGATAACATCAGGTGGCGAAAAATCTAACAGTTATGGTATAAGTTTTTGTTGTTTCTGGTGCCATCAGTTATGACAACTATGGTATTAAATTATTATGAGTTTTATGTTTATCGAGGCGATAAAAATGCGTGCAGCAACAGACTCTCTTAGTTATTTTTGGTAAAGTACAAATTTATTTTAATTTTGTTGAGCTGTTGAATAGAGTGGACGTATTTGAATCCGCTGCGAAACATATGTGGACATTGCCAAAGAATGTCAGAGAAGAGCTAGGTGACTTCAAATTCTGAAATGATCACAGCTTCTCATCTGATGATTGTTTTCAGCATGGCAATACTGTGGACATAGTCTCTCCGCGCACCAGAAAGAAGGCAGATTATGATAATATTAGGAAAACATTCAATCCATATCTTTTGATAGACGGGTGGCATAGTAAAGCCTTGACTATTTTAGAAAATTCTTTCAATTTGGCTAATTGGAATCAGTAAGGTCGGTATACTAGACTGTGCATTGCAGCAAACAAATGCTAACAGTTTCAATAGGTAGGGTATAAATTTATGGGATTCTTTGTAGGAAAAGAACGTCCATCCCTTCTGCACGTCTATCCCTTCTAGACCAGAAAAGGAAGTGGCAACTGCACAGGATAAAGACATAATAGTCAAGCAGTTCACGAAGGCCCTAAATGACTCGCTTGTGTCAGCATACCGTAGTGCTAAGCCAAGGGGCAAATAGCGACCCCCATGGTGGACCCCAGAGCTGGTTGGTCTAAGAAGGGACTGCAGAAAACTCTTCAACAGAGCGAAAGCGCAGGATATAGACATAATAGGCAAGCGGATCACGAAGGCCCTAAATGACTCGCTTGTGTCAGCATGCCGTAGTGCCAAGCCAAGGGGCAAATAGCAACCCCCATGGTAGACCCCAGAGCTGGTTGGTCTAAGAAGGGACTGCAGAAAACTCTTCAACAGAGCGAAAGCGCAGGATATAGACATAATAGGCAAGCGGATCACGAAGGCCCTAAATGACTCGCTTGTGTCAGCATGCCGTAGTGCCAAGCCAAGGGGCAAATAGCGACCCCCATGGTGGACCCCAGAGCTGGTTGCTCTAAGAAGGGACTGCAGAAAACTCTTCAACAGAGCGAAAGCCACAAGAGCACCACAAGAGCGAAAGCCACAAGAGCACGATTGGGACATCTATAAGGCTGAGCTGAGAAAGGCTCAGAAAAAAATCCTGGGTGGAATTCTGCAGCTCCGTGTAGGATGCATCTGAAGCTCTGTGGCTAAGGAAGATTCTGCCCTCGAGACTTATTACGGTTGGGTAAATTCAGAAGTCAGAGAATGTTTGGACAATGTCTAGTAAGGAAACACTTGAACTACTCGTTGATACACATTTCTGAAGCTCTGAGGCTAAGGAGGATTCTGCCCTCGAGACCTATTACGGTTGGGTATATTCAGAAGTCAGAGAATGTATGGACAATGTCGAGTAAGGAAACACTAGAACTACTCGTTGATACACATTTCCCGGGAAATTCTCCAACGGGCAACGTTGAGAACTAGAACTACTCGTTGATACACATTTCTGAAGCTCTGAGGCTAAGGAAGATTCTGCCCTCGAGACCTATTACGGTTGGGTAAAATTAGAACTCAGAAGATGTATGGAAAACAACTAGTAAGGAAACACTAGAACTACTCGTTGATACACATTACCCGGGAAATTCTCCAACGAACAATGTGGCGCCAGAAGAGGTCACTCTTATGCATTATGTTATGCATTCGTCGGAGGCCATTAGGGAAATTGCGCCTGAGCCGAAAATCCTTTGGGCGATAAGAAGTTTCGACTTATTAAAGTCGCCAGGCCCTGATGATGTATCTCCGGTTGAATTATAAGCTGTGTGTGATGGACTGGTTCCTTGGCTTAGGGAGATATACTCTGCTTGTATCAGAATATCTGAAAGCAGAAAAACCCTACCACAGGAAGGCAAAATATTTTCTTCCCATTAGTCTATCATCCTGTTGAAGACTCTTGAGAGGTTGATAGAAACTTATCTTAGGGCAAAGATCCCTGGATATCGCCTGTAGCGGCAGTAGCATAAATATAATAGAAGCAAATTCCCTGAAACAAACCTTCACGACCTTTACGACTATACAGAGGGTTCTCTCTCTCTCTATCTGTCAAGGAATATACAATCGCAGCATTTCTTGACATTGAAGGTGCTTTGAATAATATAAAACTGGCGTCAATTATGAAAGAGTTGGAGTTTCTAGGCATCAACTCTACCGTAAGAAAGTTTATTAATAACTTACGTACTCTTCCTATATGGTGTTGTGGTCTGTTGGACGGCGCTTCAAAAACCGGATCCAAAGGATGGCTTGTTTGTGCATCACAGCCACACTAAGGACGACACCATCTGATGCACTGAATTTAATGGTACATCTTATGCCTCTGGATATTGTGGCTACCCAATTTACAGCGACCACTGCCGTGAGGTTAAGGGAGTTTTCTCATTGGTCATGTGGCGGCCACGGACACTGTGTTATGGTTTCAGCAAAAAATTTATACAAAATAAATTTAGTTGAAGGGCATAATTTTATTCTACATATCAAACTTCTGTCAAACCAGCAAAAATTAAAGTTTCTAGGAACCGATCGAGAGACCGCTTTACATGGGATCTACATCAGGTTATAGAACGATTTGGACCCTACTTCGCAATGTTGTTGGAAGTCTTGTCAGAACACTGCATGCAAAATTTCAGCCAAGCTGGCCAAAGATTGCGGCTTGTAAGGACTCAAGAAGTCAATTCGGGAGATCGGTTTATAGGGGAGCTATATCAGATTGCGACCGTACTTAATGCAGTTGTTGAAAGTCATAAGCAAAACAATATACACAACATTTTAGCCAAATCGGATAAAAATTGCGACTAGTAAGCGCTCATGAAGTCAAATCGGGAGATCGGTTTAAATGGGGGCTATATCAGGTTATAGACCGATTTGAACCGTACAAGGCACAATTGTTGGAAGTCATAACAGAACACTACATGCTTAATTTCAGCCAAATCGGGCAAAAATTGCGACTTACAAGGGCTCAAGAAGTCAAATCAGAAGATCGGTTAATATGGGAGCTATGTCAGGTTATAGACTGACTTGGACCCTATTTAGCACAGTTGTTGGAAGTTGTAACGGCACACCACATTCAAAACTTCAAACAAATCGGATACAAATTGCGACTTATAAGGGCTCAAGAAGTCAAATCGGCAGATCGGTTTATATGGGAGCTATATTAGGTTAGACCAATTTGGACCGTACCTGGCACAGAACACTACATGCAAAATTTCAGCCAAATCTGACAAAAATTGCGGCTTGTAAGGGCTCAAGTAGTCAAATCGGAAGATCGGTTTATATTGGAGCTATATCTAAATCTGAACCGATATGACCCATTTGCAATCTCCAACGACCTACATCGATATTTAGTATCTGTGCAAAGCGGCTAGTTTTACGCGTTACACCTCTATCGTTATTTTGACAGAAGGATGGACGGACATGGCGAGATCGACTCGGAACGTCGAGAAGATCAAAAATATATGGGGCCTTAGCCGAATATTTCGAGTTGTTACAAACGGAATGATTGGATTAGAACGGAATGATGATGGTGGGTATAAAAAATGCTCGTATGCCGTGAAACAGAGATATTCCGGGGAATTGTAGAGCAGATGAGCAAGAACTGCCTTTGAAGTTCCAGGTGTACTGCTGTAAGAGAAACAAATAACAGATAGTTAGAAATTAGGGGCTGTGAACGCTCCAAAATTATGTAGATTATAGAAATTTCACTCATCGTGGCCGTCATGACAGGCTGATTGGTAACGTTCTGAAAGACTGAAGGTTGCACGTAACGATTTCTGCAAAAGCTGTGAGGACTTTGAGTGAGAAGTTCAAAGAGTAATAAGTTCCACTTAAGGTTCTTATTTTTTTGAGGACTTGTCCGAATTAGCGGATGTGACAATTCGCAAGTTATTAGTTTCTTTAAAGCGATCTGACTGGTTCAACAGTAGAAACTTGGTATTGATTTTCCTGTTTATGTGTTATCACAATGGACTAAAATGTCTAAATGAGTCTGATCTATACTTGTATTATAAAATAATGTTCTCATACCTTTCTGCCCTTCTGTCTTTAGAAACAAATCAACATATATAATAGTTTTATACAAGTAGCTACGCATGTTCATACAAACATGAATCGTAGTATGTTTGTACATAATTTTGAAGTAACAAATTTTAGATTTCCGATACGATCAAAATCCTTGAAGTGTTTGCCGCTGATAGCCTAATACCCCGGCCTCCAGTAAGGTCGTCCAAATGGTTTTGTGTGTAGGGAACCTTCTCCTAAAATTTGAATAAAGGTCAAAGAACCCCCACACAGCCAACGACGGTCAATCATCTTTAATTATATACTATAGCATGTATGTACATAACCACATACGTACCTACACAAAAGTATTAATTTAAGTATACAAGTGCATATGTATATATCTTTAAAAATAGTTCTTAAAACATCTTGCCAACATTGCTGTTGGCCTATCTAAAACAAGAATGAAATTCTCTCATTTTCTAAATTTTTGCACTATTTCGTTGTTCTCCAGATCAAGGATATTTTTCTACGTTTGTTCTATAAACAAAAAAATTTCGTTTTAATTAATCTTTGTTGTTCGGACATACATATGGTTGTTGACTTAACAAATGGCCAAATTTTAAATGTATAACAAATCAATAGGCTAGCAGAAAATGAAGATCAACGTCCATTTGTTTCAAATAAAACGAAAAAAACTGGCTACAAAAACAAAATCCATGGGCCTCATTTTGTTTTTCCCGATGAAGAAAAACAAGTTTTATCTAATCGCATTAGACACACAAAAATTGTTTTTCTTTCCAATGGTTAAGGGACAGGTCATTGAAATATGCTTTGGTGCGTGCGTGGTTTATGCGTTTAAATAAACACAATGGGGAAAAATACGTCGAATATCGGATGTAATTTGAGGCTTTAAGGTGTTCAAGAAGTAAAATCGAGGTGTCGGTTTATATGGGGGCTATATCTGTTTATCGACCAATTCGGATCACACTTGACTTAGATGTTGAAAATCATAACTCAAGTCTTTGTTCCGAATTTCAGCCAATTTGGATGAAAATTGAGGCTTCTAAGGGCTCATGAAGTCAAATCCGGGGATCGGTTTATATGTTCCAAATTTCAGCCAAATCGGATGAAAATTGAGGCTTCTAAGGGCTCATGAAGACAAATCCGGGGATCGGTTTATATGGGGGTTATATCCATAACTCATGTCAATGTTCCGAATTTCAGTCAAATCAGAAGAAATTTAATGCTTTCAGGGGCTCAAGAAGTCCAATTTAGGGTTTCTGTTTATATGGGGGCTATATCTGTTTATAGACCGATTCGGATCATATGGCATGAATGTTGAAAGTCATAACACAAGTCTTTGTTCCAAATTTCAACCAAATCGGATGAAAATTGAGGCTTCTAAGGGCTGATGAATTCAAATCCGAGGATCTGTTTATATGGGGGCTATATCCAAATCTGAACTAATATGGCCCATTTGCAATCTTCAACGACCTACATCAATAAGAAGTTTCTGCGAAAATTCAAGCGTCTAGTTTCGACAAACGGACGGGCGAGATCGACTCAAAATGTCGAGACGAACCAGAATATACAAACGTTATGGGTTCGCAGATCAATATTTCGAGGTATTACAAATGGATTGACTAGATTAATATACCCCCATACTATGGTGGGGGGTATAAAAAGACACTGGTTTAAACATCACGTAGTTCATGAATGTCCAGATCAGAGCGGTTTGAAGGCAGCTTTACTAGTGATGTAGAGTCAAATATCCTATCAATTGTCATATCAACAGAGAGAGATACATGGCAAAGTCGGCATTTGGCAGGGTCCGTGTTCTCGTAAAAGTGACGCGACGAGTATTGAAAATCGCCTTTCCAAACCTCAATCTGGCCAAGAAGACACAGTCGCGTCTACTAAAGTCAGCACCATAACGTGGCCTAAAAATACCTAGGTTAACACGTCGAAGAAAAATAGTCAAAGGAAGCCATAAGTCAGACTTCATAGAACGTGTTAAAGACTAGTAGACACCAAACAGGGCAAACGAGAAACAAGGCATGTCTGAGATTGAAGGTAGCCCTAAGGCATCCCCAGTAAACTCATCCGCAAACTCGTTGCCCGTAATGCCTGTATGTGAGGGAATCCAGAGAATAATAATATCGAAAGAACTAGGCACGGAGATGACACCATCAAAAACGGCATTGCGGTTTTAAAGATGTGCCCGAACGAAGGTATATATGAGTCCTCATGCCTACGTAAATTGCATAGGCGATAGCGGACTTGACTCTGTTCAGATAAAAACCTCCGTTCGGATAAAAATGATTTCACCAAATAAACAATTTGCCTAGGCATACCCCAAATATTAAGTTTACCTATTATGTTAGTCCACAAAACATGGTCAAACACCTTTTCTAAGTCCTCAGATAGGACTAGACTGTGATTGCGTTTACGCAAGTTTAAGCGTATTGCAGACTCAAGCCGGTGTCACAGAGTATGAGTCCCATGTAAAGGCAGGAAAGCCAAAATTTTCTCTAAAATCTTAGAGAGAAAAGGTAGAAGCGCTATCGTCCTGTATCCCTCAAAAGAATAAGAATTCTTACATTGTTTAGGAATGGGAGACATTATACCGATCAGTATAATATTCCTTAAATGTTTCATCAATGATAAAAAATACCGAAATTAAATCTGTGGATAAAAGTATGCATTAGCGTAGTCCAATTTGTATGGACCCGAATAATTCACTAAACGGTTGCCAAATTAATAATCTAAGTGAAGGAAGTTTTGCCCAACAAACTAGGTTTCCAAAATCAAAACCAAGCTTCCGCGTTTACATTTTAGTTCGAAAAGGTCCTGCCCTATTTGAAATTTGACATAAATGGTAGATCCAGCTTGATAAAAGCCTAATAAGAGTGGAAGAAACGAGTATAACTTGTGTTACTATTGGTACCATTTGTTACTTTTCTTGCAGACTGCGTTAGAGCTAAAAATTTTGCATTCAATTAAAGCCCATTTACATTGCTCACTATAACCCGTTTGAAGGCTCTCAGCTAATTTTGCAAGTTGCAAATTTTACCTGTGTAGCACTGTAACACGCCGTTCGAACTCGGCTATAAAAACGAGCCCCCTTATCATTGAGCCTAAACTTGAATCGGACTACACTCATTGATGTGAGAAGTTTTCCCCTTTTCTTTAATGGAATGTTCATGGGTAAATTTGTATTTGTATCTGAACAGTCTTGCAGTGTAATGAGAAGATTAACGCCGCATCGTTTGGGTGCCGGGCCATAACGGAGTAAGGGAGAATGAAAGGGCAGGCGATTTGGTAGTGAAAGCCAAAGCATTGTCTTCAATAAACTTGGTTAACCCGAAGCCTTTCGGGTCGACGCAGTCCGAGTTATGGGAGTGGGCGACGAACGCGCATATAACACTATGGAAAAGCGAAACAGTCGGTAGGATGGCCAAAATTCTATGGGGCGATCCGGATCGTGAGAGCACGGGGCTATTACTGAAAGGAAGTAAGGAGGAGGTCAGTATAGCTTTTGGTATCATAATCGGACAAATAGGACTACGGGCTAACTTATGCAAAACCGATGCGGCAAGTGATAACATATGTGACATATGGGCATGCGGGGATAGATGATGAGGCGTTAGAGCATTTCCTATGTCATTGCATGGCTTTCGTGTCTAACAGATACTAGAAGTTAGATGGGGACACAATACCAGACGTGAACCAATATGAACAATGTATGTCCATAATGGCGTAGACCTTAATATGCGCACCTAAACTAACCTAACTGTTGTGCACCCCTGGCCTGAACCATTGAATTTAGTTTTTTCCAGCGTGATACTTTTCGGCAATAGAAAGAACTTTTTGACTTATATCTTATACCATCTTCAAATCTCATCTATCATCTCTGCTAATCATTATGATTTTTGTAGCTTTTGCTTTAAATTTCAACTTAAAACTTGAAGTTAGTACCAACCGTTAGTTGTAATAGAATGTTGCTAACTTAAAATGGCTATATCTCCTTAAAATGGTTAAAATTTAACTTTCATAAATTAAAATGGCTGTGTCTCCTTAAATGTGCAGAAATAACATTTTTATAACTTCAAATGACTCTAGCGCCTTAAATAAAACTTCGTTCGTGACCTATAAACAAAAAAAAAAATTGGACAAAATTTTAACAGTACAATTTTTTATAATTTTCAATTCCTCGCAACGGTTTGCATTCGATTGGCCAACTGATCGCACCATGCACTACCGAGAGAATTCTTTTTGTGCAAGGTCGGTTCGTATGTAGAATTGACTACGACATTCAGAAATTTAAAACAAATGTTAATAAACACAACTCATTTTTCCCCCTCTTTGATCCTTAACTATCCTCTCAATGCAATGCATGCACTGCATACATATATAGGGGACATCGCCAGCGTGTTGGTTGATTAAAAAAAAAAACCTAACTCATGGTCGCATTTTTCATGCCACTGTGCACGCACATCAAGTAGCTTTGTATAAACACACATTGTTAGCTGTTATCAGTGGCTGATAGTGTATCACGTTGGGTCTACGCCTATGACAAAAATGAATTCCAACATTTTTGTCAAGTGGTCAAAAAAAATGCGTGACTTTGTTGTTGTGCATTTGACATTTTAGTTTCGTTTTTGTTTTTGAAATTTCTGGGGGTAAAATATACGCATTTTTCCTATGAACACAATCACTATTGAGAATTATGATAGCCCATCACAAACTACCACCATTTGTTTATATAAAAAACTATAATGTTTTTTTTTATTAAGACTCTGATCATAAACTAAAATAATATTTAAACAATTCTATGCCGTTGAGTAAACAATGACAACAGACGGCCATCACTTTAACATTTAGTTTGACCACATAATTATTTACTAAATATTTAAAACAAACAACTAGAGAAAAAACAATGGGCTAGCAGCAATATAGAAAACGCCTTAAGAAAAATTTAGTTTACAATCCGCTGAGAAAATAGTTTTTAACCTATGTAGCGTTTTAGATGGAGACTAAGGGATCCCTAGTTTGACTACAATAGATCTTCTTGAAACTATTGACTATCTTGACGCCCCCATATTATATGCGAGGATCCCCAATACTATCAGGCCATCAGAAAATTTTGTAACACACCCGTTTTTGTAACAAGATGTAAACACACATTTGCTTTATCTGAATTTCCATGGTAATATTTACATGAGGGCATGTACCTTTGTATGTGAAATAAACAGAATCTTTGGAAGGCAATGGAAAACATACATATGTTTAGTTATAGTTTTTCGTAAATACAAGACCAATTTTCACACAAAACCATGATCATACAAAAGGGATTTGTTCTTAGTCTTTTTATAGCTGAGGATGAATATTTATTTATTTTTTTTAGAATAAATAAATTTGAGATGAGGCCGAGAACAGAAGCATATTTTTTAAGAAAAATGTATACACTGAAAGAAAAATGTAAAAACGTTGATTGCCATTGAATATATACATTTTGGTACTATATCATGACAAATCATGGGTTGCCCAAAAAGTAATTGCGGATTTTTTTAAAGAAAGTAAATGCATTTTTAATAAAACATAGAATGAACTTAAATCAAATATACTTTTTTTTACACTTTTTTTCTAAAGCAAGCTAAAAGTAACAGCTGATAACTGACAGAAGAAAGAATGCAATTACAGAGTCACAAGCTGTGAAAAAATTTGTCAACGCCGACTATATGAAAAATCCGCAATTACTTTTTGGGCAACCCAATATATTGGGATGAGATGCCACATCAGATCCTGTTGATGAGGTACCCAATATTAACACATTTTTGTTTACAACCCAAAAGATGATTTTGGTTCATGTAAAATGGGGGGAAGGCCCTACGAAAAACCTCAACTAGCGGACATGTATACCTTAGGGGGAAATTAAAGGTTTTTCGAAGTAGAATCTTAATTTGTGGCCAAGAGTCAGATGTTTGCAATGGAGTAAAATATTGAGTTTGATTGCAGAGTTCCATTATTGCCTAGCCTTTCCTATCCTTTGGTTGTTCGCTCTACCCAAAACCTTCCGAAAAGTTATGTACTTGGATTAGAACAGCGTAGATTGGGGATATACTATCGTAGATAAAATGCTTTGTTATGACTTTCAACAACTGTTCTAATTACGGTCCATAACCTGAAATAGGTCATATAAACCAATACCGGATCTTGACTTCTTGAGCCTCCAGAGGACGCAGTTCATATCCTATTTTGCACGAGGGGTTTAGCTACGACTGCCAAAAACTGTGCCAAATATAGACTTAACTGATAAAAATCCCTTATAAATCGGTCGACCGATTTGACTCCTTGAAACTCTTAAAGGCACAATATTTTTCACCGATTTGGCCAAAATTTTGCCCGTTAGGTTTTGTTTCGATTTCCGAAATACACGCTAAGTATGATCTAAATCGGTTCATAACTTTATCTAGCTCCCATATAAACCGATCGCCCGAATTGACTTCTTGAGCCACTAGATGGTGCAATTAGATCCGATGTGACGGAAATATTTAACGTAGAATATTTTAGTTGTTGTTCTTGTTCTTGTTGTTGTTGTAGCAGTGTGCTTTACACTGAGGCGGCAGCCCTTGCCGAACGAAGGAATCCATCGGGTAAATCCAGTACGTACAACCGGCTGCCATGGGTTTGTGGAATATTTTTTTGAATTCTAACAGCCATGACAAGTACGGTCCACAACTTGATAGAGCTCCTATATATTTGAATATCCTGGGATATTCACTATGAAACTGTAGCCAAATGCGACTTCATCATACCCGCCGCAAATGCCGAGAAGGGCCCAACTAGCAAAAGCAGACCTACTCTGCCTCAATTGACAGACTGATGGAGCATTAAATAGTAGCGCTCAAGGTAAGACTATACCGTTCCCCATATTTGCCGTGCATACAACACCAGACCCCACGTACAACGCATTGCTACAACAACACCTCCCGGCTCGGGATAACTGTAAGCACAAAATGGCTCACAAAGCTGGCGCTTTGTGGTCCGATCTATCACGAAAAGCTTAGCTGCGAGCTACCGGGTGCGTCCAAAGGTTGCGGATAGTGAAACGCTCCATATGGAGTAGCAGCAATAGAAGTCGCGAACAATCAGCGATATAGAGTGGAGAGTTTCAGTTAGAGGCCGGGTGGCACCGGTTCTTGCTTAAATACTTAGTGCCTATGAAGCTCGATATGACAAGGCGAGATATTGGCGACTTTAAATAGCCAATGGCCATCATATTCCCGCGGCGATCGGTCTTTTGAACCAATCACATAGAAATGTGTCTGAACCAAATAAAAAAGCGGTCAGATTCTTAGAGTTAGATCTTAATTGATATATATAAATGCTGCCGACCTTTTTTCCTATTGGGCTGGGATGCCAAAATGTTAGATGTTTGTCTTGTAACCAAGCACACGACACATGCTTATATGTATATTTAATCCTACTGGACTTACAACTAGATCAATAATATTTTCTCACACAGCTAGGCAGTTATTAAATACCTGAAGAACGTGTTTCTGAACACAAAAGCCGCCCTCGACTGTCGCAGATCTCTTAACGAGATGGCTGAACAGTTCAAAGTTTACCTGTTCTGAGTGCCGAACAACAGAGATATCCCAGGAAATTGTAAAGGGAAACTGGAATCTGTGGGTATGCCTCTGGCGACATGTAAGCTATGTTTGCAGAACCAGACCCGAAGGACAACTAATGTTAGAAGGTCGCAAAGAGGGGTCTGTGAGCATTACAAAACTATGTGGCCTCATCCAGACTTGAAGAGGTCTACAGCTTTGCAGTCCCTGGCTAAAACAGACGTCTCAGTCATTGTGTACGTTATGACTAATCGGAATGCTGACAGGCTGAAGGTTGCCAGTAACGACTTTTGCAGAAGCTGTGAGGACACCGAAGAAGAAGAGACTATAGAACACCTTCTGTGTGTGTGTCTCGCGCTGGCAGTCAGAAGGAGTTCCTCTTTAGGTTGTCATTTCTTTGAGAACCCGTCTGATTTAGCGGATGTGAAATATTCGCAAGTAATTGGGCTTTTTATGTCAATATGGATGGTTGAAAGGTAGGAACTAGGTGTCTTGCTTCTTCCGTTCCTGTGGTATCACAATGGAGTCAGATGCCAGACTGCCACTTAAAGCTAATTTAACCACATCACTCAGAGTTCCAGATATAACTAACAGACACTTAATATAACAAAAGAGACGGTGCCACCATCTCTCTCTCTCTCTCTCTCACTGAAACTCTCCTCTCGATACCGCTGGTTGTCCGCGACTGCAGATGCAGCTACTTCGTACGGAGTATTCCTCTATCCGCAACCTGCGCACGCTCCCGGTAGCTCCCAGCTTAGCTTCTCGTGATAACGAAAAACACCACACAGATTGGAGCTCAAAGTTCCAGTTATCATAGTTGAGATATGGTCCAGCATGGGATAACTAGTGGGCACCACATGAATTGGAATTCTGAGCTCCGATTTGTGTGGTGTTCATAGTTACCATGAGAACCTAAGCTGAGAGCTACTGGGCGTGTGAAGAGGTTGCAGGAGTAGGATGCTCCGTAGGAATAGCTGCAACTGCAGTCGCAACAATCAGCGGTATCGAGGGGTGAGTCTCAGTAAGACCTGGATGAACCGTGATAGTCGATATGACAAGGGGAGTTATTGGCGCCATCATGTTCCCGCAGCGATTGGTACTATGGACCGGAACGAGCTTGCACACCTATTGGAGCTTGGCGTTGATCGCTATCTCCACATGCAAATAAGTGGCTTCTACAACAATAACCATGTCATTCCGATTCTGATTTAAATAATGCCACCTACCTTGTATAATGTTGATTATATATGGATATAAAATGAAATTTCATAGCGTACATACCATAAAGCTTTTGTTCTGCTTTTCAAAGTAGGATTTCTTTTGGCCAAACAGCCCACTGCTGATGTTTAGCAAACATACACTTCTTATCATTTCTTTTATTTACATATAGCACTTATTTTGCTCAACACAAGCCCACAAATTTTTCAATTTCCAACTTCTTGAGGCATAATTTATATTTTTTATTTGCCAATTGTCCAAAATTGCGTATGTAACTTGAAGCGACAGATAGTGGCCATGAGAATATCGTAATTTAACCGTTATTTTACACAAGAGATGCTAACTAACTTTTTTGGCCAGAACACTTTTTGCTTTTTCCAAATTACTTGAATTGCATTATTATTCCAACGAATTCTCACTTTCACTGCAAATTTACACTGTTTTCGCATTTTTTATCATGTTTTATTCATAGTTTTCATTGTTTTATTTACGAATTATTGAAATCTTGCCATTCGGCCGCGTATTTGTTTATGATCACAACACATAACAGGGTTGTATTTTTGAGTAGCAAGAACGAATATTCTGCTTCTGATCACTTCCTATGAGAAATGACAAAATATTTGGTGATGGCAAAATTTTGCCAAAAAAAAGTTAAAAAAACGAAATATGCTTTTTAAAATTGTTGTTGTTTTTGTAACCACATTTTCATGTGAAGCAAGATCGTTCAGGTCCAAAGGATCAATCGCCGTGGAAACAGGGGGACCATTGCTTATTTAAAGGCGCCAATAACCCGCCTTGTCATATCAAGCATCATAGGCACTCAGCACTTGTGCAAGAGCAGGTGCCACCCGGCCTCACACTCAGATTTTGCGCTCTATACCGATGATTGTCCGCGACTGCCATTGTAACTACTACTTATTTAACATTCCACTATCCGCAACCTGTGGACGCACGGTAACTCGCAGCCAAGCTTATCGTAACAGCAAACAACACAACACACCACACAAATTGGAGCTCAATGTTCCAGCCTGTGTGGTGCTCACAGTTATCCCGTGCCAGTATAAAGTGTCCCAGTGTGAATTGGAACAAACTTTTTCTTTTTAAGCCAAGTACTGAGTTTATTCACACGAAAAAAATTGTCTCTAGTAATGGATTGCGAAATATGCCGTATTCTATTAGGGTTGGTATTCTTCATTTTTTTTATATTATATTATTTTCATACCAAAAGACGTTTTTTTTATATGGAGTTTGACAGCATTGCGCCTGAAAAGCTGAACAGAATACTCAGCTTAACACAAACAAAAGTCATACAATGACACACAACCACATTGAACGTTATTGGATCTTTCACACTTTACCTAACATTTACGTTTGACTAATTTAACATACCAAATTCAGGTTTCCGACCATTTCCTAAACACGTGTCCAAATGACGTTTTCTTCCATGGTCAGCATTATTTTATTTCCTCATTTTCTCAGCAACGCAAGCCATCAACGAAGTGGAAGAATAAATTAATTATTTAATTATTATTTGTATTGGTGTATTGTCCAATGCACGCTCATTTGTTTAAAGAAATTTGCCAGAACATTTGAGTGCTATTTTATGGACAAAGATTAAAATGAAATTAGTAAAAGGAATTTTTGGATGAAGGTCAGCTCTTTTGTGAAGGCTTTTTCCTAAGTTTCATTTCAACAAGCTTATCAATTCAGGACCTTTTTTAAAGGGGTTTAATCACAATTTCGCCATTTTTTTAAGGTGTAATAGACATTTTGCTAAAATTACATCTAATGCACCTGGCGATATATTAAAGTAGTATTTAATAACGTGATGAAATGTAATTCAGCATCAGCATGTTTTGAGGTACTACTACAAAACCCCGCATGGGATATATTGAGTACAACATTCAATTGGTATAAGTTTATAATCCATAGATACATATTGTCCAATGCACGCTCATTTGTTTAAAGAAATTTGCCAGGACTTTTGAGTGCTATTTTATGGACAAAGATTAAATGAAATTAATTAAAAGCTTTTGGGAGGGGCATTTATATATGGGTGCCATTTTCCCTTGGTTTCATTTCAACAAAACTTAGAGAAACAATGTTGCTTGCTAAAATGAAAGCTACAATTTCAGATTTACTTGTAAAGAAAAGTTGTAGTTGATGTTATTACCTTTAGATCTAAAGACTAATCTTTCATTACCCATGGCCTTTGATACACTCATGAAAATGAAAGCAGAGGTTATGATATATCCAAATCTAGTAACATTGAAACTCGGTTAGGTTGCGAACATTGTTATCTGATAGTTGGTAACTGGAGTATGATGGGCTGAGTAGCAGATAAGTAGGTAACGTGTTTAGTGGCTGGCTACACGTCTATGGACTACCGCATTCTGGTAAATGCTATGTAGACTTGCTCGACTAGATGATCTAAATCGAACCTTACCTCTGCGAGGTGGTTGAATGGTAGCTTTCCTCGTAGAGCTCCTATTGTGATCAATCGCCGCGTGTAAATGATGGCCATTGGTTATTCAAAGGCGCCAATGACACGCCTTGTCATATCGATTATCATAGGCACTCGGTATGTAAGCAAGAGTTAGTGCCGCCCGATAACTCACTGAGACTCTCCGAGTGAAACCGCTGATTGTCCTCAGACTCAATTGTAACTACTCAGTCTAGAGCAACCCACTATCCGCAATTTGTGGAAGCGCCCGATGGCTCCCAGCTAAGCGCATGATAACGTTGAACACCACACAGATCTCAGCTTATAGTTCCAGCCTACTTGCTCATATTTATCCCATGCCGGGTAGTTATTTTTGATGTAACCACATATTTTAATGTGGATGTAGCCTTCCTCGTCAAGCTCCTCCTATGTGATCAAGGTCGTTCCGGTCCATAGACCGATCACCGCGTGAAACTGATGGTCATTGGTTATTTAAAGCGGTCTCCTGTTCGTATCGAGTATCATGAGCACTGAGTATTAAAGACAAAGCTGGTGTCACCCTGCCTGTCACTGAGACTTCACGTGATACAGGTGATGTTGTTATTGTTGTAGCAGTATGTTTCTAGGGATTCCCTATACAGGCCCCGATCCACAAATTAAGTGCTGGAGGTATATTTGTTAAAAAAACGAATGGGTTTTAAGTTAAAAATATTCACTTTACTAATTTTATACCCACCACCATTGGATGGGGGTATACTAATCTAGTCATTCCGTTTGTAACACCTCGAAATATTGATATAGGACCCCATAAATTATATTCTTGTTCTTCTCGACCATCTAAGTCGAACTAGCCATGTCCGTCCGTCTGTCGAAATTACGATAGCGGTCGAACGCGTAAAGCTATCAAATTTTGCACAGATACTTAATATTGATGTGAGTTGTAGGGGACAGCAAATAGGCCATATCGGTTCCGATTTGAATATAGCTCCCATATAAACCGATCTCCCGATTTGACTTCTTGAGCCCCTGGAAGTGAAATTTTTAGCCGATTTAGCTGAAATTTTACACATAGTGTTCTGCTATGACTTCCAACAAATGAGCTACGTACGGTCCGTATCGGTCAAGAACCTGATATAGCTCCCATATAAACCGATCTCCCGATTTGACATCTTGAGCTCCTGGAAGCCGTAATTGTTATCCTATTTGGCTGAAGCTATATACACAATGTTGTGTTATGACTTCCAACGACTGTGCCAGGTACGGTCCGAATCGGCCAAGAACCTGATATAGCTCCCATATAAACCTATCTCCCGATTTGACATCTTGAGCTCCTGAAAGCCGTAATTGTTATCCTATTTGGCTGAAGCTATATACGCAATGTTGTGTTATTACTTCCAACGACTGTGCCAGGTACAGTCCCGATTTGACTTCTTGAGCCCCTGGAAGCTTCAATTTTTATCCGAATTGGCTGAAATTTTACACACTGTGTTCTGCTATGACTTCCAACAACTGAGCCATGTATGGTCCGAATCGGTCGAGAACCTGATATAGCTCCCATATAAACCGATCTCCCGATTTGACTTTTTGAGCCCCTGGAAGCCTCAATTTTCATCCGATTTGGCTGAAATTTTACACATTTTGTTCTGTTATGAATCCCAACAACAGTGCCTAGTACGGTCCAAATCGGTCAAGAACATGATGTAGCTCCCATATAAACCGATGGCCCGATTTGACTTCTTAAGCCCTTACAAGCCGCAATTTTTATCCGATTTGGCTGAAATTTTGCACATAGAGTTCCGTTATGTCTTCCAACAACTGTGCCAAGTACGGTCCAAATCGGTTAAGAACATGATATAGCTCCCATATAAACCGATCGCCCGATTTGATTCTTGAGACCTTACAAGCCGCAATTTTATCCAATTTGGCTGCAATTTTATGCTATGCGTCTCAACAACTGTGCCAAGTAGGCCCAAATCGTTCTATAACCAGATATAGCTCCCATATTTTGGCAGAATCCATGGTGGTGGGTTCGCACGATTCGGCCCGGCCGAACTTAGCACGCTTTTACTTGTTTTATTACACTTGGTTTCCTTAAATTTATATTGCACTTAATATATTTCTAATTTTCGGTTGTTCTACCGATTGCCGATTAAGAAGTGAGGAAGTCCGTGTCCCGCGATGCCGCTGCGTTAACTTACTAGCTCTTGTTGTCCACCTTTTGATTACTTTCGCGTCAACGTTCTTCACGTAGCGGTTCAAGTTGGTATTACTAGAGTTCCTGTATGGGGTTTGGTGAGTAAGAATGGAGTTCTTGAATGTATCTACCTTGGAGTAGCGAAGTTCCATCTGGGATTGCCTCGCCCTCTAAACTCAATCTTATATGTAGATGTCCCAGCCCTTTGGTGCCTTTGTTGCGTTCGCCTTGTTTAGGCGCCTTCTGCAATATCTTCCTAGACCAAACAGTTCGGTGGTCCATCATGGCGTTCATTGTTGGCCCCTTGTTTTGTTTCCAGGACAGGCTGACTTTAGCGAGCCCTAGCAATTTATAAATAGAAAAATCCAGATGATAGATTTTTATGAATTTTTTTTTATTTTTTTAATTTAGATCACTATTAAATCTTATTTAAAATAAAATACATATCATCTTAAAAAGAATCTACATTTAAACATATCTACCCCCCACTCCCATATATGTAAAGCTTTTCTACTATTTCAAGGTAGCCGTGGAACTTAGCAATTTCTTAAGATCTTCATCTTGTTCAATGGCTCTTTGTACGGCCATCATTACTTGAGCCTCCAGGGGTGAATTACGATCATAGCCAATGGGAAAACGGCTAACTTTGTTGGCCAATTCCAAAAGTTTGGGTTTGCTGGCTAAAAAATCTTCAATTTTCTTGGGAGGAATTTTCGTGACACGAGCCAATTGTCTGACATGAGGTATTAAAACTTTGG
This sequence comes from Stomoxys calcitrans, assembly GCF_963082655.1. Taxonomy (NCBI): domain Eukaryota; kingdom Metazoa; phylum Arthropoda; class Insecta; order Diptera; family Muscidae; genus Stomoxys; species Stomoxys calcitrans. The sequence goes on along the minus strand of NC_081556.1, from coordinate 39,162,974 downwards.
GGGTATTCAAATGTACAGCAGTGGAAGTTTCTGTATCGGCAATGCTATAAATTGCAGTAGATGAAGTAGCTGGTGATGGGGTTGTGGAAGTGCTTGAACTGGTTGTTGATTCTGGTCTTAGCGGCACTGGATAGTTATAGGGTATGGGTTCCCTAACTAATATAGGCACCTCATCGTGATTCTCATTTTCTTGGGTTTCATTGGTAATATCAACTCGTTTGCCTTCTATAGTCATGCGTTTGAGTTCATTCATTTCGGAATTGTGGGTGGAGACAGCCTCTAAGGATTCTTCTGTCTTCGTTGTCTTTGCCTTTTTCTGCCATAGATTGTTTAAATGCATAAAATTCGCTAAACGTTCCATCAGTCCTGGTTTGGCCTCTGACATATCCTTTAGTTTTTTAATGATTTTGGGAGTCTTGCGTGTTTTTGGAGTGGTGATGCTGGTTGCATCAGCTTTTTCTACTTCAATGCCTGAAGAATTATCACCATTTTCAACTTCTGCTTGCTCATAGTCAGCATTGGATTCTTCATCGGCTGTGGTTATGACCACCAAACCCTCATCATTGATTCTCAAGGGTTCTTCAATATCACCCAAATTACCATTTGTCACATCGTCCTCATCGTCTTCATCATCGTCCTCATCCTCATCGTAATCTGTCTTATCAGCATTGTCAGTATAATCTGTAGACTCTATGTAGGCCTTCACTAAAGCCACTCCCTGCTCATTGGCTGTCAATTTTTTGATATAATTCAAAGTTTCATGGGGACTATTGGTACCCAGTAGTTGACCTAATTCCGAAATGCTGGGTATTTCATCTAGACTCTTGAGGCCCAACTTATTTTGGGCTATATCCAATAACTCGCGTGGAAATTCATCATCGGTAACAAAGGGCACAGTGTCTATTCTGAATTTGGAATTTGTTTCAATAGTTTTGGCCGTAGGGGAAGAGGAGCCGAGGATTGGCTGAGGGGTGGTAGTAGTTGTTGTAGTAGTACTGGTAGTGGTTGTTGATGAGCTACTTGTGCTTGATGTTGTTGCAGGCTCTTTGGTGGTTGGAAATTTCGCTTTGGGCCATGTATTAATGGACACAATCTGTCCCGGTGGCGGTGGTGGTATTATGTGATAGCGCGGAAAATGCCGCCACAATGGAAATGGTGGTGGCGGTGGTAGTCTTATCTTGGTTGGATAATTCACTGTATTGGTTTGCTGCGCCGTTGTTGGCATCAGCTTATCCGTATCCACTATAACTGCACTATCCTGGCCATAGAACTTTGGAACAAAGCCATAACGAGCCTGTGATAGGCGAACGATTAAAAATAAACAAAAAAGCTGAAAGAAGAAAAGTTTTAGAAAATTATTAACAAGAAGAAAAAGCAACACAGAAGTTTCTAAGCACGAAATATTAAATTTATATTATTTTTATACCCACCACCATACACAGAAATAAACTTCGGTCTCAATCACGAAATTAATTGATCCAATTAATTTTTTAATTGAAACTGCTTCGATCACGAAAATTATAACATCAATCAACGGTTTTGAAGGAGTGATTGAAAAAATTTTCAATTAATCTTGGGAACCCACCACCATGGATTCTGCGAAAATATGGGAGCTTTATCTAGTTATAAACTGAATTGGACCGTACTTGGCTCCGTTGTTGAGAGTCATAACAGAACACTGTATGAAAACTTTCAGCCAAATCGGATAAAAATCGCAGCTTGTTAGGGCTCAAGAAGTCAAATCGGGAGATCGGTTTGTATGGGAGCTATATCTTGTTCTTCACCGATTTGAACCGTACTTGACACAGTTGTTGGGAACCATGACCGAACACTATGTGCCAAAATTTAAGCCAAATCGGATGAAAATTGCGACTTCCAGGGGCTCAAGAAGTCACATCGGGAGATCGGTTTACATGGGAGCTATATCAGGTTATACACCGATATTTGGACCGTATTTGGCACAGTTATTAAAAGTTTTAAAAGAACACTATATGCAAAATTTCAGCCAAATCGGATAAAAATTGCGTCTTGTAAAGTCTCAAGAAGACAAATCGGGAGATCGATTTATATGGGAGCTAGATCAGGTTACAGACCGATTGCGATCTTACTTGGAACAGTTATTGGAAGTCATAGAAGAACACTACATTCAAAATTTCAACCAAATCGGATAAAAATTGCGGCTTGTAAAGGCTCAAGAAGTAAAATCCGGAGATTGGTTTATATGGGAGCTATTTCACGATATAGTTGGCTCAGTTGTTGGAAGACATAACAGAACACTACATGCAAAATTTCAGCCAAATATGACAAAAATTTCGGCTTGTAAGGGCTCAAGAAGTATACTATTGTACATGCAAAATTTCAGAAAAATCAGACAAAAATTGCGGTTTTTAAGGGCTCAAGAAGTCAAATAAAGAGATCGGGTTATATGGGAGCTATATCAGGTTATACACCGATTTGGACCCTAATTGACACAGTTGTTAAAGTCATAGCAGAATTTCAGTCAAATCGGATAAAAATTGCGGCATGTAAGGGCTCAAGAAGTAAAAGCGGGAGATTGGTTTATATGGGAGCTATATCAGGTTATATACCGATTCGGACCGTACTTGGCACAGTTATTGGAAGTCTTAACAGAACACTACATACAAATCGTACAAAAATTGCGGCTTCCAGGGTCTCAACAAGTCAAATCGGGAGACGGGTTTATATGGGAGCTATAACAGGTTATAGACCGATTTGGACCGTACTTAGCTCAGCTGTTGGAAGATATAACAGAACACTACATGCACAATTGCAGCCAAATCGGACAAATATTGCGGCTTGGAAGGGCTCAAGGAGTCAAATCGGGAGATCGGTTTATATGGGAGCTATTGGTTTGCCCAAAAAGTAATTGCGGATTTTTTAAAAGAAAGTAAATGCATTTTTAATAAAACTTAGAATGAACTTTAATCAAATATACTTTTTTACACTTTTTTTCTAAAGCAAGCTAAAAGTAACAGCTGATGACTGCCAGAAGAAAGGATGCAATTACAGAGTCACAAGCTGGGAAAAAATTTGTCAACGCCGACTATGTGAAAAATCCGCAATTACTTTTTGGGCAATCCAATATATCTAAATCTGGACCGATATGGCCCATTTGCAATCGCCAATGATCTACATCAATACTAAATATCTGTGCAAAATTTCAAGCGGCTGGCTTTACGCATTCGGCCGCTATCGTTGTGTTTGTTGTTGTACCAGTTTGTTGTGTTCTATCTTGCATCTGCTTGATTCTGTTGAGTGTTAAAATACAGGAACTCTGCGACTAGGGTGCATCCACAGGGATCTGGGTCTGAGTCAAGTGGGTCTGACTGGGCAGTTAAGCAGTTGACTTGTATCGTGCGGTCCCTGGTTGCAATCGGGGCATACATCTTGCACGTCGGCATCAATTCTCTGCTCTATAGGAGTTGATGGGCTACATCTGCTGGTACCTAATCCCTTAACTACTCTGGTTTGCCGGGGGAGGTCAATTTCTTCAGGTGCAACGGGAGGCGGTCGTTCTCCAAGGACTACATTCCCCCGGTAGCTATTTACCGCATCTGCTACCGTGTTGGCATGAATGTTGTCTAAACCTGCTTGATATGCCGCTTGACCTAGAGGTTTTCTCTTGTAGCGCTCTAGATCATGTAGATCTACCCTAAGGCTTCTGGGCGGTGGATATCTATCCACAAGATTATGATTTGGATGGTCTCTGCGATAACAACCAAAAGGTATTGCTTAGACAGCATGTAGTTATGTCTTCGCACTGGTAGGATCTTTGTCTCCTGATGGAGGTGATGCACATGAGAACTGAGGAGACAGCCCGTCGCAGTTCGAAAGGTTGGCATTCTGACAGATTTGAATATTATTGCACTGCGTGTTACAAAGCTATCTTGATTTCGACAGACGGACGGACATGGGTAGATCGACCCAGAACATCGCGAGGATTAGAAATATATAAACTTTATGGGGTTATATTATTTTATTTAAAAAAAATATTTATTTTATAATAATTTTTCATTTATTTTAAAGTTATTTTATTTATTTTTTATTAATTTTTATTTTTTTAATATTATTTTATATTGATTTTTAAATTAATATTTTTGTATTTTTTTATTTTAACTTAATTTTTATTTATTTAATTTTATAGGTAATTTTTCGTTTTTTTGTGCTTTTTATTTTCGGTTTCAAAATCATTTTCTGATTTCTTGTTGGATATGGATACTATTTCGACCAACAACAACAAAAATATCTTTTTAAAAATTTTTAATTTATTTTATTTTAATTTTTATCTATTTTATATTTTTAGCTTTTATTTGTTTTATATTAATTTTTAATTATTTATTTATTTTTTTTTATATTACATATTTATTTATTTTATTTTTGTATTAATTTTATAATAATTTTTATTTAATTTTATTTTTTTTTAATTGTTTATTTATTTTATATTAATTATTAAAAAATTTTTTAGTACACATTTATTAATTGGTTATAGTTTTTATATAAATTGGCCATAGTTTTTATATAAATCTTTATTTACTTTTATTTATTTTTGGAAATTCCCATTTTTTGCACCAATTTTAATTTTTTTTTTGCCATTTCAATATTCACCTTTTTCAACATTTTCACCACAATCCAATCAATGCTCAAAATTTTCACAAAATGCAATTCTTTGTTGTTTCTTCAATGCTCAGTACATTGCTATAGGCTCGTCTAAGGCGGTGGCTGGTTGAAGGACTACTGAAAAAATTTGTGGAAAATGTTTGAGCTACCTTAAGCCAAGCTTGAGTTCGATCAACGTTGGCGGCCAACACATAAAAGTGACAGACAGATAGACGGACGGACAGACAGACAGCCTTAACTATCCAATCTATAGCTAGTCTGTCTATCCCTAAACATAATGTGACCTGCATTTTAGGTTTGTGCCCTTCCAATACCGTTTCATTTCGTTTTTTTTTATTAATGAGCTCAACTTGTGTTTGCCCCGCTTATTTGTCTTTCTTTTGTCTACATTTCGAGCAAGAACGAATTTTCTTTAGAAAATTACTTTGGCCATTTTAACACATCTTTTACACATTAATTTTATGGCCTTTCCTTGTTTGTTGTACTGCTGTTGTTGTATTGTGACTCACTCTTGTATTATTGGGTGTATACACTCTTCAAAATTCGTTTCAGGTCGATCCCCCATAGTTTTTCCAGCTAATAATCTTGTAAAACTTCAGGTAGGTCGTCGTCGTCAAAAGACGTTGACCACTTTACGAACAGAGCAACAAAATGGATGATAATTCGATTGTACGGCGAAGCAGCAGGAATAGTGCGTGGTACTTTTTATAATTAGGGTATGGGCTATGGGAAGAGTTCATCACGAGGGAGGTAACATAAGCTACAGTTGTAGCATCCATGAAAAAAAATGAACCGTAGACTGTTGAAGGATTAGTTTCCAACAAGGCAATTAATGAGCATTGTGTGGAGAGGTCCCTGGAAACAAACATTCTAAGCTACATAAGAATAGAGGCAGTTGCACCAGTGAGCATAATTCCATGGCAATTCAGCTGATTGAACCAAGAGTCATCGGCCTGGGGCTACCAATGAAGGGCTTAATCGGGTCAATCCTGTACGCAAAACCAGCTGTCATGAGGAGTTGCATAAGAATTATGGATGTTTGCAGCTGCTAGTAAGGCATCCGATAATCCGAGACATCATTAGTAAATATCCCCGTTGGTGTTCAATATCCCGGCGGCAGCAGCCGAACTTGCATGTCACTCCATTCTACCGACCTTAGAATGAGGGGTCTGAAACTGGAAAAAAATAGGGTAGTCAACTATATACACAAGCGGAATATATGGCTAGAGTATAGCTATCGGTCCTTTGGACCGGAACTAGCTTGCTTACCTACAAGAGCTTGATGAGGACTGCCACAAAAGTCTTTTGAAGCGCCAAATCGTACAAGGCACTTGGCTCCCACGGAATCTCGGATGTAGCAACAGTTAAGTGTCTGACCAAGAACCTTAACTTGTCTATGGCACTCATTTAGCTTCGAAAATTAAGAAGAATGATTCGGCTATCGAAGCCAAGAAAAGAGCTAATGAAGCCAAGACTTCTCTCGCCAGCAACTAATACTGCTGCTAGCTATCAGCACCACAAAGCTATCCCATGGCAGCCGGTTGTTCGTACCGGATTGACCCGATGGAGTTATCCATCGGCAAGGGCTGCCGCCACAGTGTAAAACACACTGCTACAATAACAACAACATCACGTACACGTACACTGAGGACGTGATGTTGTTGTTATTGTAGCAGTGTGTTTTACACTGAGGTGCAGACAAAGAAACCTTGTTGACCACGTACAAAGCAATTGACCGGTCTGTGGTAAGTTATGCAGCGCCAGTGTGGTCACGTCAACTTTGTGACACGCAGTGGAATAATATTCAGATCTGTCAGAATGCCGCCCTCCGAACTGCGACGGGCTGTCTCCTTAGTTCTCATGTGGACCACCTCCATCAGGAGACAAAGATCCTACCAGTGCGAAGACATAACTACATGCTGTCTAAGCAATACCTTCTGGGCTGTTATCGCAGAAATCATCCAAATCATCATCTTGTGGATAGATACCCACCGCCCAGAAGCCTTAAGGTTGATCTACACGATCTAGAGCGTGAGGTCCAGCGCTACAAGAGAGAACCTCTAGATCAAGCGGCATATCAAGCGGGTCTGAACAACATTCATGCAGACACGGTAGCAGACGCGTTAATTGGCTACCGGGTGAATGTAGTCCTTGAAGAACGACCACCACCCATTGCACCCGAAAAAATCGACCTCCCCCGGCAAACCAGAGTGGTTCTGGCTCAATTACGTTCCGGCAGATGCAGCCGCCTCAATTCCCACAGAGCTAGGATTGATGCCGACGTGCAAGATGTATGTCCCGATTGTTACCAGGGACCGCACGATACACGTCACCTGTTTAACTGCCCGGCCAGACCCACTCGACTCAGACCCAGATCCCTGTGGACGCACCCCATCTTAGTCGCGGAGTTCCTGGGTCTTGACACTCAACAGAATCGAGCAGACGAAAGATAGTACACAATAAATTGCTACAACAACAACAACATCACGAGAAGCTTAGCTGGGAGCTACGGGGCGCGTCCACAAGTTGCGTATAACGTACACAGCAGTATCGAGGAGTGTCTCAGTGAGAGGCTAGGTAGCACCGACTCCTGCTCGAATACTGAGCGCCTATGATGCTCGATACGAGATGGCGAGTTATTGGCGCCTTTAAGAGCTTGACGAAGATCGCCACCTTCACATGCAAATGTAGCTACAACAACAACAATAACGAGAAGCTTAACTGCGAGTTACCGGGGGTATACTCCATACGGAGTAGGTTCAACTGCAGTCGCGGACAATCGGCGGTATCGAGAGGAGTCTCAGTGAGAGGACGGGCGGCACCGGCTCAGGCATAAATACTGAGTGCCTATGTTGCTTGATATGGGCCGGAACGAGCTTGATGCTTTGGACGAGGATCGCCACCTCCACATATAGACATGTGGCTACAACAACAACAACTCGTACTCAGCCTTGTTGGGGAATTTCCCATGCACCAGCATGGGTTTCGTAAATTGCATAGCACCGGCTTTTGGCGACTTAGAAATGACTGATCCGAAGTAATAAAGTTGCTAACCGCCAAGAAGGAGCGCTGTTCTGAAATGCGTGATCCGAGCAAACGTATAACCATAACAATTTACCGTAGACGATGTTCCAAAAGGCGTATGCAGCGCGAAACCGTCAAGGCACTTGGCCGTCACGAACTCTGTATACTAAAGCTATAAAATTTGGATGTAACGGCAGTTGAGTGCCTGACCAGGATCTTTTACGTGTCTATGAAATTCGTATTGATCGGAAAATTGGGCGGAATGGTCCTAGCAATGAAGCCAGGAAAGTCATGCAGTCCGATTTCACTACTCTCACCAGCAGATTATACTCCTTCTCTGTCTTGTTGGAGAACTTCCATGTTGAAAGCATTAGCATAGGTTTCGTAAATTGCATAGCATAACAAAGCCATGCTCTGGGACGGCCCTACTGGCTCTTGACCTATCGAAACTTCCCTACTGTCGGCACTTAGACATTGGATCGCGAAATTTGTGTGGGCTTCTCAGTGGTATGTGGAATTTAGGGATAAGAATTCGAAGCCCTCTAGAGTGTAATAGGGTATTCCCCAAGTTGGGTTTATATCTCTGGCCCTACATAACAGCCATTTATCCTCATTCGTGGTTATTGCCCAGAGACTAGCTGGAGAAAGAACCTGCTCTCCACTCTTGTTGCAACTCGATAAGAAGGACTTGGGACGGTACACTGGATGTTAACGGTGGTGGTTTGGTCGATTCTCACCTTTGGACGTCTGGTGTGGCTTGGGGCTTGGGACAACTGTACTCTCCACAGAATGATTGAGAATTTACAGCGCACCGCTGCGTCGCTGAGCTCTGAAGCAATTGAACTCCCGAAAGTGGAGCTAAATGCCATGCTCGATCTTAGGATCTTGCCCATAGGCTGAGCGACTCAAGAATCAAGTTTTTTAGACACTTTGGGAGTCGCTTTCCCTAAAAGAGATCTCTGGGCCGCTTTCCTGAAGGCACTGGAGACTATTTCGACGCAAGGAGCTTCTTCGAACCATTGGGTTGGCTGTGCCAGGGGTGCCGTGCCATCAAAGGGTGGGTGAGGATCAGGCTGCCGATAAGTTGGCTAGGAATGAAACGCTGTTTAACGCAGATGTTGCCACAGAATCAATGAACCCTCAACTGTTTTTTGATAGGTTTGACGTTTTTTATGATGACAGTGATAATGAGGCATGTGCTGTTTCTGTGGGCTTCAGTGTGGCAAAGGTCCCGTGGCCAAGACCTAAACAAGACGTTACTGTGGCTGAGGAACTGTGACCTCGGATTGCTTATAGGAGTCCCGACTGATCATTGCAATGTCAGGTCTTTGGTTACCGTTTTTCTTCTTCTGTCGTTTTGCTGTTTTCATGCATCTCTGTCTGCTTTTCTTTTATATATTCCAGGGCGAACATAATGGACCTATGTTTTCCGAAGTAGGTTGTCGCATGCACTCTAACTAACCCAATAGGTACTAATCTAAGCAGTACCTATTGGGCTGTTATCGCAGCAGCCATCCAAATCCCCAATCTTCTCCCGGCACGGCATATCTATGAGCACCTCACAAGCTGCCACTTTAAGTTCCGATTTGTGGGGCGTTGTTGTTGTTGTAGCAGTTTATTGTGTACTATCTTTCGTCTGCTTGATTCTGTTGAGTGTCAAGACCCAGGAACTCCGCGACTAAGATGGGGTCCACACAGGGATCTGGGTCTGAGTCGAGTGGGTCTGGCCGGGCAGTTAAGCAGGTGACGTGTATCGTGCGGTCTCTGGTTACAATCGGGACATACATCTTGCACGTCGGCATCAATCCTAGCTCTGTGGGAGTTGAGGCGGCTGCATCTGCCGGAACGTAATTGAGCCAGAACCACTCTGGTTTGCCGGGGGAGGTCGATTTCTTCGGGTGCAATGGGTGGCGGTCGTTCTCCAAGGACTACATTCACCCGGTAGCCAATTAACGCGTCTGCTACCGTGTCTGCATGAATGTTGTTCAGACCCGCTTGATCTAGAGGTTCTCTCTTGTAGCGCTGGACATCACGCTCTAGATCATGTAGATCTACCTTAAGGCTTCTGGGCGGTGGGTATCTATCCACAAGATGATGTTGTTGTTATAGCAGTTTGTTGTGCTCTATCTTTTATCTGCTTGATTCTTTTGATTATCCAGATCCAGGAACTCTGCGACAAAGATGGGTTGCGTCCAGAGGGATTTGGGTCTGTTAAACAGATGACGTGTGTCGTGTCGTACTCGTCAAAATCGGGACGTACATCGTGCACGTCGTCATCCATCCTTGATCTGTAGGAGTTGAGGCGGCTGCTTCTGCCGGATCGTAATTGAGCCAAAACAACTCTGGTATGCCAGGAGAGGTCAATTTCTTCAGGTACAATAGGAAGCGGTCGTTCTCCAAGGACTCCATTCACCCCGTTGCTATTTACCGCGTCTGCTATCGTATCTGCATGAATGTTCATCGTCCTGAAGCTTCGTATGCGGAGAGGCTGCTATGGCAGACGTGGACTATCAGCGGTATGGAGTGAAGTGTTTCAGTGAGAGGCTGGCCGGGACTGACTCTTGCTTATATACTGAGTGTCTGTGATGCTCGATATGAAAAGGCGAGTCATTGGCGCCTTTAAATAACCAATGGTCATAACATTGCCACAGAGATCGGTCCTTTAAACCGGAACAATCTAGCTTACCTTTGGATTTTGAGGAGGACCGCTACCGCCACATACCAATGTGGTTAAAACAAGTAAAAGCGTGCTAAGTTCGGACGGGCCGAATCTTAGATAACCTCCACCAGGGATCGCATTTTTCAAGTTATTTGTTCGGTATCTCTTTAAAGGCAACCCGAGGATAGTGGATAAGAATTGCTATGCTTTCGGAGCTACACCAAGTTATAAACCGATTGGAATTCATTGTACAAAATTTCAGCCACATCGATAAGAATTGCGCTCTATAGTGGCTCAAGACGTATAATCGGGAGATCTGTTTATATGGGAGCCATACTTAGCACAGTTGTCGATGATTAACACAAACTACTTGATGGAAAATTTCAGCCATATCGGTTAATTACGCCCTATAGTGGCTCAAGAGATCAAAATCCAAGATCGGTTTATATGAACCGATATGGCCCATTTACAATCCCAACCGACCTACATAGAAAATATTTGTGTACAATTTCAAGAGCCTAGCTTTATTCCTTCCAAAGTTAGTGTGCCTTCGACAGACACAGACGGACGGACATGGCTAAATCAACTAAGAATGTCAAGGCGATCAAGAGAGTATATTCTTTGTCTCAGATCAACATTTCGATGTTTAACAAACGGTTGACGAAATTAGTAACACCACAATCCTACGGTGAAAGGTATAAAAACAACAAGAACATAGGTCCTTGGTAAGATTTCTAAAAACCCAATTTTTTGTCCAAATGGACTGAAATTTGGTATGAATTTATTTGTTGTTGTAAAGGCCTCCAAATGGATTTCGTATCCTAAGAATCGACCCCTTGATATGGCTTTTAGGCAACTCTTTCTTTCGACTCAGACGAAATCGGCATGCATATCATATGAAATTCCCTTCTTGTACTCATGGTTGGGTATTGTTGTTATAGCAGTGATGTACACTGAGGCGGCAGCCCTAGCCGATGAAGGAATCCATCGAGTCAATCCGGTACGAACAACCGGCTGCCATGGGATTGTACTCATGGTTGGTAATAGGGTTTTCCTAATTTCTCATACTTTCCACTTTCTTTGCCTACCCTTGACAGCAATCCCCGTGTACATGACCTTTTGTGGTTCGTTTTATAGTTTTTCTATGTCTTGTGTTCATTTTATACTTTGACTGCTGTCCTAAGACGTGGACGGGGTATTCCGCTCGTCTGTCCGTCCTACCTATCTGCACGCTAGACCTAAAACTTCAAACAATGAATGCCGACGCCCACCATTTTACACAAATTTCCGTTTGCTTCTTGCACCATTTACATCTTAGATTACACAAAGATTGGGTTTCGTTCTTTAACAATGATTTGAGTTTCAAGTTAAGCCATACTTTCCATGTAGTCTTTAAGATAATTGTTTGCGTTTTATGCTCACATCTGCATATGCATATGATGCCTTTGGTAGTTTAGCCGAGATTAGTCAGGTAGGTAGCAGATTCTCGTCGGAAGATTTTACATTTTATAACTATTGGTTATAAGGAAATGGTTTCAAATGTCTTTTTCCAAAGAAAAAGGCATTGGTGTTGTATGGGACATTCAAATATTCCCTAAAGGAAATGAACTATGTAAGTATGTATGTCAAATGCCTTGTTTGTTTTTAGGTTTTTAGGTTTGTTTAACAAACCACATCGAAGTTTTTTTTATTCATTTAATGTTTTGTGTATTATGGGTTCTTTAACAAAAAAAAATCAAAATTCTTAAGTTATGGTTTTATGAAAAAGACGTCTGTCATTTCTAAATCGACATACAAACTAGAAGCCTTGTTTGGGCAAATAATTTAAACAGCAACAAGCCCAGTTGTTATATGTTATACGTTTAGAATTCTACAAAACCTCTTTTCTATACAACAAAAAGTGTGTGTGTTTTTACAACTATTTACATATAAAACTTATACTTAGATAAGGGGGTAGGAAACAAACTAAAAGAATTAAAGAATTTTCAATATTGAAGCAATAAAAAATCTATTGAAAACTCTTTGAGTAAAAGTATAGAAAACTTAAGAAAATTATCAATTAAAATCAAAGTGGGTGTTCAAGATAATAGGGACTACGTTTGTATTACATTGATTGATTCACAAAGTAAAACAAAGCAGTTTGTGTGTTTGCCTTAACCAAAGAGACGAGTCGAAAAATTATGAGGATTTTGAAACGCCAACCAAAGCAGGCCGTATGACACGTTCGTGCAGCTTATAGCCCAATTTGGTAACTTCTATCACTGTATCGGCATCCACAGAGGTGTCCACCTGGAAATAAATTTAAAATAATGAATTTTTTCAAGGTTTTGGAATTTGTTAATGATTTTTACCTTTTGGAATAGTGCTTCATGCATATTAGGATTGAACTTTTCATTTAGGGGATTCATGGCTTCCAAACCGTGACGCTTAAATACTTGCAACAAAGAGGCATTTGTCATGGTCAAACCTTCATATAAGTTTTTCAGATGGGTATTGCTGTCCAGCTGGAAATATACAAAAAGGGATTTTGAAATTAGGAAAATTAAAAAAAAAATTGTATCGCATTTGTTCAATTCTTTGCCAGGTATCTCTCTATTGGCTCTATAAAGTATAATGGATTAGTTTGGATGTTGGAGGCCATAGTAGAAGTTAGTGTGCAAAATTTCAGCCAAATCGGCAAAGAATTGCGCCATCTAGAGGCTCAAAAATAATATTCAGGAGATCGGTTTTGTGTGGGTGCCATATCAGTTTATGAACCGATTGGGCCCATACTTGGCAGAGTTGGGCGTAATCAGTCAGCCGAATCGGACAATAATTGCGCCCTCTAGAGGTTCAAGATATCAAGATCCAAGATCGGTTTATATGCCAGCAATATCAAACCATGGCTTCGAATGTTATTGTACTTTCGACAGGCGGATGAACATGGCAAAATAGACTTAGAATGTCAAAACGATCAAGAATATATATTTTTTGTTGAGGCTCAGATCAATATTTCGATATGTTACAAACGGAATGACGAAATTAGTATACCACCATCCTATGGAGGAGAGTATAAAAATTACAATTACATAAAAAAATACATACCGATCAGAGGGACAAGAAGTACGACAGACGGACGGACATGGCTAGTTCAAAAATCGAAAATGTATAGACTTCATATCTTCGCAGATTGATATTTGGAGGTGACACCAAATTAGTATACCTCCATTCTAAAACATAGTGACGCCCGTACGTGCCTAAAACACTAGTGTCCAGGTATTGTCCGATATTGAGCATATTATAACATAAAAGATAGTCTGGGCTGTTAATTCGTCGCTACTCTGCTATGTTGGACTACCTGTTGCTGTTTAAACCCCATATTTCTTTGTGGAAGCGCAAACCTTGCCAAAGTCAAATTTTTAACAAGGTCGTTCGGGTCCAAATGATCGATCGTCGCGCTACGTGGTGGTCATTCGTTATTTAAAAGACTGCCTGTGGACCGGACAGAGTAAGGTAAGATGGCTTTCTTCCTGAAAGCCAGAAAATCGTGCAATTCCCTTTGAGACCCTGGATAGTGTCACGCGAAGCTTTGGTTCATGAGCACCATGCTTGATGGTAAGAAGTTTGGCCCTCTTACCTACCCGGGTAAGAAATCGCAGACAGTTTGAAGAAATGGGGACTTGAAGAAACTAAGGGAGACTAAGGGAAAGTCTATAATAGGGCAATTACCACCATGCGGCAAACAGGATGCGAGATGTGCAAAGAATCGCTAAACAAGTGCGAGAGCGAGCTAAAATCGGCAAAAAAGAGCCAGATGAGTCTATTTTTTCGAATCGATTTAGGAAGTGAAGATTCCGCAGGGTTCTCTCTAAGGACCTAAAAAATGCTGAGATATGGCTGAATCTAGAAGAATTCTAGCTCTGAAACCCTCGAGCTATTCGATGCGAAGAACTTTCCTCTCGTCACGGGATTGCTATGAGCACTACACGAGTTGGAACTGAGCTCCGATTTGTGTGGTGTTCATCGTCATCACGAGAAACTGAGCTGAGAGCTACCGGGCGCGTCCACAGGTTGCAGATAGCGGAATCCTACGTATACGGAGCAATTAGCGGTTACGAGCGGTGCGTACCAGTGAGAGGCACCGGCTCTTGCTTAAATACTGAGTGATGTTTCGCACGACACGGAGAGTTTCTGACGCCTTCAAATAACCAATGACAATCATTGTTCATTAATGAACTATGGGAGCTTGACGAGTATCGCTACCTGCACCTACCTGGATAATGGACCTACGGGACGTGATAGCTGTTAGCACCTCACAGACTGGAACATTGGGTTCCGATCTGTGTGGTGTTCACGGCTGTCACGAGAAGCTTAGCTGCGAGCTACCGGACGCGTCCACAGGTTGCGGGTAGTGGAATGCTCCATACGGAGTAGCTGCAACTGCAGTCGCGGACAATCAGGGGTATCGAGCGGAGAGTCTTAGTGAGAGGCACAAATACTGAGTGCTTATGGTGCTCGATACGACAAGTCGTGTTATTGGCGCCTTCAAATATAAATTGGCCACCCTGTTCCCGCGGCGATCGGTCCTTTGGACCGGAACGAGTTTGCTCACCTACAAGAGCTTGACGCGAATCGCCACCTCCACATAAAAATGTGACTTTAACAACAACAACCGCGCAAATAGCGTGTTGGCTGATGCTGCCATGAAAGTGTGGCGGGAAAAGGGTCGGCTGATAAGCTAACAAAGAATTGATCAGTGAACTTTCTCTTGACAGCCTAGACTAAAAGCGATGACGCTTTTATCCTGTGCACTGTCTTCTCTCGTTCTACTATCTGCACCATACTACCTATATTATTCATCTTCTTCTATCTCTTCTCCTCTTTTTTAGGGCGAACATAATGGACATGGGGCAGGGATGGAAATGTCAATACTTTTATAATTTTTTCAGTACTTTTTCCACCCGAGAACTACAGTAGTACCCCCGCGACCATTATAGTACCTTTTTAAGCACTACGAATTTTTCGAACAATTCGGATACATTCGAGTATCTTTTATGCTAAAAGATCAGAAGTTCTCAATTTATGAAACAAGCCTCAATAAAATAGAGATATTCACTAGTTATTCGATGTCCGGCTATCGAATTTACGTTATGCGGACCGTTTAGGAATTGTTTATTTTTGTCGCCTTATTTGACTAATTGTGCCTCTAGAAAGCTTTGGTAGATTAGCGGCGGCCCTGACACTTGTCTTCCAAATTCTAAATGAGGTTCGGGATATACTCCCAAAATGTAGGTCTTTATAGCGCCGATCGGTCTATATGTTTGTTTGAGGTCGGGCGTTCCCCCTATGTACTTGGATCGAAAATTGTGTTGTTGAGTTACTATTAATGTATTTGGTAATGAATATTCCATTACGGAACAGGGGAAAACTTTTACCATATCAATGAGTGTTGTCCGATTCATGTTTAAGCTCAAGGATAAGGCACCTTCTTGGACACCTCAAACGATTTCATCGCTGATGTAATCTCGAATATTTCGCGAAATATTGGAATGCTTTGTCTTCGGGTAGAGTTTGTAATGAGAACTCTTTCATTTACCATTCCATAGAAAGGTTCGATCCTTAAGCTCGTCTCGAGAGAAAAATGAAACCAACATGAAAAAATTATCCTCGCCATAACAGGCAATCAAAAATTGAGATTTTTGAAATCTTTGTGCAAGACAAAAAGTACTATTTTGACCACAAAAGTACCGTTTTTCAAAATTATTATTTTCCATCCCTGACATACGGTCTCCTAGTGAAGCACTTTGCTAAGTGCGTTTCCTTCAATCGAAACTTACCTAACGGTGGGTTGGAAAATTGTGTCCCGGAGCCTCAGCCCTTTGCCAATTGTTGTGTGCTGTCGTGTGATTGACACCACCAAATCTCTAAGCCAAGTAGTCTAAGGTCACCCAATGATAAAAGTCCAGCGAGCATGTTAATACGTCAATTGCGTTTCCTCGAGCGTTTAAAGGCAATTGGGACCAACTACGAAAGTTTGGCTTTTGTAGAGAAAAAATTCCAAAAAAAACTTAAATCGTTGTCCATAACAAAGCGTGGACAGATATTAAAATTTTTTTGGTTAAAACTTTCCAATTAATTGAAATCGGGCTGTACTTTTATAGAGTACGATAATTAAATAACTAAAAAATTAGTATTCGGTTTGCAAATCATATTCAACGATTCTGCATTGCATTATCAACCATTACCCTAATGAAAAACACTAAATATTACGCAATTGCAATTATGAGATAAAGTTAAACTACTGACCATATGCTAATCAATATTTACATATATTACGGAATTCGCATAGAACGTGTATGGCTCATATTTACTATGGGTAAACCGCCCAAATCAAATCAGGGTGATTTTTCAAAGAAAATTAAATAACTTTGTCCAAAACTATAAACAAATAACTATCAACTGCTTCTTAATCTGGTAAATCTTATACTTCTAATCCTTTTTATTCAAAAAACAAATCATACCTGTTCCTGTGGCACAGCTTTTGTTGCATGACCCAAAATGTCAGCCACCTCCAGTAAATCTTTGCAAAATGATTGTATGCCAAAAACTTTGGCATCAGCTATTTGTTTATTCAGACGCACTCTCAAATTCTCACTATCAGCCAAAGAACGACGATATTTATCCATAAGTTCATCATTTTTCTCCTTCAAAGTGGTAACTTCCTTTTTAGCTGCTTCCAAATCTTCAGTGAGTTTCTTAAGTTGTTCTGAGGGATTTGCATCTGTGGCTGCTGCTTCTTGCTCAGAAGCCGGCTTCTCATTGCTATATAAACGAGTGGTGGCAGAAAGGGACCAGCAGCTATAATAAAATACAAATATTAACCATAATTCTAGTGATCTCCTTACAAAGTTACATGTTTAAAGAAAACAAATATTATATGCGGGTTAATTTATTACGTCACATTCATTCATTTGATGTTATCACAAGTTAGTTGCCCCCGTCTGCTAATGTGTGCCTGTCTGTGGTTTACGCAAAACCCCAAGTTCTTTTGAAATCAAACAGCGGCCGCTGCGTTACTTACTTCTTCCACTGGCTTTTGTTACTCAGCATTGAGATGATTCGGCTATTTTGTAAATGCACTATTTGTTTTGCTGCCATATTTGTAATGTTCTACTTAAATTCCACTAAAACTTTGGTTGGTTTTATTTGATAATTTTAAACAAAATCCAGCAACTTCTTGGGTACTCTCTCTAATCTCCTAATGTGATTTCTTTGACATTTGGTTGCGGGTTTGACGTATTTAGGCTGTGTGCCAATTGATAGCAAAGTTGACATGTGATGTGGTGAATAATTTTTGAGCAGTTCAGAGGATGCACTTATAAGGTGTGGTCATGCCAACAGCTGGTTACAATTTTTTTAAATGTTATTTTGATTTTGCAATAAGGCTGTGTGTCGAATGGTAGCGAAATTGTAGGGATAGTAAAAATATGACGTTAAGTGCGGTGAATAATTTTTGAGTAGGCCAAGGGCTAGCAAAATTTTTGACAGAACAGCTAATTTTGACGTTTCATTGAGCAAAGTCTCATGGCAGTAATTGTTAATTCATTTGCGTTTTGGTAAAAAACTTGCGTGCGGTATAACTCAGCAGCCTACAGGGCAGACGTCACTAAATGTAAACGACTTATTTGGCATAAAATAAGTAAAATTATTGTTTATTATCATTGTCAACGGGATTCTAAAAGGTTGTTATTTAACAATAATGGACAAAAGTACAGTTTTGTGTTTTGTAGTTTATTGAAATTATGGCGCTGCCGTTTAGTGATTTTTCTATTACGGCATTAATAGTTTGTTTACCTGGCACGAGTTTCGTTCATTATTTTCATGTAAATAAAAGAAAACAAATAGAAGCAAATTTGCATATGCATGCATTTTTCGTGAAGAAGGTTCCATGTATAAAACTTTCTATATGGAAAATAATTAATACAAATGACTTTCAAAAAAACCCTACTTGTCTTACTCGCCTTGTTTTCCTCTTTTCCAAAGCAAGCCCTAAAATATCTCCATATTTCAACGTTTGCATTTGCAATATACTGCTAGCAGTAATGGAAAATATTTTTGAAAAATATTTCAAAATTTGTCAGTGTTGGAAAAAATGGTCGATTGGCACAGCAAAATTAAATTTTTTTTCCACCATTGTAAAAAACAACGTCCTACATCATTTCTACAACTCACCATAGGAGATTGCTATCAATCGACACACGCTCCAAAATGTAAATTTTTTCTAACCAGTATAAAAAAACACCCTCTACGTTATTTTTACATCTCACCATAGGAGAGTGCTAACGATTGGCGCACCCTCTAGGTATGAAACATAATACCTCACAGAGCATTTTTGCATCTCACCCATGGCGAAACAATTAAAGGTGGTCTCATTTGCACCACAACCACAAATCATATGAGGCAATCCGCCATCTTGTCGTCAAGCTGATCGACGTTTTGCCGACACACGCAAAGAAATTTGTGTGCATACGTGTGCGTACATGAGCAGAGAATATGCGAGAAAGAAGATAACAACAAAGAGAATGCAAACAAAAACCTGTCATCTTCATACCGTCAAACCTGGCCGGCTGTGAACAACTGTTCGCGTGAAACCACTTTTTTAAATCCGCCTTGCTCACCCTAGGATAGTGCTACCGATTGGCACACCCTCTAGGTGTAAAAAAAAAACACCCCACAGAGTATTTTTCATAGCACCATATGAAATTGCGACCGTTTGGCACAGCTTCTTACTAATGAAGACATCTAGCGGAAATAATAAACACTAAAAGAGATTAATAGAAACGTACTGTAGCGTGGGACACGCAACACAATCTTATGGGCGATAAATTAGCAGTTGCAGTTCAAAAAAGATAATCTGTGGCATTTCGAAAATAGAGTAGGAAATTTCTAATCTTTTACATTAAATATGAAAGCTAGCCGACAATATAAGTTGGGTACACAATTTCACAGTTATTATTGAAAATATGATTCAAAGACTGTAAAACGTCTAACAATTTATAGCAGCCGTTAAGGTACAACACTTGCTGAGATATTCTGCGGCAGGTACTATCCACGGCTTAGCCATACATACATATGTACAAAAAGGCCGCCAAAAAGATGTCGTCTATCCCATTACACCAATTTTCAAAAACTCATATCTCAGAAATGGAGGAAGAGAATTTTTGTTTGTACCCAAAATTATCCAGCTAATAATCAAGATTAACTTCAAGTAGTTGGGCGACTGGTGCATCCCATCTGTTAGGACTATACTGGTTAGGACATAGGAAAGGCGAAACCATCATTTTTATAGAATCAATTATGATGGGTACCCAGCTTCTGCTCGGTCTCTCTTTGTATCATAATATGGTTTTATATCATACTTATACATATAAGATATTATTAAACCTTTTTTTGCACACATATATACATAGTTATAAATAACTTTTATGCAATTGCTTTTTTTACCCCCAGCTAACTTGTCAAATAAACATAAATAACGTTCGTGTCACAATCAGACACGATTTAGTGTCATTTTATAAGAAAAATCAATTAAGATGCTGATCAAACAAAGGTGATTACAAGAAAATGAAATTAACATTTTGTTCATTTCAAACATTTCTGCATTATTTATTATATATTTGTTTTTACTTTGGAATGTAGTATGTGCTTTTGCCAATTGTTTATTTATTTAGACACATTTCAAAGCGATTATGAAAACAAATGAACTCTACAAAAAAATAAAAACATAAATCTTAAGCGTATAAATTGATAGAAATAAATTTATTGCACCAGCATTTAAATGAAATGTCACAATTAAGAATAACTCATTCATCAACAGTGCGTTGCAATAATATGGGATGGTGGTGGTGAGTGGGGTTATGCTGTTGGTGGTGGTGAGTGGGGTTATGTTGTTGGTGCTGCTGGCTGTTTGATGTAAAGTGATTGTGGTGGTGGTGGTGGCGTTGCTGTAGTTGGCATACAATTTGGTTAAATATTTGTGAGGTAAGTACAACAACTGTTTTAGTGCATTTGAAAGATCTTGTATATCGCACAGCTATCGCTTACCTTTGTTGTTGTTGTTGCAGAGTATCAAGAGTACATGTGAGTAATGTTTTGTTTTGTTCATGTATGTATGTAAGTTTGTCGACCCATTGATTGTCACGTTCAAGTTTACTTTTTTAATTGTTTTGGAGCTTGTTGCTGATATAGCCTAACAGCAACACTAGTCAACTCACGAATTACATATAGGTATCTCCAAAACCGGAATGGCCATAATGTTGCACTTTTGTTATGACATACAAACTACAACAAGTGTGTGAAAAATGTTCGCATTAGACTTGTAATAATTTAAGAATAGAATGTTAACTAATACTTCTTAAACGTTTGTAGGTTAGGTTAGGTTTAAGTGGCAGTCTTCCATTAGACTCACTTGGACGTTTTCGTCCATTGTGATACCAAAGGAACAGAAAAAGGAAGATGGCTGCTAGTTCCTACCGTTGAACCATTCAGATTGCTTTTAAAAGCCCAAAAACTTGCTAATGTTCACATCCGCTAAATCAGACAGATTCTCAAAGCAATGAGAACCTAAAGTGAAACTCCTTCTGACTGCTAGCGCGGAACACACACAGAAGGTGTTCCATTGTCTCTTCTTCTTCGATGTCTTCACAGCTCGTTGCTGGCAACATTTCAATCTGTCAGCATGTTTTCCGATTAGACAGTGACCTGTCATGACGGACACAATGACTGAGTCGTCTTTTCTAGCCAGTTACAGCAAAGCCGTAGACCTCTTCAAGTCTAGTTTAGGCCACATTTAGCCCCCTATATGTGATCATCTATCATTCGTTGTCCTTCGGGATTGGTCCTGAAAACTTAGCTTACATGTCGCTAGAGGTATACCCACAGATACCAGTTTCACTGGAATGTGTAAGTTATTCCTAGTCTCGCAAACTCGTCCGCTTTACAAATTCCCGGGATATCTCTGTGGCCCGGTACCCAGAACAGGTGCATTTTGAACAGTTCGCCATCTCGTTACGACATCTGCAACAGTCGGGGGCGGTTTTTGTGTTCAAAAATATGTTTCCCAGGGATTTAATGGTTGCCTGGCTGTGAGGAGAAGATATTTATGCCAATTGTCGTAATAGCATTATATCTTCCTTAATTGCAAGGATCACCACACACACACTGCAGTGTTCGGGTAACCTTTTCGATATGACCAATTCTAGATCTTTAGAGTACACCCCAAAGCTCACCTGGTTGTCTAGTTTAGAACCATCCATATAGAAGTCTATTTAACTTAACAGTGATATCGTAGTTCCAATCGTTTCGTTCAGGAATAGTGGTAGTGGTGGTCTTGGCTACTGATGAGAGAAGGGAGGTCGGTCTGTACGACTCCCCCTTACTCGTGTCCTTTTCTGGTTTCAGTAGCGGAATCACAGTGCCCATCTTCCAAACATCGGGTACTATAATAGCGTTCATGCAGGGTGAGGACAGTTGTAAGGTACTCGACTTCAGTCAGATCCAGATTCTTCAGCATCAGTGTAGAAATTCCGTCTGGGACCAGCGCTATGTGACTTGGCACCATGGATGACATTTGTAGCTTCATGCACGGTTAAGTGTGAATGCTGTCCAGCGGCACGAAGATCACGGATCTAGCCGCTTGAAATTTTGCACAGATACTTTATATTGATTGAAGCCTCAACTAAGCACGCTTTTACTTGTTTATTTTAAAACAATTGTTTTCCTAAGCAAGCAAATAAAAAACCAAAAAAAAAACAGCTGTTGTTCTGCAAATTTTCACTGGAAGTCGTTCGCTTACTTTTGCTTGCAATTTTTTTAAAGAGAGAAAAATGGTACTTTCTCTCCTGCAAGTGACATGTCATAAGACAACGACATTAGAGCTGGCAAACTATCGATAGTCGCAACATTCAATATTTTCGATAGTTGTAATAATAATAAGTATCGATACTATTGTTAATTTCCCTTCACCTATATTTCATACAAAAGTGAGAAGTAAAAATCAGGAGATCGATTTATATAGAGGCAATATCAATGCATAGACCAAATAAAACCAAGGTTAATAAAGTCAGTTGGAAATCATTGTACAAAATGTTAGCCTAATCGGATGAAAATTGCGCCCTCTATAGGTGCAATGTATCTTAAAGAATGTATTCAGTGTCGGATTGTTTTTTTATGTTTAGTTTTGCAAAAAATTTAACCCTTGCGATAGTATCCATCGGAAAAATATCAATCGATATTCAGTCAAAAAATTAAATATGGATAGGGCCATCGATATTTTGCCAGCTCTGAACGACAAGCCGTGTAATAGCGGCGTAACCAAACTCCCATTCGTTTACCGTTACATGCGTATACACTAACCACTAAATCACTTCTGACGCCAGACGCCTTAATGTAAAACAACAGCAATATCGGAATTTTTGCAAATATCTCTTCTAAAATATTATCAAAATTAAAAATAATTGTGGTCTTATTGTTGTTTACAAATTTTTCCAAAAACATTTCCTTAAGGAACAGTACTCAAACAAGTATTGGAGGAACTTGACTTTAATAGCAAAATCTAAACGGTGTGCCGCTGGGCGACACTTCATGGCGTAACAATTAAACTTGTCATCAAGCTGATCGACGTTTTGCAAAAAAACACACTCAAGAAATTTGTGCGCGTGTGTGTATACATGTGCTGTACGTAAAGAAAGAAGATAACAACAAAGAGAATGCTAACAAAAATCTGACATCTTAATACTGTCAAACCTGGCCGGCTGTTAACAGCTGTTCGTTCGCGTGAGACCACTTTTTTAAATTCGCCTTGGCGACACTTCATTATAAAGATACTTTACATGGTTGAGTACCTCGGAAATGTCGCCAGCATTAGTGAGGGGATAACCACCAGCGGACAATATTTGTTGCAATCTTTTTTGTGGCCTCAATCCACAGTGCAAAGAAAAAAAATTAAAATTTTACTAGTTTCAATTAAAATTCAATTAAAAATAGTTTAAACACTATTCTGGCTTTTAATGTAAACTAGTGCTTCTCTAGTTGAGATATCAAATTTGTCTAAGGCAGTCCAATTTAATTATTTTACTATCTAATGGAACTGTTTTTTTTCACAAATTCAACTAAATTACAATTTTATCGCTTAATTGTCTGTGCGATTTTTTGTGTGTTTTGGCTGAGTTTAAAAAGTAGTTTCCCCCATTTTGTTGTTAACCTTATTGGAATATATTTTTTAACTGAAAATTCAATTAATTGCACAATAATGTCAGTATTTAGAGCGTAGACCAAACGTCGGCTGATATATTGGAATATTGTTTGAGATAGGCGAAATGTTTAAACCTACACTAAAATGCAACATAAATATAGACTGCATTGAAAGAAATAAAATTTTTTCAAAACGAAAAAAAAACAACAGCTGATACAAAATTAGTATTCATTAATTTTCCAAAGGGGAGAGATACGGGCTGTTTGACCATGATAATTATTGGGTTGCCCAAAAAGTAATTGTCGGTAATATAGTAGTAATATAGTCGGCGTTGACAAATTTTTTCAACGGCTTGTGACTCTGTAATTGCATTCTTTCTTCTGTCAGTCATTAGCTGTTACTTTTAGCTTGCTTTAGAAAAAAGTGCGCGAAATTTTGTTTACATTTGTTTGTTTGGCGTCAATTTTAATATGGGTGATATGCACCTTAAACGCAATGAATTCGATCCGTTTTTAAAACGAATCATAACTGGAGATGAAAAATGGATTGTTTACAACAACGTTAGTCGAAAACGATCATGGTCCAAGCATGGTGAACCAGCTCAAACCACTTCAAAGGCCGATATCCACCAAAAGAAGGTTATGCTGTCTGTTTGGTGGGATTGGAAGGGTGTGGTATATTTTGAGCTGCTTCCAAGGAACCAAACGATTAATTCGGATGTTTACTGTCAAGAATTGGACAAATTGAATACAGCCATCAAGGAGAAGCGACCAGAATTGGTCAATCATAAAGGTGTCATATTCCACCAGGACAACGCTAGACTGCACACATGTTTGGTCACTCGCCAAAAACTGAGTGAGCTTAGCTGGGAATTTTTGATGCATCCACCATATAGCCCTGACCTTGCACCATCAGACTACCATTTATTTCGATCTTTGCAGAACTCCTTAAATGGTAAAACTTTCGGCAATGATGAGGCTATAAAATCGCACTTGGTTCAGTTTTTTGCAGATAAAGTCCAGAAGTTCTATGAGCGTGGAATACTAAATTTGCCAGGAAGCTGGCAAAAGGTTATCGAACAAAATGGCAATTATATATTTGATTAAAGTTCATTCTAAGTTTTATTAAAAATGCATTAACTTTCTTTTAAAAAATCCGCAATTACTTTTTAGGCAACCCAATAATATGACCAGAATGAAAAGTTTGAATTGATTGCAGAGAATAAATTGCCGGACACAGAGACGGATCAGACACACCAATAGCGGACGTTTAGGACGTACACCATCTCTGCAGGGAGAAGACCGCCCGATCTCAAATTTGATTTACGTAAAAATTTTTTTAAATATTCATTATTTTTAGAAAATTTTTGAATGTTTTATATTTTTGCAAAAATTTCCATTTAAAAAAATTTAGAATTTTTGGTAAAAAATTTATTTCTCGAAATTTTGTTGAAAAATAATTTTTATTCAGTGTTTTCCAGTCGTTGTTTACGAACTTCCTAAAACAACATCACCAACCAACAACAATGTACTAGTATTTATCAGACTATCAATTTCAGCTTGACTACAAATATGGCTGTAATAAATTAATGTTTGAGAAAAAGGCCTACACGCAGTAGTCATCGCTATGTAGAAACATAAAAAGTTATTACAAAACATACAACATTGTGTGCCAAGTGACCTTAAATATTAAAAAAATTAATAATAATCCTTGTTTCTCTTCAAACAAGCGACAACGCCCAATTTTGGTACAAAACATACAATTAAAACCATTCTCTTTGGGAGTTTCCTTCAAATACTAACTCATAGATAAGTCAGGAAATCCTTTCTAAAGCCAATCTTTTTTTTGCTTAGATAAAATGGAAATTGCATTGATTTATTAAAAGTGAACCTGTTTCTCGGTGGCAGTTTAAATAAGAAATGCATAATTCATTTGATTGATTGACGTTATCAAAATAGTAGCCAAATTGACATTTTGTATTGTGAATTTTTTTCTCTTACCTCAGCAACATAGTGTCCCTAAGTTCTCAAATTAAAAAAATGGTACATTTTCTATGATTATCAATTCGTTTTCGATAGAGGGAGCTGCGAACGTACTTATGTATTAATCATTGAGGTAGAGTAAGGTCTTCATGTGGCAGTATATGTGTGTGTGTGTGTGTTTATGTGACCAAAGACACATTCATTCACCTACCACCTACCTCCCACCACTGCATGTTAAGTGCTTGCTGCTGTTTTCCATACTTCTCGTTCAATATGGTTGTCCAGGTTGAAATGTAAATTTTTTTGTATAGAAAAAAAAATCTAATTTTCATAGGTTCTTGGGCACTAGAGTACTTGCAGTGTTTTTTCATTTGTAGTTTTGTTTGTATGTATGTGTTTTTGACTACATACAACGTTTTCATATAATTGTACAACATATTTACACTCACTCAGATATGCCGATATGAAATACAAGATCTTGAAGACAATCCAGCTAAATAAAATTCTCAAATAATGTAAATTTTTTTGAGGAAAAAAAAAAACTTTGGTGTGGTATTTACCTAAAGTGCACTCTATAAACTGTCTTATGGGGTTATAGCACTTCCGGCTTGCAAAAAATTTTAAAATTTTAGCAAGATATTAAAAAGAATTTTTGGATAAGTTTTTTTTTTAAAGAAGAGGCTGCTATTTCAAGCGCTTAACTTCTCTTTAAAAATGGGAGGACCGACCCTCTGATCCAATCCTAAAGACGTGGTTGTGCTCTAGTAAATGTACCGTAAATGTAGAAGAAAATGTCAGCTGTCTAGCAAATGTACCGTAAATGTAGAAGAAGATGTCAGCTGTGTTGTTTTGTCTTATGAAAACACATGTAAACGATTACCCAACGTGTGTCGACCGCAATCGTAAAGTAGAATTCAGTAGTTGAAAAGAGGATACAGATATTAATCCGCCCCATGCCACTATGGACATACACCTAAGCCAGCAATTGGCTTGTTGTGCGCTTTAAGAACTATAAAGTAACCTCTAAAAAGAAAATTTTAAGTTAGGAATTCCGTGCTACTTACAAAATCCTTAATTGTTTTTCATGCCACTCCCCTAGGTTAGTTCATGTCTGGTATTGTGTCTTCGCCTAAGTGCCGGTATCTGTTAGACGCGAAAGCCGGGCAATGACAAAGGAAATGCTCCATCGTCTCATCATCTTCCCCGCATGCCCTACACATGCTATCACTTGCCGCACCGATTTTACATAAGTGAGCTCGTAGTCTTATGTGTCCCTTCATGATACCTATAGCTATACTGACCTCCTTCTTACTTCCTTTAGGTAATAGCATCTTCTTCTCACGATCTGGATCCATCCATAGGATTTTCGCCTTTTTCTACCGACCGTTTCGTTGTTCCACAGGGTTGCATGCGTATTCGTCGCCCACGCCCTTAACTCGAAATGCGCCGACCCGAAAGGCTTCGGGTTAGCCAAGTTTATTGACCGCAGTCCTCTGGCCTTCACCTCAAAATCGTCTGCCCTTTCAATTCCCCTTACTCCGTTATGGCTTTGCACCCAAATGATGCGGATTTTGCCATCCTCAGAGAAGGTGTTAATCTCCTTCTTACACTGCAAGACTGTTCTTGACCTTACCGTTCTGGTTGTTATTGCCCTTATGGCCATTTAACTGTCCGTAAAGATGTTCACACCCGAAGTCCTCGCGTTAGGACCACACCACCTCACGCATGCCGTGATCGCCCGGATCTCCGCCTGCAGTACCGTATTATGGTCAGATAGTCTAAAACAGATCTCAGTCCCTGGGTTTTCAGTGTAGACCCCCAAGCCCACTCTGTCCTCTAGCTTTGGTCCATCCGTGTAACATGATCTTCCAGATGGCAATACTAGGGTTCTGTCAATCCAAGACTGTGCCGATGGCAGCAGTGCCTCGCACTCGACTTCAGGAATCATCTCTGGTATCCGATCGGAAACCACTTCCCTTCCTTCCAGGTTTCCTATCGTTGCCTCGATTATACCGCGATGGTATGAGCCACCCTCAATCCGTTCTCCCATCCCCCATCGCCTCAAGTCTAATAGCAGCAGTGGCTGCATCACACTGTATGTCAATGGGTCGGATATCTAGAATAGTCTCCAGTGCCCTGGTGGGTGTGGTCCTCATCACTCCGCCTATGGCAAGACAACATATTCCCTGAACCTGTTGTATGGTCCTTATGTTGCACTTCTCCATAGCAGTCCACCAAATTACTAAGGCGTAAGTAAGTATTGGTCTAATCACGCTCCTGTGGAGCCAGTGGACTATCCTTGGATTTAGGCCCCATTTCGAGCCCAATATCTGTAAGCCTTCTCTGTATAAATGTGACACTTCAAATTCAGTTTCCTGTCCAAGATCACACCTAAGTATTTGACCTTGTCAGCTATCGAAATCGTGCGAATGTGGTGCCATAAAATGGCCCATCTTCGTCTTCCTCGTGAACAGACATATTTCAGACTTCTCGGGGTTAACATTGAGACCTCTGGGTCTAGCCTACCCATACGCCATATGCAAGACCCTTTCGGGTCTTCTACTTAGCTAGTTCGCATCCTTACTTCTTAGAAGTATTATAACATCGTCTGCGTAGCAGACCGGCTCAAATCCCTTCAAGCTATTTACGGTGGCCACCCAGACGCTTGGCGATAAAATGCCCCTCTGTGGCATGCCTTGTGCCACTTTCTCCCTTATATTTATACCATGGGACACAAAATTTCCACCTGTTCCTTAGCATATGGTTTATCCAGATTCTAAGGACCGGGTCCACCCGGTACTGGTCTGAGGATTGCATCAGTGTGTCGGTCCGCAGATTGTTAAAAGCTCCTCGATGTCAATGCATACCGCCAGTGTGTACGTTTTGGCATCGTAGTATTCAACCTCGTGCAGGGCAGTCTCCACCTACCTTCCCTTGACATAGGCATGCTGTTTGTATTTGAGCAGTTCGCTGGATATCCACAATACGTTCCATGGTTTTGAGTAGAGGGGACGTAAGGCTTATAGATATGTAAGCCTTTGTTGTCGCATAACTTGCCTTGTCGGGCTTGAGTATAAATACCACCATTGCCTCCTACCAGGCTTTCGGAGTATTTGCAAGTCCCAGACACGCTGTGAAAATATTGGGCAGGTGGGGCGACAGATTTCAGTAAAAACCTATTTTGTTCGTGTCAGCAAAATCGGACAAAAATTGAGGCTTGTAAGGGCTCAAGAAGTCAAATCGGGAGATTGGTTTATATGGGAGCTATTTCCAGGTTATAGACCGATTTTAACATTATTTGGCACAATTGTTGGAAGTCATAATAGAATACTATGCGCAAAATTTTAGCTAAATCGGACAAAAATTGCGGCTTGTAAGTGCTCAAGAAGTCAAATCGGGCGATCGGTTTATATGGGGCTATATCAGGTTATAGACCGGTTTGGACTGTAGTTGACACAGCTGTTGAGAGCTATATCAGCTTATTGACCGATTTAGACCGTACTTGGCACAGTTGTTGAAAGCCCTAACAAAACTCTACATGCTGAATTTCAGCAAAATCGGAAAAAAATTGCAATTTCCAGGCGATCAAGAATTCAAATCGGGAGATCGGTTTATGTGGGAGCTATATCATGTTCTTGACCGATTTGGACCGTACTTGATACTGTTGTTGGAAATCATAACAGAACACCACATGCAAAATTTCAGCCAAATCGGACAAAAATTGCGGCTTGTAAGGGCTCAAGAAGTCAAATCGGGGGATCGGTTTATGTAGGAGCTATATCATGTTATACACCGATTTGGGCCGTACTTAGCACAGTAGTTGGAAGTCATCACAGAACACTACATGCTAAATTTCAGCCAAATCGGACAAAAATTGCGGCTCCAAGGGGCTCAAGAAGTCAAATCGGGAGATCGGTTTATATGGGAGCTATACCCAAACCTAAACTGATATGGCCCGTTTGCAATTTCCAACGACCTACAACAATAAGAAGTGTCTGTGCAAAATTTCAAGCGGCTAGCTTTACGCGTTCGACCTCTAACGTGATTTCGACAGACGGACGGACGGACGGACAGGGCCAGATTGACTTGGAATGTCGAGACGATCAAGAATATACATACTTTTTAGGGTCTTAGGTCAATATTTCGAGGTGTTACAAACTGAATGACTAGATTAGTATAGCCCCATCCTATGGTGGTGGGTATAATAAAATGGTAATGTGGACTCAAACAATCGAATTTTCACTACCTTTTTATGGAAAATTGTCGTTAAGGATTTTGGCATTTTTTGTTAGGGTATATTCAAAGTCTTTGCCCTCATCACTTTTACATGTTTACCGTGATCGTTGTTGTTGTTGTTGTTGTTATAGCCATTGTTGACTGAGTATCGATATCGAACGAGAACTCTATTCACCAAATATTGTTACTTATTCCTTGTTGTTGTAGCTGTTGTTCTTGTTGCACATACCTCTCTATATATGACTTTATACAGAGATTTTTTTTAAGTTGTATGCATAGTTTTTGTTGTTGTTTTATTTAAACTTTTTTTTTCTGGATGTTGTTGCTGCTATAGAACGCGAGAATTTTGATGTGTTGCTGTTGTTGTTGTTGTTTATCAGCTATATAACGCTTTGGCTGCTTTTTGTTGTCATTCTTATTTCATATATTTTTCACTTTTGTTTTTTGGTTTTTTGAGATTTGAGATTTTTTTCAGAAACATTTTGAGATCTCATGCATTTGGTGAACGAGGCAACGCATCAGTTGTATTTCGACTTTAAACGTGAAAAGATATACAACAAAAATCAGCAAGAACGAAGTGCGAACACAATCACCGAATGAATGATTACCGTGTGTGTGTGTGCGTGTGTTGAAGCAATAAACGCGTCATAATTAGAAGTGCATTTTTTATTATTATTATCAAAAAAGCAAAACGTAAACATTTTTAAAAATAATTAATTGTAAAAATAAAAGAAATCATTTGCTCGGCAACGTTCTGAGATTGCATTGCATTGACAACCTAGCAAAAGAGAGTAAGAGTGAAAGAACGAGTGAGAGTAAGAGTAAGAGTAAGATATGGTGGATTTAGCAGAGTGTGGTGTGAAAGCATGAACTAACGGTCAATAGGCTAGTCGGCAGTGGGGCCATCATCATAATTTATGTGCATATGAATGTGAAAAATGTAAACAAAAAATTTGTGACGAATTCAATTTGCTAAAATAATATCAAATCAAAGATTCCTACACGTACATACATCTGAAGAAATATATACCAGCCTAGTACATATTGAATTAAATAATTTTATATACAATTTCGGTTTGTTTAAGAGTGAGCAATATTATTAAGTGAGTGAAAATAGTGAGAGTTTTTGTTGCTTTATATGAATAATTGGTTTTTACAACAACATTATAGGGATGTTCCCAAAATGCTTAATTAAAAAAGAACTCTCTGCATAAACAAAATTCCAAATATGCATTCATTCATTCAATTCAGTCATTAATTCCCCATACCGGATGTAAAAAGTTTTCCATCTGAGTGTCACAAAACTTTGTTTTGTTGGTTTATTGACAGCGGAAGCTACTTTGTGGGTATTATACCGAGTTGTTACCGATTTGAAGCATTTTGATGAAGATATACCACAGCATTCAGCTTAACGTATTTTTCTGTGAAAACTTAACGAATGATTTTGCTGTCAGAGAATTTTCGTAGTGTTTCGCAACTAAAAGCGCTATTACGCGGCATATAGATGTCTTATGACAAGGTGTGATCTTGGGCAGGAAACTGAATTGAAAGTGTCACATTCAGGAGCGTACTGAGAAGACTCACAGATGTTGGGCGCTATGTAGACAGGCCGTAGACTCGAAATGGGGTCTGAATCCGAGGATAGTCCACTGGAGTTTTGTGGTTGGGGGTGGCCCGCTGGGTACTTGGACCCAAATTTTAATACCATATTCGTTTTCTGGTCTTCAATACCTTTCATTTGATACCCTTATTGTGCCCATCTGACTACTTTCGGATATGGTGGCGTTTTTGGGGTAAGGGCCTCCACCCGATATCTATATATTATATAACCTATGTTTCCTTACAGACAAACATACACAAACTATGAAAATTTTAAGAAAATCGGTTCAACCAAGTATCATATGGTCATAATGGGTCTAATGGGTCTAATACCTTTCATTTGATACCCTTATTGTGCCCATCTGACCACTTTCGGATATGGTGGCGTTTTTGAGGTAAGGGCCTCCACCCGATATCTAAAAATTATATAGCTTATGTTTCCTTACAGACAAACATAGACAAACTATGAAAATTTTAAGAAAATCGGTTCAACCAAGTATCATATGGTCATAATGGGTCTAATGGGTCTAATGGGTCTAATACCTTTCATTTGAGCCCCATATTGAAATGACCGTCCAATATGTCTATTTAGGGGAGTTTTAGGGTTGGAGCGGCCCGATGGGTACTTAGACTCAAATTCTAATACCATATGGGTACTTAGACTCATATTCTAATACCATATTCGTATTTCACTCTCCAATACCTTTCATTTGATATCCACTGAATCCGAGGATAGTCTACAGGAGCGTGATTATACCAATACTTACTTACGCCTCAGTAGTTTGGTGGACTGCTATGGTGAAAAAGTGCAACATAAGAACCATACAACAGGTTCAGAGCAGATGTTGTCTTGACATAGGTGGAGCTATAAGGACCACGCTCACTAGGTCACTGACACTATTCTTGATATCCGACCCATTGACATACAGATTAAGACGATGGAAGAATGGATTGAGGATGGGAGCAGCTCATACCATTGTGGAATAATCGAGGCAACGATAGCAAACCTGGAAGGAAGGGAAGAGGTTTCCGATCGGGTAGCTAAGATGGACCTTGAGGTCGATTGCGAGGCACTGCTGCCAGCGGCACACTCTTGAATTGACGGAACCCTAGTATAGCCATCTGGAAGATCATGTTACATGGATGGATCAAAGCTTGAGGACAGAGTGGGCCTGGTAGTCCACATTGAGAACCTAGGGACTGATATCTGTTTTAGACTGCCTGACCATAATACGGTCCTACAGGCAGAGATCTGCGCGTTTTAAATACTAAAAAGTAACCTCGAAAAAGAAAATCTAAGATAGGAATTCCATGCTGCTTACAAAATCCCTAATTGTTTTCCATACCATGCCCCTAAGTTGGTTCATACTCGGTATTGTGTCCTCACCTAAGTACAGGTGTCTCTCGCTCTCGAAAGTCAGGCAATGACATAGGAAATGCTCCAAAGTCTGAACATCTTCCCCATATGCCCTACAAATGCTTTCACTTGCAGCACCGATTTTGCATAAGTAAGCTCGTAGTCCTATGTGTCCCGTTATGATACCGAATGCTAAACTGACCTCCTTCTTACATCCTTTCAGTAATAGTCTCGTCTTCTCACGATCCGGGGTTTCTCATAGGATTTTCGGCGTCCTACCGACAGTTTCGCTGATCCATAGTGGAAGTGTGGAATGGAGGATAGATAGAGGTTAAACCGTACTGGAGATAGCAGCTTTAGGGAACTCCGTTTCACTCTACGGTGTTTCGAGTTTTTATCCCTAAATTTCACAAATTACTGGCGATAGATAATTGGCGACCCTGCGTATCTGGACTGGCTGGAGGGACGTATTGGCGATGTCCTCAAATAGTTGCCATCGATAGGTTCAGTGCCACGAGCACCGTGTTATCACCTGGCCGGGGATGATTAATAAAATGCAAATGTGTGCGTTGAAGGTATGCAAAGCTGTTGTTGTGCTATGCAGTCTTTGAAATCCATGCTGATGCTTGGCAAATGGAAATTCTCCAACGAGGCTCGGAAGGAGTAGTGCCTTAAGCGTCTTGGCTACTGGTGAGAGTAGGGATATTGGTCTGTACGACTCGCCCTTACTCGGGTCCTTCCCAGGCTACAGTAGCGGGATCACTCTGCCCATCTTTCAGACATGGGGTACTATAAGAGTGTTTAAAGACAGGTTGAGGACAATAGTAAGGTACTCGACTCCAGGTTGATCCAGATTCTTCAGAATCAGTGTAGAGATTCCGTCGGGACCCAACGCCTTGGATGACTTGGCGACGCGGATGACATTCGTAACTTCGTCCACGGTAAATTATGATGGCTGTACTTGGGCTCATGACCACGGATACGACAAATGGCTCTCCTCCTAGCCCTGTCACTCTCGGGATGCACAATAAATTGACGTTTGAACAACCTGGCGAACCTCTTGGGATCAGTTACAGTTACGTCGCCAAAAGTGACAGAGGTCCTGTCGTCCCGTCTAACGAGGTTTGAGGGTGACTTTACAGTAGACAACAGCTTTCCTAAACCGGCACATAAGTCACATTGTTCCAAGGATTCCAGCAACAAATTCCGCTTATGTTCCTTGAATATCCTGTTAGTTTCCAGATTCAGCTCGCAGATTCTGGGGTTAGTGGGGTCGGTGCAACGAATCCTATCACGCTCGTCTGCGAGTACCACTGCCTGCGCCTGGAAAATGGGGCCGCACTAGGGGTATTCAACCAGTTGGTATAAAGCGAGCGGCTGCTGCGTTAATAATGTCTCGGAATTTCCTCTCGGCAACAAGCACATTTGGGGAGGGTGGCAGTTTGCAGAAGGGGCGAAACCGGCCCAATCGGGCTTCTTTTGATTGATAAACGTCCGGCGCTCCGAGGTTATAAAGTCGGATGGTCGGTCGATGGTTAGAATTATGGGAAGGTGGTCTGATCCCAAAAAAATTAAGGCTTAGGCTTGCCAACAACAACAATATTATTCATAAGCAGCAAAACATAAAATATTTATCGAGGACCCCATAAAGTACATATAAAGGGTGATTTTTTTGAGGTTAGGATTTTCATGCATTAGTATTTGACAGATCACGTGGGATTTCAGACATGGTGTCAAAGAGAAAGATGCTCAGTATGCTTTGACATTTCATCATGAATAGACTTACTAACGAGCAACGCTTGCAAATCATTGAATTTTATTACCAAAATCAGTGTTCGGTTCGAAATGTGTTCAAATTTTGACAAATTTTGTTCAGCGATGAGGCTCATTTCTGGTTGAATGGCTACGTAAATAAGCAAAATTGCCGCATTTGGAGTGAAGAGCAACCAGAAGCCGTTCAAGAACTGCCCATGCATCCCGAAAAATGCACTGTTTGGTGTGGTTTGTACGCTGGTGGAATCATTGGACCGTATTTTTTCAAAGATGCTGTTGGACGCAACGTTACGGTGAATGAACACATTTCGAACCGAACACTGATTTTGGTAATAAAATTCAATGATTTGCAAGCGTTGCTCGTTAGTAAGTCTATTCATGATGAAATGTCAAAGCATACTGAGCATCTTTCTCTTTGACACCATGTCTGAAGTCCCACGTGATCTGTCAAATACTAATGCATGAAAATCCTAACCTCAAAAAAAACACCCTTTATTCTTGATCTTCTCGACATCCTGAGTCGATCTAGCCATGTCCGTTCGTCTGGCGAAATCACGGTAGAGGACGAACGCGTAGAGCTAGCAGCTTGAAATTTTGCACAGGCACATAATATCGTTGTAGATCGTTGGGGAATTTCCCGATTTGAATTCTTGAGCCCTTACAAGCCGCAATTTTGTCCCACTTGGATGAAAGTTGTAGTGTTTCTGGAAGCCGTAATTTTTGACCGATTTGACTGAAATTTTGCACATAGTATTCTGTTATAACTTCCAAAAACTATGCTTAGTACGGTCTGAATCGGTCAAGAACCTGATATAGGTCCCATATAAACCGATCTCCCGATTTGATTTCTTGAGCCCCTGGAAGCCTCAATTTTTGTCCGATTTGGCTAAAATTTTGCAGATAGTCTTATGCTATGACTCCCAATAACTGTGTCAAGTACGGTAGAAATCGGCCAAGAACATGATATAGCTCCCATATAAATGGATCTCCCGATTTCGCTTCTTGAGCCCCTGGAAGCCGCAATTTTTATCCAATTTGGCTGAAATTTTGGACATAGTGTTTCGTTATGACTTTCAACAATTGTGCCAAGTACGGTCTAAATCGGTCTATAGACTGATATAGCTCCCATATAAACCGATCTCCCGATTTCACTTCTTGAGCCCCTGGAAGTCGAAATTTTTATCCGATTTGGCTGAAATTTTGGACATAGTGTTCCGTTATGACTTTCAACAAGTGTGCCAAGTACGGTCCAAATCGGTCAAGAACCTGATATAGCTCCTATATAAACCGATCTCCCGATTTCACTTCTTGAGCCCCTGGAAGCCTCAATTTTTGTCCGATTTGGTAAAAATTTTGCAAATAGTCTTATGCTATGACTCCCAAAAACTGTGTCATGTACCGTCGAAATCGGCCAAGATCATGATATAGCTCCCACATAAAGCGATCTCCCGATTTGATTTCTTGAGCCCCTGGAAGCCTCAATTTTCATCCGATTTAGCTGAAATTTTGTACATAGTGTTCTGTTGTGACTCTCATCAACTGTGTCAAGTACGGTCCAAATCGGTCAAGAACCTGATAAAGCTCCCATTTTAACCGATCCCCCTATTAGACCTTTTGAGCCTCTGGAAGCCTTAATTTTCATCCGATTTGGCTGAAATTTTGGACATAGTGTTCTGTTGTGCCAAGAGCGTTTCAAATCGGTCAAGAACCTGATTTGGCTCTCATATAAACCGATCTCCCGATTTGTCTTCTTGAGCCCCTGGAAGTCGTTGGATTGCGATACTGCATCGGATAGACCTAAATGTACTTGCAATACAATATTTTCTGTACTGAACATTGATTTTAAAAGCCTCATTCCAAACAAGTTGCAAAACCCCCTTTTAAAATATTTGAAGTTCGTCGCAGCCCAAAGTCTATAAGTGAACCGAATACTAACCCATCATTATATCGCACATGTTAGCAATAACCCCATGAATAAAGATTTGTAAAAATATTTGAACATGAATTTGGATTACACTCAAATCTCGATTAAAAAGCATTAACTAAATAATAACTTAAAATCGTCAATAAGTGCCTGACATCTAGAGTGCATATATAGAAATAAACTTTTTTTCTAAGTCGACGTCAAATTTAATCAAACTTAAATATGAAAGAAGAAGACTTAATGTTGGCTCGCAGCATTGTGGCAGAATCACAGGAAGGTTCACCTGGTACCTCGCCAGTACCATTAAGGCGTAATCGTGTGCAGGATATACTGGAGAGGAGAGCTCAATTTCGGTAAGTGAGATTATTTTTTGCACCAAACAATATTTGTAGCCTTCTGTGAAGGCTTTAATGTACTTAAAAAATGCTGATTTGGAAACCATCTGTGACCAAAAGGGGATTTTTGTAAAAACAATTCAGGCTGAATTTATTTTTAGTTTTTTAATTTAATTTTTATCTGCAAAATTCAATTCAAAAAGAATTACTAAGATATATCTATTCGTTATATTCTTATATTTTTTTAACCAAGAATTTAAAATATCTTATCACAAATGAAGATTTTGCAGCCCGAAATTTGGGACATTGAGGGTCCGTATCGGTTTATAACCTAATATAGCTCCCATAAAAACCGATTTCGGTTCTTGATTTCTTGAGCTGCTAGAGGGCGCAATAATTATTCGATTTGTCAGAAATTTTGCATGAAGGGGTTTGACCATCAACAATTGTGACAAGTATGGCCTAAATCGGTTCATTACTTGATATAGCTCCCATATAAACCGATCTCGGATCTGGACTTTCGCATGAAGTGTTTCTTCTTTTTAACTTCCTAAGGTGGTAAGTGCTAAGGATGGGCCAATTCTATTAACTATCTAAAATAGCTCCCATATAAACCGATCTCGGGTCATGACATTTTGAGCCGTCAGAGGTCGCAATTATTACCCGATATGGCTATAAATTTAGCATGAGGAGGTTTAGTTTTAATTATCAACAATTGTGTCAAGTACGGTAAAAATCGCTTCATAACCTAATACAGCTCTCAAATAAAACCGATCTCCCGATAACACTTATTGAGCCTCTAGAGGGCGCAATTCTAATTCGATTTGGATAAAATTCTGCACAATGACTTCTTCTATAACCTTCAACATAGGTGCCAGATAAGGTCTGAATCGGTCCATAATAATTATAGCAATTTCTATCCCTTATGCTTTATTTGCCTATAAAGAGATACCGGACAAAGAAATGGACAAATGCGATCCATGGCGGAGGAGTA
Organism: Stomoxys calcitrans; assembly: GCF_963082655.1. Classification (NCBI taxonomy): domain Eukaryota; kingdom Metazoa; phylum Arthropoda; class Insecta; order Diptera; family Muscidae; genus Stomoxys; species Stomoxys calcitrans. The sequence goes on along the minus strand of NC_081556.1, from coordinate 39,125,222 downwards.
TATAAGATTCGGCCCACCACGCTTTTACTGGGTTTTCTGTTATTTTCATATTTTGGTTTATGCATAATTTCGTTGTGTGTGGAGGCCACCGTAGCACAGAGGTCAGTATGTCCGCCTATGACGCTGAAAGCCTGGGTTCGATACCTGGCGAAAGTTGTGACTATCCCCTCCTAATGCTGGCGGCATTTGTGATGTACTGTACCATTTGGTATGGCAGCCATTAAATAAACTTCTTCACAAATAGGTGTCGCACTGCGGCACCCCGTTCGTACTCGGCTATAAAAAGAAGGCCCCTTATCATTGAGCTTAAACTTGAATCGGACCTCACTCATTGACATCTGAGAAGTTTGCCTCTGTTCCTTAATAGAATGTTCATGGGAAAATTTGCATTTGCATATATTCGTTGTTTCTCTATCTAAAGACTATCACCGGTAAAACTTTATGTGGATTTGAAATAGGTTTATATAACAAATTTCCTTTATAGAACCGTCAAATAAATCTATTTTAAGACTTCATTAAGTTTTGTGAATAGGGCCGTATGCATTTCGGGTTTTCTTAGAATTTGTAAAGAAAATTAGTTCATAAGCCCTTCTTTTTAAATGTTTATGCGTATGAATAGAGTGTTCAACACTTTTTTTTTGGGCTATATTTAACTTTTGGAATATAATTTTAAAACGGCTTTGTTTTCGTTACTCATTCATAAAATTTGCATGAAATTTTATGAAAGAATTTCCTGTGTATTTGCAAATGGGAATGGGATTTTGTTGGTGTGCCTGCTGATTTTATGAATGAATTAGTTTAAAATGAATGAGAAAAAAGTGTCAAAACAAAATAAATTGTAACCTAATAACTTGATAAGATATATACAGTGGTACTTATAAGTCTACATGCCCTTTCCCAAAGGGAATCTAAGCTAGCTGTCAGTTAGGTATATGTAAAAAAAAAAATTATTTTTACGACGAACAACGCTGTTTTATTGGGGAAGTACTATTTTCCCAGGAGCCCACCGTAGCGCAGAGGTAAGTATGTCCGCGTATGACGCTGAACGCCTGGGTTTGAATCCTGGCGAGAACATCAGAATAAATTTTCTGCGGTGGCTCATTAACGCGCTCATTCTGTTTAGGCCTTTAGTAGGTCAAGCAGTTAATCACGGCGACTAACTTACTTGTGACATGCAAATGCACATTTGCCCATAAACATCCCATTAAGGAAAAGGGGAAACTTCTCACATATGAATGAGTGCTGGCATAGTACCTCACAAATGTTGCCAGCATAAGAGCGGATAACCACAGCTTTAAAATTTTTCTCATTTTCCAGCAAGGATTCGTCATAAGTGAACGAGATAAACTCTGCGCTACGGTGGTCTCCACCATACGCACCCAAATTCTGCAAAATGTGATATAAAATTGGCTACCCGGCTAGAATTTATTAGTTCCAGTTGAAACGGTCAATTGCCTAAAATTATTTTTAAAACAATACGGCAACTCTTTTCTTTTTAAGAAAGTTAAATTCCTGGCCATGTGTTTTAGTAATATGCGCTTAAAATGTTCTTGGAATCGATACATCCAAGAAAAAATCGCAAAGTAAATTTTTTTTGAACAACCTGTGGCCGTTACACTGTAATGCTTACTGAACACATCTGTAACCTATGCAAAGCGACCTCTGTCGTAAATTTTCCACACTACACTTGGCCTCTCACTTTCTCTTTATAGAAATCTATGTAAAATTGTGGCAGCTGATGTTTTGACAGTTTGTGTTATTGCGTTCTCTCAGACTCCCAATTGGTTTGTATCAGGGATGGGATTTTTATATTTTAATACACTCAGAGTACCAACAAAATGTGCCAAGTCGTAATAGATTCTTTATAGGGCTTAAATAAAAAAAATAAAAAAGAGGAAACGTAATTATAAGGAGAATAAAACTAGTAATTAATTTTTTTTTCAATATTTATTAAATAATACTTATTTCCCTTTTATATATACTAAAGATTCTCATCTTGTACCTTTGTCTGCAAAGCCTACAGTTTGTACTCCCAATTGCCTAACATTATTTAATTTCTCATCTCTGGTTTTGGTGTTTTCTTCTGCTGTTTCGTCGTGTTTATTTGTCTCTGTCGGTCCGTTCGCATTAAATAATTGGTAACACGGTTATACGGAAACGGAAAAACTACATATCTCATAACTCCGTTAAGAAATCTTTATGTAAAGTGTATGAAAAAGTGCAAGAAAATTTAAAGAAACTACCATAGAGTAGTGCATGGCTTAAAAGTGCTGAATGGCATTTAGAAGTTTTGTGTGTGTGAAATTAAAACACCAACAACAAACTATTTCGCCAGTGATGGCATTCTCTAGATGTTGTACAAATTGTGGCAGTGTGAATGTCTGAAAGTGTACCACGCAGTATAAAGTGTCAAGGGCAAAGCTTAAGAAATTGTTTACATAGCAGAGTTGTGCGATAATTGCTTCCTCAAATTGATGGATAAAAGAATCCAAGAAAATTGAAGTGTTTTTTATGTTAATCTTAAACAATGTTTAGGCTAATGGTGAATAGTTAAAGGTTTACACCGGTATTCACACAATTTAATGCAGCTTTAGCTTTAGCTTTAGTTGTCAGGTCTATAAAGGAAATCTGTCAAAAAAAAACCTTCTTCAAAGCTGCTTTAAGTTTCGTAAATAATTGCATTATATTTTTGGGGGTTTCTAGTTGTATCAAAAAAGAAAAGAAAATTGCAAAAAAAAATGTTTAATTGATCTTATCGCTCTTTGACTTTGGAAATTATGTCATGATATGGTTAAAATATATAAGTGTTGCCAAACTAAAGAAGAAAAATAATTTTATAGCAAAACGTTATAGGTCGCACTCTTAATTTCGAAGAAATTTGGTACATGACACAAATATTAGGTGGATGGAAACAACATATATTTGTTTACAGGTAGGAGCAGTTGCCCAACAACAAAAACTTGAGTGTATTCTGTCAAAATCAGTGACTAGAGTAACTCTGATTTTTAGTATGTTACTAGATCGCGCCATTTTTCGTTGGTTGTGTGTGTTATGGATCTTAAGTATAATGTAAGACACAACCAAAACTCGGTGACAGATAGTGCACTTTGCGACAAAAATTTGTACTCAGCTGTTTGCTGTACACTACCTGTGTTAATATATCTTGGATTGAAAATCATGCGTATGGCAACACTGTTAGATTAACATTGTTACCAACACTTAATATGGAGTTACATACTATGCACGCGCATCAAAAATGCAACTCTGCAAGCAAATCCTACAAAAGCAAAGAGCAGAAGAATTTTTAGCTTTGACGCCTAAAAACACTACCTCAGGTATGGGAACTCAGATTGACGCTCGAGTTCAGTCATCACAGTTGAAAATTCTTTAACTTTTGCCCATTACTTTTGTGGGTATTGTTTGCAGAGTTGCATTTTTAATGAGGGCGCATAGTATGCAACTCCCCTTTTATGTAGCAACCATGCGCAACCAGCTGAGGGATAAATCACATGAGCGGCGAGTGTAGATTTGAAATAGGTTTATTTGACATATTTACGTTATAGAATTGTCAAATAAACCTATTTTAAGGCTTCATAAAGTTTAGTAAGAGATTAAGAACTGCTGAAAATTTTTCTCATGTTCACGCCGGGATTTGAACCAAGGCGTTCGGGGTAATAGGCGGATAAGTTAACCTCTTCGCCTCGGTGGCCTCCTCTGATCGAACTGTCGGAGGGAAATCTGATGTTTTTGCCGACACGTTGCACAGAATCCTGAACCAAAAGTATGGGAAATTCCAATGGGAATTTTGAGCTGTCGTTAAGAGATCTGATGGATTTTTTAAGAATTCTTATGGAATTCGATTGTTTTTCGTTCCAATTTATTGTAGCAATAGTTCCTAGGTTAGATCAGCTTAAAGTGGCAGTCTGCCATCAAACTCACTTGGAAGTTTTCGTATATTTTGATACCATAGGGACTGGAGAAGGAAGATGCCGTTGAACTATCCAAATCGCTTTTAAAAGTCCAACGACTTCCAAATTCCTAACGGATCAATAAATATTGCCCATCGTGAAAAGAAACTCAAGCACAAAACGAAAACATCAGAATTGGAGTTCCGAACTGCCGGAAAAAATTAAAAAAAAAAATCTAAATTACGGGAAATTCAGACATCATTCAGAACTGTCGGAACCAAAACTCGAATTTTTGACGAACTGTAGGAAGAAAAAAAAACGTTAAGATTTTCAGACATCGTTTGTCGGAAGAAATATTCCCTCAAAAGGGAACCGAATTTGGAACGAACTCGGTAAGATCTCGTCGGAAGACTTCCGAATTTTTTCAGATTTGCCTGACATCCATTCAAATATATAGCTTACACGAAGTGATACCAATTCAAACGATCGTAATTTTTGTGACAAAAATGTTTGGAAGTGGCCTAAATTTCAGTGTCCATTCGATTTTGTTCGATATGACCAACTTTTGACAAAAACTCTGGTTTGGTCAAAAATGATTTGTAAACTGTACGAATGTTAGGTTCGGTTGAATAGAGGGTGCATATATTAATCTGCCCCGTGCCACTATAGACATACACCCAAGCCAGTAATGGGCTTGTTGTGCGCTATAAAAACTAAAAATAACCGTCAAAAAAAAAATTATGTTAGGAATTCCTTACAAAATCCTTAATTGCTTCTCATGCCACGCCCCTAAGTTGGTTCATGTTTGGTATTGAGTCCCCACCTATGTGCCGCCATCTGTTAGACGCGAAAGCCGGGCAATGACAAAGGAAACTCTGCCGCATGCCCTACACATGCTATCACTTGCCGCACCGATTTTACATAAGTGAGCTCGTAGTCATATGTGTCCCGTTATGATACTTCCTTTCAGTAATACCCTCGTCTTCTCACGACCTGGATCCTCCCATAGGATTTTCGTCCTATGGGGGATCCGTCCTACCGGCCGTTTCGCTGTTTCACAGGATTGCATGCGCATTCATCGCCCACACTCTTAACTCGGACTGCGTCGATAAAAAATTGTCCGTCGTTTCATTTTCCCTTATTCCGTTATGGCGCGGCACCCAATCGATGCCAATTTTGCCATCCTCAGTGAAGGCGTTAATCTCCTTCTTACACTGCAAGGTTGTTCTTGACCTTACCGTTCTGGTTGTTTTTGCCCTTATGGCAATTTTACTGTCCGTAAAGATGTTCACACTCGGCGTCCTCGCGTTTGCACCACACCACCACGCATTCCGTGATCGCTCGGATCTCCACCTGTACGACATTATTATGGTCAGGCAGTCTAAAACAGATCTCGGTCCCTTGGTTCTCAATGTATACTCCCAGGCCCACTCTGTCCTCTAGCTTTGATCCAAATGCACGAATGAAGTCTGCCGATGTTTTGGCCAATTCCCGCCCAAATGCTTTCTTCAGCTCATCGATACAAGCAAATTCTTTTAATCGTCACCTTGCTCTCTAAAATGTCATTGGCGAATTACGTGTCACTCTGTGGACGAAATTAAGTGCTAAACATGTTTTTTTTGCATTCTTGGCTTACAAGTGCCGAGTCTTGTTGGTACGTCCATTGTCTACAACCATGCCCACGGCTTCAAAGCAGCTACCAAAATGTTTGCCCCGATAATAAGTCGTATTCACTTTGAAACCAGGATCGAAAATGACGATTGGAGAGCGGCCATCGGCGGCCACAGCTGTCTATACCAATTCTTCGGGTAGCCGTTCGTAGGCCCGAATTATCTTACGTGCACTCTTCAGAGACAATAAGTGTAAAGCCTAGTACTTACTTGGACTTTTCGGCCGAACAACTGTAAAAACGCACTATAAAATAAAAATGGTGATGAGAAAATACAGCGCCATGTCGCTGCGCCAAAACAAATTTCGCTTCAATTAATTGCCAACGTAATTAAATGCTCACGAAATGGGCACCAATCAACTTTGCTTCAACGCTGTTGTTTTTGTTGTTAGTTGTTGTTTGATTTTTGTTTGATTTTTGTTTGTGTTTTGGTAAAGAAAATAATCTGTCGGATTTCGCAATAATTTAATAGTCACTTTCGGTGCGAATGAAGTCGGTACTAGGCTTAACATTAAATTCAGTGAATCAGATTCCTTCGTCCTTTGGGCTGTGATGAACAAACAGCTATCTTTTGGACCTGGATGATTATGTGGGTTTTTGAAGTGAAGTGTCATAATTATTAAATTATTTTGACGCAGCGACATGTCGCTACTATTTTGCTCATAAAACTCAGTACCATTTCTACGGAATGTGTTCGCATTTTCTTAGGCGTTTTGACAGTTGTTCAAGCGAAAAGGCGAAGTCAATACTAGGCTTAAGACGTATTAACGCCTAGACAACTCCAATCGGCCACTTTGTCGTAGCATACCAGTACACTTTTACACCATTTCCACAGAAAGAAATATATTCTTATGTCTGGATGTCAAGATTCATGTTCCCAGGTACGAGTATAGCAGATAGCAGTGGAAGATGGTGTCACTTGCTGAAAAAGAAACGTGAAAGGCATCCATAAATATTGCAAATTTGCCCATGAACAGCCATGGCTGAATTATTTAAAGGTTGTCCCATTTGTACAACAACATAGAAACCATATGGTAAAATCGCCATTTTGTCATCAACGTGATCGACGTTCTGCCAACATACACAAAGAAATTTGTGTGCGTGTGTGTGTACGTGAGCAGAAAGTTTGCGTACATGAACAGAGAATATACGAGAAAGAAGATAACAACAAAGAGAATGCAAACAACAATCTGACATCTTTATACCGTAAAACCTGACCGGCTGAACAAATGTTCGCCTGGGACCACCTTTTTAGATCCGCCTTGATGTACAGCTGGGAGACTTCTCTCATTTCAATGGGTACTATCCATACGTAAAGCGATCACCTTTTTATAACATAGTCAGATTGGTATAGCTCCTTATATACCAACTCTCGATGTTGGCTCTTGAGCTCGTTGAAACCTTAAATCTAATTCTAATTAGTCTGCGTCACTTGAATGACTAACTTGATTCATTTAAACATTGGTTTTCCCATCATGGAATCGGCTGATTTTGACATACCAAGCGAATTTGTGACTTTGGTTATTTATCTTTTTTTGTGGTTTGGCTCCTATAATAGATATAAACTAAGTGATGTCTTACAGAATTCATTATAATCCATAATAAAAGTTTGCCTAGATTACTTCAATCGCATTTTTACTTGTTTTATTTTATTCCCACAATCGCTTAACTTTTTTTCTTCGTATGGCAACCCTATTTGTAATGCGGTCGAGATATGTCAGTTGTTTGTTGGGGTTGGTTGTGAAAACAATAACAAAACGTTGGCTACACATACAGTTCATAAATATCGCCATTACTCATTTCAAGAGGATAATTCAGATAAGAAACAAGTGAATTTTACGCGCCCAAACAAAAAAAGAAAGAAAATAATAATTCTCCAGTGCAAATTTTTTAAATAAATTATTTATTCTGTTGTTTGTGTCTGTGAATTTTAGTGTAACATAAAAAAAATATTTAAGTGAAATTTAATTTATACATATATAATAAATAAGCATGTCAAAATCACAAGTGAATGGTTTATCAAATGCGAGACGCAAAAGTAGCAGCGGCAACAATTTGCCGATTACAACAACCACCGCCAACACTACCGCTACAACTACTACCAATCATTCCATGAAAATCAACACCCCCAGCACATCGGGTGCGTGTGTGGTGTTGGGTGCTACGGCAGCTTTAGAATGCACACCAAATGCTGCTGCCAAAGACCACTTGGGGGTGAATCGCATAAATACCGGCGGAAATGCTTCATCTGCACCAGGTCCAGGTGGCACAAGTTCCTCACCTGACATGGAGGCAATGCGCGAATGGTGGTAAGTAAAAGTATTACAAAATATGTTCTTTTTTTCGAAAATAAAGAAATAAAATTTGTGTAATAATTTATATTTGAAGGAAAAGTAAAAGATTTCTATACCACAAACTATGGTTTTTGGGGTTTAAGTGGGTAGCTTAATGTGGTTTTCAGCTTTAGGAGTAAGTTTTTAGTTTATTTTTCCACTTTTAAACAAGCTGAGCTAAGGTTTTTGCAGGGGATTATTACATAGCTGAATACGATGATTAATTCAGTTAACTGAATATGAATATGATTGATAAGTTACTAAAGTTTTAGCTAGCTGAATATGATTTTAGGTTGTTGAATATGATTTTCGGTCTGGTGAATATCGGTTTTAGCTAGCTGAATATGGTTTGCAGCCAGCTGAATACTAGTTTAGATAGCTGAATATGGGTTTCAGTTAGCTCAATGTGATTTAAAGCTAGAAAAATGCTTCTTAGCAATCTTGATAGGGGTTTCAATTGCTGTATATGGTTTTGGTTGAAAAAATATGGTTTTTAGTTAGCTGAATATAGCTTGCAGCTAGCTGAATATGGTTTTAGCTAACTGAATGTTCTTTTGCGTAGTTGAATCCGGTTTTCAGCTAGCTGAATATGGCTTTAACTATCTGAATATTGTTTTCAACTAGCTGAATAAGCTTTTCATAGTTTTCAGCTTTGGTCGACTGAATACGGTTTTCAGCTAGCTGAATATGGCTTTAACGATCTGAATATTATTTTCAAATTGCAAATATTGCCCATGAACATTCCACTAACGAACAGGGGCGAACTTCTCACACATCAATGAGTGCAGTCCGATTCAAGTTTTAGCTCAATGATAAGGGGCTCTGCTTTTTATAGCCGAGTCCGAACGGCGTGCCGCAGTGCGACACCTCTTTGCACACAATTTTTACATGGCATAGTACCTCACAAATGTTGCCGGCATTAGGAGAGGAAAACCACTGCTTTTTTCTAATAGTCTCGCCAGGATTTGAACCCAGGCGGCCATCGGCGGCCACAGCTGTCTATACCAATTCTTCGGGTAGCCGTTCGTAGGCCCGAATTATCTTACGTGCACTCTTCAGAGACAATAAGTGTAAAGCCTAGTACTTACTTGGACTTTTCGGCCGAACAACTGTAAAAACGCACTATAAAATAAAAATGGTGATGAGAAAATACAGCGCCATGTCGCTGCGCCAAAACAAATTTCGCTTCAATTAATTGCCAACGTAATTAAATGCTCACGAAATGGGCACCAATCAACTTTGCTTCAACGCTGTTGTTTTTGTTGTTAGTTGTTGTTTGATTTTTGTTTGATTTTTGTTTGTGTTTTGGTAAAGAAAATAATCTGTCGGATTTCGCAATAATTTAATAGTCACTTTCGGTGCGAATGAAGTCGGTACTAGGCTTAACATTAAATTCAGTGAATCAGATTCCTTCGTCCTTTGGGCTGTGATGAACAAACAGCTATCTTTTGGACCTGGATGATTATGTGGGTTTTTGAAGTGAAGTGTCATAATTATTAAATTATTTTGACGCAGCGACATGTCGCTACTATTTTGCTCATAAAACTCAGTACCATTTCTACGGAATGTGTTCGCATTTTCTTAGGCGTTTTGACAGTTGTTCAAGCGAAAAGGCGAAGTCAATACAGCTATCTTTTGGACCTGGATGATTATGTGGGTTTTTGAAGTGAAGTGTCATAATTATTAAATTATTTTGACGCAGCGACATGTCGCTACTATTTTGCTCATAAAACTCAGTACCATTTCTACGGAATGTGTTCGCATTTTCTTAGGCGTTTTGACAGTTGTTCAAGCGAAAAGGCGAAGTCAATACTAGGCTTAAGACGTATTAACGCCTAGACAACTCCAATCGGCCACTTTGTCGTAGCATACCAGTACACTTTTACACCATTTCCACAGAAAGAAATATATTCTTATGTCTGGATGTCAAGATTCATGTTCCCAGGTACGAGTATAGCAGATAGCAGTGGAAGATGGTGTCACTTGCTGAAAAAGAAACGTGAAAGGCATCCATAAATATTGCAAATTTGCCCATGAACAGCCATGGCTGAATTATTTAAAGGTTGTCCCATTTGTACAACAACATAGAAACCATATGGTAAAATCGCCATTTTGTCATCAACGTGATCGACGTTCTGCCAACATACACAAAGAAATTTGTGTGCGTGTGTGTGTACGTGAGCAGAAAGTTTGCGTACATGAACAGAGAATATACGAGAAAGAAGATAACAACAAAGAGAATGCAAACAACAATCTGACATCTTTATACCGTAAAACCTGACCGGCTGAACAAATGTTCGCCTGGGACCACCTTTTTAGATCCGCCTTGATGTACAGCTGGGAGACTTCTCTCATTTCAATGGGTACTATCCATACGTAAAGCGATCACCTTTTTATAACATAGTCAGATTGGTATAGCTCCTTATATACCAACTCTCGATGTTGGCTCTTGAGCTCGTTGAAACCTTAAATCTAATTCTAATTAGTCTGCGTCACTTGAATGACTAACTTGATTCATTTAAACATTGGTTTTCCCATCATGGAATCGGCTGATTTTGACATACCAAGCGAATTTGTGACTTTGGTTATTTATCTTTTTTTGTGGTTTGGCTCCTATAATAGATATAAACTAAGTGATGTCTTACAGAATTCATTATAATCCATAATAAAAGTTTGCCTAGATTACTTCAATCGCATTTTTACTTGTTTTATTTTATTCCCACAATCGCTTAACTTTTTTTCTTCGTATGGCAACCCTATTTGTAATGCGGTCGAGATATGTCAGTTGTTTGTTGGGGTTGGTTGTGAAAACAATAACAAAACGTTGGCTACACATACAGTTCATAAATATCGCCATTACTCATTTCAAGAGGATAATTCAGATAAGAAACAAGTGAATTTTACGCGCCCAAACAAAAAAAGAAAGAAAATAATAATTCTCCAGTGCAAATTTTTTAAATAAATTATTTATTCTGTTGTTTGTGTCTGTGAATTTTAGTGTAACATAAAAAAAATATTTAAGTGAAATTTAATTTATACATATATAATAAATAAGCATGTCAAAATCACAAGTGAATGGTTTATCAAATGCGAGACGCAAAAGTAGCAGCGGCAACAATTTGCCGATTACAACAACCACCGCCAACACTACCGCTACAACTACTACCAATCATTCCATGAAAATCAACACCCCCAGCACATCGGGTGCGTGTGTGGTGTTGGGTGCTACGGCAGCTTTAGAATGCACACCAAATGCTGCTGCCAAAGACCACTTGGGGGTGAATCGCATAAATACCGGCGGAAATGCTTCATCTGCACCAGGTCCAGGTGGCACAAGTTCCTCACCTGACATGGAGGCAATGCGCGAATGGTGGTAAGTAAAAGTATTACAAAATATGTTCTTTTTTTCGAAAATAAAGAAATAAAATTTGTGTAATAATTTATATTTGAAGGAAAAGTAAAAGATTTCTATACCACAAACTATGGTTTTTGGGGTTTAAGTGGGTAGCTTAATGTGGTTTTCAGCTTTAGGAGTAAGTTTTTAGTTTATTTTTCCACTTTTAAACAAGCTGAGCTAAGGTTTTTGCAGGGGATTATTACATAGCTGAATACGATGATTAATTCAGTTAACTGAATATGAATATGATTGATAAGTTACTAAAGTTTTAGCTAGCTGAATATGATTTTAGGTTGTTGAATATGATTTTCGGTCTGGTGAATATCGGTTTTAGCTAGCTGAATATGGTTTGCAGCCAGCTGAATACTAGTTTAGATAGCTGAATATGGGTTTCAGTTAGCTCAATGTGATTTAAAGCTAGAAAAATGCTTCTTAGCAATCTTGATAGGGGTTTCAATTGCTGTATATGGTTTTGGTTGAAAAAATATGGTTTTTAGTTAGCTGAATATAGCTTGCAGCTAGCTGAATATGGTTTTAGCTAACTGAATGTTCTTTTGCGTAGTTGAATCCGGTTTTCAGCTAGCTGAATATGGCTTTAACTATCTGAATATTGTTTTCAACTAGCTGAATAAGCTTTTCATAGTTTTCAGCTTTGGTCGACTGAATACGGTTTTCAGCTAGCTGAATATGGCTTTAACGATCTGAATATTATTTTCAAATTGCAAATATTGCCCATGAACATTCCACTAACGAACAGGGGCGAACTTCTCACACATCAATGAGTGCAGTCCGATTCAAGTTTTAGCTCAATGATAAGGGGCTCTGCTTTTTATAGCCGAGTCCGAACGGCGTGCCGCAGTGCGACACCTCTTTGCACACAATTTTTACATGGCATAGTACCTCACAAATGTTGCCAGCATTAGGAGAGGAAAACCACTGCTTTTTTCTAATAGTCTCGCCAGGATTTGAACCCAGGCGTTCAGCGTCATGCCCTACGGTGGCCTCCAATAATATTATATATATTATTTTCATTTAGCTCTATATGCTTTTAAGCATGCTGGAAAGGTTTTCAGCCAGCTGAATATAGTTTTCATCAAGCTAAATGAAGTTTTTGAGAGCTGAATATGGTATAATCAGTTCGCATATTGGTTTCTGGCAGCTGAATATGGTTTTCATCTAGCTGAATTGATATTAAGCTTGTTTAATATGAGTTTTAGCTAGCTAAATATATTTTTCTGGTTGCTGCATATAGTTTTCATCAATGATAAATATGGGATTTAACTAGCTGAATAGGGTTTCAGATGTTGGAATGCGGTAAATCACTTGGTTGAATGTGGTTATTAAGCTGGATAAGTTTGTTATTCAGAGCTGAATATGGGTTTCAGCTATTGGAATATCATGTTTTCTCTAGATGAGTATAATTTGAAGCTAGCTGAATATGTTTTAAGCTAGCTGAATAATGCATTCTGCTTGCTGAATATAACTTTTAGCTATCTAAATAAATGTAGTTTTAGGTACCGGAATATGGTTTCTTGCTAGTAATATATTGGTTTTACATAGCTAAATATGGCTTGAACTAGCTAGCTGAATAAGGTCTTTAGATGACTGAATATGGATTTCAATGTACTAAATATGGTATTCCGCTTTCTGTACATGGTTTTAGTTAGCTGAATGCGGTTTTATCTAGCTGAATGTGATATTTAGCTTGTTGAGTGAAGTTTTAGTTAGCTGAATATATTCTTAAGCTAGCGTAATAGGATTTCTGTTTAGCTAAATAGAGTTTTCAGTTGGCTTAATAGGATTGCCAGTTGGAACATTGGTAGCTGAATAGGGTTTCAATCTAACTGAATAGATATTTGGCTCACGAAATATAAGTTGCAGCCAGCTGAATATAGTTTTCAGCGGCTGAATGTAGTTTTTAGCTAGCTGAATATGGGTTTCAGTCAAGTCAATACTGTTTAATGCTAGCTGAATATGACTTTGGTTTACTCAGTATGGTTTTCAGCTAGCTGAATAAAGTTTTAAGCTGGCTTATATGGACAAGCTGGATTTAGATTGATTTTAGCTAGCTGAATGTGATTATAAGCTAACTGAATATGGTTTTATATAGCTGAAAGTAGGTTTTATCTAGCTGAATATGGTTTTATCTACTTAAATATGCATTTCGCTAGCAGAATATGATATACAGATAGGTGAATATGGTATACAGACAGCTGAATATATTGGGTTGCCCAAAAAGTAATTGCGAATTTTTCATATAGTCGGCGTTGACAATTTTTTTCACAGCTTGTGACTCTATAATTGCATTCTTTCTTCTGCCAGTTATCAGCTGTTACTTTTAGCTTGCTTCAGAAAAAAAGTGTAAAAAAGTATATTTGATTAAAGTTCATTCTAAGCTCTATTAAAAATGCATTTACTTTCTTTTAAAAAATCCGCAATTACTTTTTGGGCAACCCAATAGAACACAGATTAGAAATTTATGAAACTTTGAATAAGAACCAACAACAAATTTTTACTGAGAGCCTATTTACTTCGCTGCACGGTGGGGCCAAAGCTAGGGTTGTGAGGCAACAAATCACGAAAGCAAGATAGACCTTAAAAATTCAGTACAGATGTTTATAATGGTCCTAGAAGTAAATCTGCCAAATTTGCTTCACATCGGTTCAGATATAGCTCCCATATTCATATTATTCATCCGATATGGATGTAGCCACAATTTTGAACCGATCTTTACAAAAATTTGCATGAGATGTTTTATTTGACGTCCCAATACGTGTGCAAAATATTATCAAAATCGATTTAGATTTAGATGTAGCTCCCATATATATCTTTCATCCGATATGGACTTTTAAGGCCACAATTAAGGCCCGATCTTTGCAAAATTAGCATGAGGTTTTTTATTTGAGGTCCCAATATAAGTGACAAAATTTGTCTAAATCGGTCCAGATTTACATAGAACTCCAATATATCTATAGTTCTATCCCTTCCAGCATCCTGCACTTTCCGCCCGATTACGCTGCCGGTACATACTCCTCTGTCTCCTTCGTCGTGCACCGGATCGCTTTCTCGGTCTGCTTGTCAGCTTAGCAAGGCCATCGTTCACTTCTGCCGTCATCCCGATGCCCTCATCTCTCGAAACCTGGAAGGAAGGGAAGAGGTTTCCGATCGGATACCTGAGATGAACCTTGAAGTCGAGTGCGAGTCGACAGAGTGGGCCTGGGGGTACACATTGAGAAACCAGGGACTGAGATCTGTTTTAGACTGTCTGACTATAATACGGTCCTGCAGGCGGAGATCCGGGCGATCACGGAATGCGTGAAGTGGTGTGTTGCTAACGCGAGCACGTCGAGTGTGAACATCTTTACCGACAGTAAAAATGCCATAAGGGCAATAACAACCAGGACGGTAAGGTCACGAACAGTCTTCCACCGATCTGCACAAAATTTGGCACAAATTGTTTTGTTACTTATCTTAACATATCTGCATGATTTCATTAAAATCGGTTCAGATTTAGATATAGCTTCCATATATACGTATCGCCCGATTTGAACTTAAATGGCCGTAGAAGCCACAATTTTCCACCTATCTGCACAAAATATGGCATGAATTCTTCTGTTACTGATCTAATCATATGTGCAAGATTTCATCAAAATCGGTTCTGATTTAGATATAGCTCCCATATATGTGTATCGCCCGATTTGAACTTAAATGGCCGTAGTAACTAAAATTTTCCTCCGATCTGCACAAAATATGGCACAAAAAAGGTTTTGTTACTTATCTTAATATATCTTCAAGATTTCATCAAAATCGGTTCTGATTTAGATATAGCTCCCATATATATGTATCGCCCGATTAGAACTTAAATGGCCATAGTAGCTACAATTTTCCACCGATCTGCACAAAATTTGGCACCGATTGTTCTGCTACTGACCCTAACATGTATGTGAGATTTCACCAAAATCGGTTCTGATTTAGATATAGCTCCCATATTATGTATCGCCCGATTTGAACTTAAATGGCCGTAGTATCTACAATTTTCCACCGATCTGCACAAAATTTGGCACGGATTGTTCTGTTACTGATCTTAACATATGTGCAGGATTTCATCAAAATCGGTTCTGATTTAGATATAGCTCCCATATATATGTATCGCCAGATTTGAACTTAAATGGCCGTAGTAACTACAATTTTCCACCGATCTGCACAAAATTTGGCACGGATCGTTTTGTTGCTGATCTTAATATATCTTCAAGATTTCATCAAAATCGGTTCTGATTTAGATATAGCTCCCATATATATGTATCGCCCGATTAGAACTTAAATGGCCATAGTAGCTACAATTTTCCACCGATCTGCACAAAATTTCGCTCCGATTGTTATGATACTGATCTTAACATATGTGAAGGAATTTATCAAAATAGGTTCTGATTTAGATATAGCTCCCATATATGTGTATCGCCCGATTTGAACTTAAATGGCCGTAGTAACTAAAATTTTCTTCCGATCTGCACAAAATATGGCACAAAAATGGTTTTGTTACTTATCTTAATATATCTTCAAGATTTCATCAAAATCGGTTCTGATTTAGATATAGCTCCCATATATATGTATCGCCCGATTAGAACTTAAATGGCCATAGTAGCATACAATTTTCCACCGATCTGCACAAAATTTGGCACCGATTGTTCTGCTACTGACCCTAACATGTATGTGAGATTTCACCAAAATCGGTTCTGATTTAGATATAGCTCCCATATATATGTATCGCCCGATTTGAACTTAAATTGCCGTAGTAGCTCCAATTTTCCACCGATCTGCACAAAATTTGGCACGGATCGTTTTGTTTCTGATCATAACATATCTTGAAGATTTCATCAAAATCGGTTCTGATTAAGATATAGCTCCCATATATGTGTATCGCCCGATTTGAACTTAAATGGCCGTAGTAACTAAAATTTTCCTCCGATCTGCACAAAATATGGCACAAAAATGGTTTTGTTACTTATCTTAATATATCTTCAAGATTTCATCAAAATCGGTTCTGATTTAGATATAGCTCCCATATATATGTATCGCCCGATTAGAACTTAAATGGCCATAGTAGCTACAATTTTCCACCGATCTGCACAAAATTTGACACCGATTGTTCTGCTACTGACCCTAACATGTATGTGAGATTTCACCGAAATCGGTTCTGATTTAGATATAGCTCCCATATATATGTATCGCCCGATTTGAACTTAAATGGCCGTAGTAGCTACAATTTTCCACCGATCTGCACAAAATTTGGCACGGATCGTTTTGTTGCTGATCATAACATATCTTGAAGATTTCATCAAAATCGGTTCTGATTAAGATATAGCTCCCATATATATGTATCGCCCGATTTGAACTTAAATGGCCGTAGTAACTACAATTTTCAACCGATCTACACAAAATTTGACATGAATTGTTTTGTCACTGATCTTAACATATCTGGAAGATTTCATGGAAATCGGTTCAAATTTGGATGGTTTTTCTTCACATTTTTGCATCACATCTTGTTCATATGACCCTTTAATTAATTTAATGGACTTTGGATTATTATTTAAATTCAATATGTAAGACAGTAATTATGGATTTACGCCTTAATTTTAATCTTTGTTTGCCTTTTTGTATGAGATAGCTGAGGGAAGCCACCCTTATCTCTTTGAACTAACCTAAGAAATTCTCCTTCAGCTGTTTATTGTTCAAGCGGAACAAGTGCAGTTTTCGAAATCATTGCTCGTTGAATGCTTTATTGCCTTATCAGGAAATTTAAATGTAAAAATAAGAAAATTTTTGCACGTTGTGGACACAGAAAAGAATCACTGAAAAAAGAAGAAAATTTCTAAAAAAAAGAGAACATTCGCTACTATAAAACGATATTTTTATTCTTCGCAATGTCTTTGTTTTTACTAAATAGCAAAATTATGCGTAAGTTAATGATGTGCGGTTATTTATTTGAATAAATAAAAATTTATTCAATTCTGAAATTTCTTGTTGATACACTATACTCTGCTCCTTTATATTAGACAACAATTCAATTAGAACGGGACATAAGTACATATTTAGACCAGTTTATTTGAGTACGAGGTAGATACAAAAGTCGTAGCAAACAAATGATGAAATGCCTGTCTTTGATTCGCACTGTTATTTGCTTTAAAGACACGGGCCGAATATGGTGATAGTTTTGTGAATTAAAACCCATTATATTGTACTAAGGCTATTATTAAGTGAATCAGGCATAAATACTTGATTTGATAAAAAAAAACCACTTTTTAAAAAACGCCAAGGGAATTCTGCAGCAGAATTTGACGATGTGAAGGATGTAAGTCGCCATTTCCTCACGAGTGTCTTGTGAGTATCTCGTGAGTGTCTCGTGAATCTTGATTCTCTTATTCGTGAGTTGCGATTTTCCACGTGAGTGTCTCATGAGTCGTGCGTGAGAAAAATTTTCGTACCGTAAGCGTGCGTGAACCTGAGTCGACATTAAAAAGTCGTGCGTGAGCTTACGTGATTAACATTTTTTTCTCGTGAGCGTGAGTGAAGAGTCAAAAACTACCACTTGCCTTGGAAAACGGTACTTAAACTACTCTTTGCCTTGGAAAAGGGTACTAAAACTACCCTTTGTCGTGGATAAGGGTACTAAATCTACCCTTTGCATTAGAAAAAGGTACTACAACTAACCTTTGCCTTGGAAAAAAGGTGCTAAATCTACCCTTTGCCTTGGAAACGGGTACTAAAAATACCCTTTGCCTTGGAAAATGGTACTATAACTACCCTTTGCCTTGGAGAAGGGTACTAAAAATACCCTTTGCCTTGGAAAATGGTACTATAACTACCCTTTGCCTTAAAGAAGTGCACTAAAAATACTCTTTGACTTGGAAAAGGGTACTAAAACTACCCTTTGCCTTGGAAAAGTGCACTAAAAATACACTTTGACTTGGAAAAGGGTACTAAAACTACCCTTTGCAATAGGAAAGAGTACAAAAACTACCCTTTGCCTTGGAAAAGGGTACTAAAACTACCCTTTGCCTTAAAAAGGGTACTAAAAATACCCCTTCTGTTGGAAAAGGGAACTAAAAGTACTCTTTTCCTTAGAAAAGGGAACTGAAACTACTCTTTCGCTTTGAAAGGGGAACTAAAATTACCCTTTCTCTTGGAAAAGGGTACTAGAACTACCCTTTCCCTTGAAAAGGGGTACTTAAGCTTCCCTTGGAAAAGGGTACTAAAATTACTCTTTGCCTTGGAAAGTGTAATAGAACTACCCTTTCTCTTGGAAAGGTGTACTTAAACTATCCTTTGCCTTTGAAGGGTGTATTAAAACTACTCTTTGCCTTGGAAAAGGGTACTAAAATTACCCTTTGTCTTGCAAAAGGGTACTCAAACTACCCTTTGCCTTGGAAAGTGTAATAGAACTACCCTTTCTCTTGGAAAGGTGTACTTAAACTATCCTTTGCTTTTGAAGAGTGTACAAAAATTACTCTTTGCTTTGGAAAAGGGTACTAAAACTACCCTTTGCCTTGGAAACGGATACTTAAACTACCCTTTGACTTGGAAGAGGATACTAAAACTACCCTTTGCCTTAGAATTAAAACTAATCTTTGCCTTAGAAAGGGGTACTAAAATTACCCTATGTCTTGGAATAGGGTACTCAAACTACCCTTTGCCTTGGAAACGGATACTTAAACTACCCTTTGCCATAGAAATGGATACCTAAACTACCCTTGGCCTTTGAGAAGGGTACTAAAACTACCCTTTGCCTTGGAAAGAGTACCTAAACTACCCATTGACTTGGAAAAGGGTACTAAAACTACTTTTTCCTCAGGAAAATGGTGTGCTAAAATAAAACTACGCTTTCTCTTGACAAAGTGGAATAAAATTACATTTTCTCTTAGGAATATGTACTAAAGCTCTTAAAGGGAAAGGATTTTTTTTGCTCCCAAGGGAAATGGCTAAATTGCATTACTAGGCATATTTTGCTAAAATTTTATTTTGGTAGGAAATTTTGTCAACATTTCATTTCATTTTCAAAACTTTTCTAAAGGAAATTTTATAAAAACTTTGTCAAAATTTCATTCTTATATTCATCCATTCAGTTTTATAGGAAATTTTGTCAAAAGTACTTTTCTTATAAGAAATTTTCATTTCATAGGGAAATTTTGTAAAATTTCCTTTCTTTCTACAATTTTACTAAAATAGATTTTTATTTTCTCTTCATTTTCATACCGACCTCCTTTTGCCAACATCTCTTTGTCGGCAAATCTCGTTAGAATGCCATCATAAGTGTCACTTGTATATACATCAACACATTGTGGTTTGATTTTAATTGATTACATGAAGCTTTTTGTTCGCCTCTTTTATTGGATCTGACATTCTGTGACTATGTTGCTGCTGCTCATCACCATTATGGATGATGATGGGATGATGACTAGGCGATGTTCATTTATTCTCCATATTGGCCTTCCGCCTTTTTTGAGTGAATATTTTATAGAATGTTTAAAGACATTTCAAATAACAAATAAAATAACTGCCTATAATTGGTGAACTTGGTGAATGTGGATTTATAAAAAAAAAACAATTCCTATAATTAATATAACGTTGGTATAAATGCATGTTTATCATATAACGATTTGGCAAATTATAGATATTTTAGTTGCAGCGATACTTTGCTTTTGTAATTTTTAAACCTTGGAATCCAACAACAAAAGTTCCTATAAGAATAAAAACGGTTTTAAAAAATAATAATATGTATGTGCCTATAAGAATAGAATAAGTAAAAATAGTTTCTTATAAATGTTTCCTATACATTGCACAAAAGATTTGTTTGTTTACTGATATTTAACAAAGTTTCAGTCTAATAGCTTTGGCTTATGCCTTGCTTTTATAACCCTCAATCATTAACACTTTGAGATGTGGGAATAAATGCAAGTGCATTGTTTACTACCTTTGTCTATCTAGTATTACCTTTCCTTTTCCCTATAATTTCTTGCTTCGCGATGTGGGTAATCAAATCATTTTACCTTGTTTTTGGCATGTGAAAAACGAATTTAGCTTTTAGACTTTTAAAGTGCCATGTTTCTTTGCGCCCCATTGATTTTCTAAAGGTTTGCATTTTCTCTTTACCCCAATTGATATTTATTTATGCTTGAGAAATTACAGTCACGTTTGTAAAGGTATCATCACGGCGGAATACATCATCATCATCATCATCATTCCTTCCAACACGATTGCTATTCAAAGCTAAGCAAAACTTAAAATTCAATAACGTTTTAGTTACAGCCACTTTGATAGAATCTTTTGCAGGCGGCTTTGGCGCCGATTATACAAAGAATCGTGTTAACCAAAACAGGGGTTCATTACAAGTCGGTTGTTGGCTACGATTACAAAGTCAAATTTTCCCTTTTGTAGCAGACATTGAAAAGGAGTTTTTAAGGAAAATCGTTTATCAATGGAACGCCAAAGGAAGTGTCTCTGGCTAAAGTGTTGTATAATCCGATGAAATGTTTCTAATCAATGCAGTTATCTAAGAAAATGCCAAACATCAGACGAATGGGTCACATACAGCATAACACAAGCAGGCGTTTCAAGACCAAGCTAGGGCCTCTCTACTTTCATTTGGATTAAGGTATTAACAACACATACAGTGGCACAGATATGACTACATACCCTTGCGGAAATATCAGCTACCTAAACTGACAGTTACGTAATTGGGACTTTATTTTACCTGATAAATTTTGACCTACTAAATCTCTGGTGATCAAGATAAACAATTTTAGCAAAATTCAATATTTGACTAAAACAACTTTTTCGTACAAAAATTTTGTTTTGAAAAATGTGTGTGAGTGGGGTATGTAGACTTTCCTGTGCCACTATATGTTGGCTCGACAAAGAGTAACCAGAGGCCAGCCATGCCTTAAAACTTCTGTTAAGGGCTAGTCTGTTATAAGCAGTCTAAATTAACACCACACTTACTTAGCTCAAAGGACAAGATTGCAAAATGTTCCTGCTGTTGGCTATTTTTATTTAACCTTCCTATATGTAGGTGATTTTCTTACTTCCTTTCTTAAAGTGTTTGTTAACCTTCAGTTGAACAGCCATTGTTTTATAACATTTTGCCCTTGGAGATCTAGAAACCAACTTAACTCACATTTTCCTACTGTGAGACCAGCAGCAATGGTAGAGGCCATTAATAAATGATTTGTAACACACAGACAAAGTCGAGTAACCACAAATTACACATTGATACCCCTACAATACATACAACAAAACCTCGATTGGAAATCAATAATTTATTTTAAAAATTTCCTTTCCTATAATTACAAACAGATGTTATAAATTACAATAAATAACACAAAACAATCGATTCTATAATCGCATGGTGGCCAAAGTATGTTACCATAGTAGAACAAAAAATTTTCTCATAATGTTGTTTCTAAGAACAATTTTGTCAGCACTCCAAAAGTTAATTTCTATAAAAAATTTTGTCAGCACTCCAAAATTTAATTTCTATGGGAAATTCTGTCAAAATTTCATTTCTATAGGAAATTTTGTTAAAATTTCCATTTAATAGGATATTTTTTCAAAATTTCCATTTAATAGGATATTTAGTCAAATTTCCATTTGTATGGGAAATTTTGTCAAAATTTTCATTTTTATGGGTTCCATATTTATAGGAAATTTTGTAAAATTTCCATTATTAATGGGAAATTTTGTAAAAATTCCTTTTTTATTGGAAATTTTGTCAAAATTTATTATTTATAGGAAGTTTTATCAAAATTTCATTTTTGTAGGAAATTGTGTCAAAATTTCATTTCTATAGGAAATTTTGTCAAATTTGCATTTTTATAAGAAAATTTTGTCAAAATTCAAGTTTTGTAGGAAATTTTGTCAAAATTTTATTTTTATAAGATGTTTTGTCAACATTTTATTTTTATAGGAAATTATGTCAAAATTTCATTTTTATTGAAAAATTTGTCAAATTTGCATTTTTATACGAAATTATGTCAAAATTTCATTTCAAAGCTTCTTTTTTATAGGAAATTTTGTCAAAATTTCATTTCAAAGTTTCTTTTTTATAGGAAATTTTGTCAAATTTCGACTTTTATAGGAAATTTTGTCAAAATTTATTATTTATAGAAAGTTTGGTTAGAAAATTCTGTAAAAATTTCATTTCTATAGGAAATTTTGTCAAATTTGCATTTTTATAAGAAAATTTTGTCAAAATTCAAGTTTTGTAGGAAATTTTGTCAAAATTTAATTTTTATAAGAAATTTTGTCAAAATTTTATTTTTATAGGAAATTATGTCAAAATTTAATTTTATAGAAAAATTTGTCAAAATTTCATTTCTATAGGAAATTTTGTCAAAATTTAATTTTTATAAGAAATTTTGTCAAAATTTTATTTTTATAGGAAATTGTGTCAAAATTTCATTTTATGGGAAAATTTGTCAAATTTGCATTTTTATACGAAATTATGTCAAAATTTCATTTCAAAGTTTCTTTTTTATAGGAAATTTTGTCAAAATTTCATTTCAAAGTTTCTTTTTTATAGGAAATTTTGTCAAAATTTCATTTCAAAGTTTCTTTTTTATAGGAAATTTTGTCAAATTTCGAGTTTTATAGGAAATTTTGTCAAAATTTATCATTTATAGGAAGTTTTGTCAAAGTTTCATTTTTATAGGAAATTCTATCAAAATTTCTTTTCTATAGGAAATTTTGTCAAATTTGCATTTTATAAGAAAATTTTGTCAAAATTCAAGTTTTGTAGGAAATTTTGTCAAAATTTAATTTTTATAAGAAATTTTGTCAAAATTTTATTTTTGTAGGAAATTATGTCAAAATTTCATTTTATAGGAAAATTTGTCAAATTTGCATTTTTATACGAAATTTTGTCAAAATTTCATTTCAAAGTCTCTTTTTATAGGAAATAGCTGATCCGGGCCCGCTCCGCTGCGCCTTCTTTTACATTTATATGGAACAAAAGTATCCTTGGAGTATTTATTTTCGACAATTAAAGATTTTTTAGTGAAATACCATGCTACGAAAATAGTATATCGCTTGACCAACAGTTTAACAATATAAGTGCTTTTATCTGAATCCCATATGATCTTTATTGGTCTACGAATTTAAGTTTGGATGTAAGGTGTACTCCCAGATACTTGTCATTGAAAAATATCAGCATTGTGCAGCATTGTAAACCCCATATTGACATTGGCTTAAGAGGAGTTTACAGGATGAGGAGTCCCCCAAACCCATGGCCCCAAAATAGGTTATCAAATTAGTTTTCTAATCTCAAATACGTTTCATTTGAGCCACATATTGGCATGGCCGAAAAATTTTTTGCCTTTGGGGGTGTTTTGGGAAAGGGGTGATGCCCTAAATACATGGTCCTACATTTGGATATCATATTCGTATTCTACTCCCAAATACCTTTATTTGAGCCCCATATTGCGATGGTCACTAAAAAATTGCTGTTTGTGGGGTATTTTGGGAAAGGGGTAGACCCCCCGAAAATTGGTCCCGAAAATGGGTATCAATTCTCGCTCTACCGCCCAATTCCTTTCATTTAAGCTCCACATTGACATGGTCGGTAAATATGCTCGATTTATTCTCGATTTAAATATATCAGCAACGTGCTTTATTCTCATATATCTATATATCATTTATTTGAACCCCATATTACCATTGCCCTCAAAATTGGATAACAAATTCGTTTTCTAATCTCATTTAAATTCCTTATTGCAAAAGTCCGGAAATACGTCCGATTTGGGGTATTGGCCCTAAAAACTATGAATATTTAGTTCCACTTTTTTTAAGACCCAAATTGTCTTGGTGAGCAAATACGTCCTATTTGGGGGTTGTTATAGTGGTGGGACGTCCCATAGACAGTTGGTCCCTAATGTTGATGTCAGATACGTGGTCTACTCCCAAATACCTTTAATTTAAGCCCCATATTTTCATAGTCGGCAAACATGACAGGCTTGGGGGTCCTTTGGGGGATGGGCGGCCACTCTTTGAGTTGGCCTTGAAAATATATGTCGGATTCGTGTTCTACTCTAAAAACCCACTTACTTGATCCTCATATTGCAATAGTCAGCAAATACTTCCTATTTGGGTGGTGTTGTGGGGGTGGCATGGCCCCTTAGACACTTTCCCCGAATATTGATATCAAATTCGTGCTTTACTCCCAAAGACCATTCATTTGAGTCCCATATTGCTATGGTCGCAAATTTGTCCCCTTTGGGGGATGTTTTTGGGGAGAGGCGGCCCCCCAAACACTTGCTCTCATATTTGGATATCTGATTCGAATTCTACACTCAATAACTTTTATTTAAGCTCCATTTTCCCATGGTCAGTAAATAAGTCCTATTTGGGGGGTGTTTTGGGGAAGGTTTGGACCCCAAGAAATATGATCCCACATTTGGATATTAGATTAGTATTCTTCTCGCAAATACCTTTCATTTGAGTCCCATATTGCCATGGTCGGTAAATATGTTCGATTTAGGGGTGTTTTGGGGATTGGGGTGGTCCCCCGAATACTTGGTCCGACAATTGGATATCAGATACGTTTTCTTATCCTAAATACCTTTCATTTGAGTCCCATATTGTCGTGATTGGTCTAAATATATGTTTGGTAGGTTTTAGGGTGGGGCGTCACCTCTAGGTACCCCATCCGAAATTTGGACACAAAATTTTTATTTTCAGGGTACTATATGAGAGCACACATAATTTGGTTTAAATCGCACCACCCATATCCGAGATCTGGCGTTTTTGAAAATTAGGGTAAGGGAGAGGGTCCGCTCCCCCTTCAGATATCTGAAAATGTAGTACCCTATTTTCAGTACGGGATCATTATGCACCATCTGTGAAAATTTCAAGAAAATCTGTTCGGCCGTTTCTGAGTATATAAGGAACACACAATACCTTTCATTTGAGTCCCATATTGTCGTGATTGGTCTAAATATATGTTTGGGAGGTTTTAGGGTGGGACGTAGCCCTAGGTACCCTATCCGAAATTTGGACACAAAATTTTTTTTTCAGGGTACTATATGAGAGCACACATAATTTGGTTTAAATCGCACCACCCATATTCGAGATCTGGCGTTTCTGAAAATTAGGGTAAGGGAGAAGGTCCGCTCCCCCTTCAGATATCTAAAAATGTAGTACCCTATTTTCACTACGGGATCATTATGCACCATCTGTGAAAATTTCAAGAAAATCGGTTCAGCCGTTTCTGAGTCTATGAGGAACACACACACATACAAACAAACAAACAAATCTACAAACAAACACAAATTGATTTTTATACATAAGATTTTATTAAAAGTCTTTTTAAAAATTTTTTTGTTTTCATTTGGTTACTCTTGTATTTAAGAACATTTTTTCAATGCGCCTTATTTACTCACTTGTTTTATTTTTTTGTCGCCCATTCTACTGTGACGGCAGTCAGATTTGAAAATAAGATTAAAGTCTGTCTGCTGTCACACCATTCATAGGTGAATCACAATTAAAATTTGCCCCATAGATAATGTTGCGAAACTGGAAAAATTTCGATTTAAAATGTTGTTGTTGTTGTACCAGTGTGTTGTAAACTAAGGCGGCAGCTCTTGCCGATGAAAGACTACATCGGGTCAATTCGTTGCATACAACCGGTGTTTGACAACGACAATTGATTGATGTGAAAATTATGAACGACATGACAATTCAAAAAGAAAAAAAAAGTGGAAATATTTTTAATTCTGAAACATTGCAGGGTAGCAGCACCGTCGTACGGTGTACAAAAAGCAAAAAATTGCTGCAGCCCCATTTTCAACAGACTTTTTGCTGTTTGTACTAACAAATTTCTGTGAGTGTAGTAGTCAATATTTCAGTATTGACAGTTCAATTAAAGAGTAGAGAATAATTTTATTAAATTTTTTCATGATTTTATTAACAGCGTTTTTTGTTAATAAATTAATAACTTTATTATAACTCTTATTGTTGTCTATGTGCGTTTGAGATACTTTTGTTTGGTTGGCTTTTACCTCAGGGATAACTACCAAACCAGTGGTTGCCCATCTTACTTATTAGTTGGCAACCGTGGGTGATTTTATCTACTATTAAAATCTTCATTTTGTTTTAAATCCAAATGTTTTAAAAAATTTGCTCGAAGGTTAACTGGACTGCAGTTTCTGGCATACCATCCCTCCGTCAGCGGTATTCTTCGACTAATTACCTAGTCAATCATCAGTGTTATAAGCTTTTGTGAAAATTGCCTAAAAGAGAAAACTCTTTGCTCATAACTTCTAGGAAAGCTACACTGACCTCTTTCTTACTTTCTTTCAGTAATAGCCTTGTCTTCTCACGATCCAGATCACCTCATAGTATTTTCGCCGCCCTACCAACTGTTTCGCTGTTCCATAGTGTTACATGCGTTTGTCGACCACGACCCTCATTCGCACTGTGTCGACCTGAAAGGCTTCGGCTTAACCAAATTTATTAAGGGGTAATAAATAATGCTGCCAAATCGGCCCCTTTCATCCCCCTTACTCCGCTACGGCCCGGCATCCAAACGATGCTTATTGTACCATCCCCAGTTAAGCGTTAATCTCCTTCTTACACTCCAAGACTGTTCGTGACTTTACCGTCCTGGCTGTTATTGCCCCTACGACCACCTTACTGTCCGTAAAGATGTTCACACTCCTCGTCCTCGCATTAGAACCACACCTCCTCACGCATTCCGTGATCGCCCGGATATCCGCCTGCAGGACCGTATTATGGTCACGCAGTCTAACACAGATCTCAATCCCTCGGTTCTCAATGTATACCCCCAGGCCCACTCTGTCTTTAGGTTTGATCCATCGTGTAACGTGATCTTCCAGATGGCAATACTAGGGTTCCGTCAATCCAAGACTGTACCGATGGCAGCAGTGCCTCGCGCTCGTTTTCCATGTTGATCTCAGATATCCGATCGAAAATCAGTTTCCTGTCCAAGATCACACCTAAGTATCTGACCTTGTCAGGTATCGAAATCGACGTGGTGTTGTCACTTTTCATGAAAGTATTTATTTTCATACTACTAACGCCATCTATATGTCAGGTCGTCTATTTTTGGGATCGCCCACGTACTTTGGGAAGGAACATGCGATGAGTAGGGTACTGTAACTGCTATTGCCAGAACTTGTAGTAGAGAGAGAGAGTGATTAGGGATATTACTTCTGTTTCTTGTTTTCCCCCTCTCTCTCTCTCTCTCTCTCTCTCTCTGCCATTCTGTCTTTCTTTAATAGCCCTCTCGTATTTGTGTATTTGCCAGAGCGAGACATTTTAAAAATCAATAATCCATCCCCATAAGTATTGAAAATAATTAAGCAAATGACCGTTAAGTAAATAATTAATTCTTCGATGTTCTTTTGTTTACACTAAGGCCTGAGTCGTTGTGTATATATGGCAGTGTATTGGGTTATGTTTATACATTATAATTGTTTGTGTACTTATCTTTATTTGCTGGTCATGTACAAGTTGCATGTATGATTTGCGTGCGCACAGTGGTTGCCGTATGCACACACCATACGGCAAATAACAGGAGAATGATTTTGAAAATAAAGATACACAAGCAAAAACTGTTTAGTTCAGCCGGATCGAATCTTATATTGGTAGAGAAGTTTTAGCATGGCATGATAACTCACAAATGTAGTCAGCATAAGCACCGCTGAAAATTTTTCTAATGCTCATTCCAGGATATGAACCCAGGCGTTCGGCGTCATTCGCAAAAATGCTGACTTCTGGGCCATGGTGGGAGGTCATACCATCGCAGCATAATCGAGACGACGATAGGAAACCTGGAAGAGGTTTCCGATCGGATGCCTGAGACGGCACTAGAGGTCGAGTGCATGGCAATGCTCCCAGCGGCGCAGTTTTGGATTGACGAAACTCTGGTATTGTCATCTGGAAGTTCATGTTACACGGATGGATCACAGCTAGAGGAAAGATGGATCAAAGCTAGAGGGTCTACATTGAGAGCCCAAGAATTGAGATCTGTTTCCGACTGTTTGGCCGTAATAAGGTATTGCATTGCAGAGGTCCGGAAGATTGCGGAATACTTGAGGTAGTATGCGATAACAACCAGCAGGGCAATCAGTTGGAGCGCAAGAAGGAGATTAACACCTTCTCCGAGTATGGCACGATACGCTTTTTTTGTGTGTCGGGTTATACCGGACTAAGGGGGAATGACAAAATAGACGAATAGAATTTGGCAATGAAGACCAGCGTACTGCGCATGTAACCCGGTGGAACGGCGTTAAGGTTGGTAGAACAAGGAAAATGCAGATCGTGAGAAAACAAGGCTATAACTTTAAACACAAAGGAACAAGATCAGTATAGCTTTCGGTATCATAATGGGACACATAGACTATGCGTGAACTTTCGCAGAATAGAAGCGATAGCATGTGTACGGTATCTGGGCAAGGTGATGAGATGGGTTGGAGCATTTCTGATGTCATTGTCCGGCTTTCGCCGCTAACAGACACCAGCACTTAGGTGAGGACACAATGCCAGACATGAACCGATTTTTTCAAGGTTAAATTTTAAACCCACCACCTAGGATGGGGCTATACTAATCTAGTCATTCTGTTTGTAACAACCCGAAATATGGTTCTGCGACTCCAAAAAGTACATATGTATATTCTTGATCGTCTTGTCATTCTGAGTCGATCTAGCCATGCCCGTCCGTTCCTCCATTTGTCGAAATCACTATAGCGGTCGAAAAGCTAGCCTCCTCTTATAAACCGGGTTTGACTTCTTGAGTACCTAGAAACCTCAATTTTCACCTGATTTGAATGAAATTTGGCACAAAGACATCTCTTCCTATTGCGAACATCCGTGTATGATTTGAATTGGACCATATTTGGATCGGAAGGTGGGAGGCTTAAAACAACTCACTGTGTCAAATTTCACCGAAATCGGGTAATAAATAATGCTTTTATGGGCTTGTGACCCTAAATCGGCAGATCGGTCTAAATGGCAGCTATATCCAAATATAGTCCGATCTGAACCATACTTGGGTCGAATTTTGGGAGGCTTAATATTACCCACTATTTCAAATTTCAGCGAAATCGAGTAATAAATAAGGCTTTTATGGGTTTTGGACGCTATATCGGCAGATCGGTCTATATGACAGCTATATCTAAATATATTCTGATCTTTACCATATTTGGGTTGGATGTCGGGAGGCTTAAAACACTCACTGTGTTAAATTTCAGCGAAATCGGATAAAAAATAAGGCTTTTATGGGTCTCAGGCCCTTAACCGGCAGATCGGTCCATATGAAAGCTATATCTAAATATAGTCTGATCTGAACCATAATTGGGTCGGAAGTCGGGAGGCTTATAACAACTCACCATTTCAGCGAAATCGGGTAATGAACAAAGCTGTTGTGGGTATGGCAGCTATATCTCACTGTGTCAAATATGGTCCGATCTGAACCATATTTGAGTTAAAATATCTTGCTGTTTCAAATTTCTGCGGAATCGGAGAAAAAATTCAGCTTTTATGGGCTTCAGACCCTTAACCGGCAGATCAGTCTACAACTTAATATAGCTACAACTTATATAGTCCGATCTTAATTTAATATAGTCCGATCTCAACCATATTTGGGTTGGGTGTCGGGAGCCTTAAAATAACTCACTGTTTCAAATTTCAGGGAAATCGGGCAATAAATACAATAAATAAAGCTTTTATGGGCTTTAGACACTTTAGCGGCAGATCGGTCTATATGGCAGTTATATTCAAATGTGGTCCGATTTGGACCTGCGTACAGCAAAAATCAGCTCAATATCTTAATTTTTTAAGGTTGTGGAGTGATTACAACGGACGGATGGACAGACAGACAGACACACGGACATCGTAAAATCGCCTTAGAGTTTTACGACGATCCGAAATATTTATATACTTTATAGGGTCGGAAATGAATATTTCAATATGTTGCAAACAGAAGGACTAAATATATATATATATTCTATGGTGGTGGATATAAAAATAGTTTTGATCCACATCCATAGTGTTGTTATTGCATGGCAGAGCTTCAAGTTAATATTTGAAAGTAGTTCAATCGGACTGAATCTTGTCGATTTTTTTGTTTTGTTGTTGTAGCAGAGTGTTTTACACTAAGGCGACAGCCCTTAATCCAGTACGTACAACTGTCTGCCATGGGATTGCTTTTTGTTATTTTATGTTTATATGTGGGTTTTAACCCACTGTGCTGCTCACACAATTTACATTCAACTGGAACACAACTTTTAATCTGTTAAAGTATGGCAGCGGCTAGTACATGCGAGTATCTGTTGCGTGTTTCACTGTTATTTTTTCTTTTAATAGAGGGCTTTTGCACATTGTTCTTGTTGTAGCTGTAGCCGCCGCCGATGCCGCTTAAATTTTAGTTCAAGCCTTATTTGCTGGTCGTCGCTTTGTTTGAACGTGTCTGTGTGTGTGTGTTTTAGTAGTTCATATTTATTCTCTTTTTGTACTGAGTGAGGTTCGGCAATGTGGTGGTTTGTGGCGGTGCTTCGCTTCGATTCGTGTGAAGTGCAAAACTTTTAACTTTTATTTTCAACAAGGCACACACACACACACACACACACTCAGACATACTGTTTAACAGATGAGAGCCATATACGATTTAACATTTGCCAGTTGGTCTTCGACACTTTGGCGTATTGGTTGGTTGGTTGTTGTGTTATTGTTGTGAGTGGTGCTTGATAATATTGACGATGATGATGGTTATGTTGGCGGCGGTTGGCTTTGTATTCGTCTCTTAGAAGAGTAGCGGCTTTGTGTTTCGTATCGTATCGATTGGCATGAAATCTCGATTTGATTCTGATCTCGTATCAAACAGTTAGTCAGTAGGATTATCGATCGTCAACGGTGGTGGTCGATTAAAAGAATCTTAACGCGTATGAAGAGAATTGTGCAATTATCGAGTCCATAGAATCAAGTGCCTTTAAAAAAAGTGTGATAGTCTCGGCTTTAAATAAGGTACACAACGTGGAACATAGTTTGTGTTTTTGCAATTTCGCGTTTAAATATTTTTTTAAATCGTGCTCTAACAGTGATTTCTCAACAAGTTAAATAAAAAAAAAATCGCGTGTTTTAGTGATCAACCAAATTTTGATTTTGTGTTAGGTTTGTTGTTGCTACAACAGTGTCTGTCTGTTTAGATTGAAACCAAAACAACAACAACAAACAAAAGCGTAAAAACCAATCATAACAACAATTTCTTAAATTTGTTGGTGAATTTGTATATTTTTTGTTATTTTTTTTTTGGTGTATGTGTGTCGTTGTTCGATTTTCGTCATTTCATGTGTTTGTTGTTATGGTTTTTTTTATAAGCGACTGGTGTTTCTTTTTATTAACATTCGTTCAACATTTTTTTTTTGTTTTGGCCAGAAACTAGTTAGTCTGGGCTAAAAACAAATGCAAAAAAAAATCTACCATAAATAAATAACAAAAAAGTACAGTGCCTGAGCAAAGTATAAGCCATCAAATAATAGTTATTTCTTTTAAAAACATAAACAAAACAAATCGCAAAATAAAAGTGAAAAAATAGTAATTTTCTTATTGTGTCTAATTTATCGCTCCTAAATTGTCTCTAAAAAGAAGTGATTGTTCCTATGGGTGTTGATAATGGAAAATAGTCATTATTTTAGACAAGTCAGAATACAAATATGAAACCACTCGGACTGGACTCGTTTCGATGATTGGTAAGATCATCACCATCAGCAGCATAGTAAATCATGTCCGTCCGTCTGACTGGCCTACATATTTATAGCAACGATATCCGGCCTTTAAAACCAATGTCATTTATTGATTAACTTTCCTTTTTTATGTTTATTTTGGCAAAGCATCAATCATTTAGCCCAAAAAATTAATTTTTATTCATTGAGAGAATCAAAAGTACTTAAAAAGAGTTACACATATTGTCAAATTTTTATTTTGGACATCGCTGTTTTAT
Organism: Stomoxys calcitrans; assembly: GCF_963082655.1. Taxonomy (NCBI): domain Eukaryota; kingdom Metazoa; phylum Arthropoda; class Insecta; order Diptera; family Muscidae; genus Stomoxys; species Stomoxys calcitrans. Next base: position 39,092,908 of record NC_081556.1, on the reverse strand, counting down.
AACTGCTTATAAATTGATGGTTCAATTTTAAGGGCCGATGTTGATATTGGATAACTTAAACGCTTTGCTCGATTGCGTATCTTTTCTTTGTTCAAATTGAGTCAAATTGTCTTAAATTGAGAAATGCCAAATAAAATGCAGAAAAAACAATTTGGCGTTTAGGCGTGGTTCACATTTGGCATCATAAAATTTCAACACCCTTTACGTAAGATTGGTACATTAGCACAAACGCTATAAATAAGTATACGGACACTAAGCACCAATTGAACTTGATTGAACTAAAATAGAATTGTGCAAAAAACAAAACAAAAATTAACAAGTTAAAACGTGCTTAGTTCGGCCCGGCCGAACTTTGGATACCCACCAAAAAAATTTACAAGTTATAGCGTGCAAAGTTCGGGCCGGGCCAGAGTGGGTGCGGGGTCTACGTTGAGAACACAGGGACACATATCTGTTTCCGACTGCCTGACCATAATTCCGTCCTGTAGGCGGAGATCCGGGCGATCCGGGAATGCGAGAGATGGTATGGTGTTAACTCAAGAAAGTCTAGTGTGAACATCTTTACGTACAGTAAACTGGTTATCAGGGCAATAACAACCAGGTCGGTCTGCCATATTGAAATATGGCGCAAGACCTCGAGATATTCTTCTATAAGGCAGCAATATCCAAATCTTGACCGATCTGGGCAATCTGCAGGTAGGACATCGATAGACCTAACACAACTCACTGTCCCAAATTTCAGTGAAATCGGATAATAAATTCTGCTTTTATGGGCCTGAGACCTTAAATCTCCAGATCGGTCTATATGGCAGCTATATCCGAATCTGGACCGATCTGGGCCAAACTTAAAAAGGATGTCTAAGGGCCTTACACAACTCACTGTCCCAAATAGGGCAATAAATTTGCCTTTAATGAGCCCAAGACCTTGAATCGAGAGATCGGTCTATGTGGGGGCTTTATCAAGATAAATTCCGATATAGCCCATCCTCGCACTTAACCTGCCTATGGACAAAAAAAAATCTATGCAAAGTGTGTGATGTCAACAGACATTTCTCTCCAGAATCATTTTTATACCCACCTCCATAGGATGGGGGTATACTAATCTAGTCATTCCGTTTGTAACACATCGAAATATTCGTCTAATGCCCCATAAAGTATTTATATTCTGGGTCATCTCGACGTTTTGAGTTGATCTAGGCATGTCCGTCCGTCCATCCTACCATCCGTCCGTCTGTAGAGATCACGATAGCGGTCAATCGCCTAGAGTTAGTCGCTTGAAATTTTGCACCGATAATAAATATGGATGTAGGCGCTTGGGGATTGCAATTGGGCCATGTCGGTTAAGATTTAGATATAACTCCCATATAAAACGATCTGCCGATTTGACTTCTTGAGCCCCTGGAAGCCGCAATTTTTATTAAGACTTCCAATAACTGTACCAAATACGGTCCGAATCGGTCTATAAGCTGATATAGCTCCCATATAAACCGATCTCCCGATTTAACTTCTTGAATCCTTACAAGCCGCAATTTTTTTTATACGATTTGGCTGAAATTTATATTTTGGGGCCACTGAGTGACTTGGCACTGAAAATTTATATCAGATTCGTGTTCTACTCTAAAATACCTTTTATTTGGGCCTCATATTGGAATGTTCAGCAAATACGTCCTGTTTGGGGTGTGTTATAGGGGTGCGATGGCCCCATAGACACTCTTTCCCAAATGTTGGCATCAGATTCGTGCCCTACTCCCAAAGACCTTTCATTTGAACCACATATTGCTATGGTCAGCAAATTTGTCCTCTTTACGGGGGGTCTTGGTGAAGGAGCGGCCCCAAAACATTTGGTCTCATATTTGGATATCAGTTTTGTATTCTACACTCAAATATTTTATTTGAGCCCCATATGGTCATGGCATGGTCAGTTGTTGTTGTTGTTGTAGCACTTCTTGTGTTCCATCTTTCGTCTGCTTGATTCTGTTGAGTGTCAAGATCCAGGAGCTGGGTCTGAGTCGAGTGGGTCTGACTGGGCAGTTAAACAGGTGACGGGTGGTCCCTGGTTACAATCGGGAGATACATCTTGCACGTCGCCATCAATTTTTGCTGTGTAGGAGTTGAGGCGGCTGCATCTGCCGGAACGTTTTTGCGCCAGAACTACTCTGGTTTGCCGGGGGAGATCAATTTCTTCAGGTGCAATGTTGTGTGTTTTGGGGAAGGGGTGGATCCCCAGAAACTTAGTCCCACATTTGAATTTCAAGTTCGTGTTCTACACTCAAATTCCTTTCATTTGAGTTTCATATTGCCATGATCGGTAATTATTTCCGATTTAGAGGTATTTTGGGGGCCGGGGTGGTCCCCCAAACACTTGGTCCGACAGCTAGATATCAGATACGTTTTCTTATCTTAATTACCTTTCATTTGAGTCCCATAATGGGACGCTCCCCTTTGGTGCCCCATCTGAAATTTTGATACCAAACTTCGATTAAATCGCACAAAATTTCGCTTAAACTGCACCACCCATCTCTGAGATCTGGCGTTTCTGAATATTATGGTTAGGGGAAGGGTCCGCCCCCTCACTTCAGATATCGAAAAATGAAGTACCCTATTTTCACCACTTGTCCATAATGCACCATTTGTGAAAATTTTATGAAAATCGTTTCAGCCGTTTTTGTGTCTATTCGGAACAACCAAATAAACAGACAAGCAAATTATGTTCGAATTTAGACGATCTTTTTTTTATAAAAATAAAATTTCAACGCAATTTCAATTTAACTTCCAAAAATTTATGATCTCAACTTTTCTCTTTGACCATACGATGTCGTTTGCCTTTGTTTTGCACTCAATTTGCTTTGTTTGGCGGCGTGTTGTTGTTTTTTCTCCAGCTGTTGATATCTTTGTTTTTGGCGGTTATTTAATACAACCATCATCGTCTTTATAGTCAAAGCTTCAGCCGCTCGTCTATCTAGTCTATGACAGTTTTTATTTTGCTACAATATAAATCAAAATGTACTGGTGGGGGTCGATCACTTGCTTGTTTCGGTTGTTGTAGAGTGATTTTTCGATTTTTCAAGTCTTTCTTAAATAACAAAATTTTGCCAAAAACAAATTTAATTTCGAGTGTTCACCTGTCAAGTTTACCAGCTTGTGTTTAAGTGTTGTTTATTTAGTTCGATCACTAAAACTGGTATTAGAAGTATCTAGACATTAGTCAATAGATTGCAAAATGTGCGTTTTATTTGGTTCAGTTATAGATAGAGGGGGTATAGAGGATAAATGCTGGCAACTTTGCATAAATGTTAAAAATAGAATTTAGAATTTAATCTATTTGCTCTAGAAGTTATTTAAGGTTCTTATGATAATAAGCATACAATGGAGCGTATGCGTAATAAGAATTGACTTATTAAATATTTAAATAACTCATACTCCCCGGTGTACTCTATAATGGTCTTATTCTTATAAAAGAAAGAGCGAGAGAGAGGGAATTATATCCTCCACAATAGGTTGGGGTTATTTCAATTTCGTTAAAGACCTACGACCCCATAACATTATGAGCCAAAAATTTCGATGAAAAAAATTATGAAATTTTCTATAAGGCTAAATTGCCACCAAAAGACAATGTTTTGAAAAAAATTTACCAAAATTTCCATGAAAAACTTTTGTCTTTTAAAATTTTTGTTTTAGAGAAGTTTTCTCGAAACATCTTTAGAGAAAATTTGGCGGAAATTTTGCTTTAGAGAAAATTTCCCACAAAGATAACATTTTTTTGAAATTTTTCCAAAGAAAAAATTTTTACAAAATACTTTCTAAATCCAAATTTTTATGAAATTTTTCAAAGGACAAAATTTCAGAAGAATTTTTTCCAAAGCAAAATTGTAACCAAGTATTTTCGAAGGGTAAAAAGGGTGACTATAAAACAAGAAAAAAGCGAAAAACGGGTTTAGAATATTAGAAAGCAGTTTTTACAAACTAAAAGACAAAATTTAAGCATAATTTTTCCCAAACAAAAACCGGTTATTTATTCACCAATAAAAACCGAAAAACCGGGTTTTAATTTTAAGAAAGCGGGTTTCATAAAACAAACAAAATATGTTTAAAATAACCAACTTTCTCTTAAAAAAATGTTAGTAAAATTTTCCCTTAAGACAATATTTCCATGAAGTTTTCCTTAAAAAAAAAAAATTATAAAATTTTCTCTATAGACGAAATTTCCATAAATTTCCTTAAGAATTATTATAAAAATGTGATGTTAAAATGATTTTTACACGTGCACGATTAACCAGCTTCTAATATTTTCTATATTGCGAATATATTCCCATATATGTATAAAAAATTGTGTTAACTAAAAAAAGTACGTCGCTTTGCATTACAAATTAACAACGTTTAGAACAAATTTGTTGGTGTTTTAATTGTTCGCTAATGAATAACTGAAATATTTATTTTTCGTTGTTTGAGAATAGATCGTGATTTTCGATTATAGTTCAAAACGTTGATGTTGACTCAAATAAATGCATGCTTTAAAAAACGTGATTAGAAATTTTATAGGGGAAAAACTAATTCTCAGTTAGTTTGAAGGGACTCAAGGTGCTATAAAGTGAAGGAAATTAAAAAAAAAAACAGGTATAAAAGTGTTAAGTTGGTGCCGATCTTTGGATATCCACCACCATCCTATTTTCAAATTTTTTTTTTTATGAAATTTTGGCAATGCTTTGCCAATACATCTTTTTTTATAAGAAATGTTGTCAAAATTTCCTTTTATGGGAATTTAGTAAAACTCTTTTTTTATGGGAAATTCTGTCAATTGTTTTTATAGGAAATTTTGTCAAAATTTTATTTTTTTAGAATCTAGCTGAGCCGGGCTCGCTCCGTTGCGCCTTCTTTTTCTTTATATGGAAAATTATTATCAATAAATTCGCTCGAAGCGTTAAAGGTCATCTAAGCTTGGATGTTAGAACTACTCCAGTTAAAAAAAAAACTTTATTTTCACGGGGATTTTGGTAGTGGGAATGGCCCCAGGGTGGTGGTTTGTGGGAAAGGGGGTGGTATTAAACCTCAGAAACTTGATGCTGATTGTGGTTTGTGGGATAGGAGATGGTATTGACAACCAGAAACTTGGTTCTGAAAGTGGGTATCGATTTCGTCCTCTACTCCCTCTACCTACTGTACTCTACCTTTTATTTGAACCCCATATTACCATGGTCGGTAAATATGTCCGATTTAAAGATGTTTTATGGATTGGAGTGGTCTCCCAAACCCTTAGTCCTGAGAAAATATCAGCATCGCGATCCTTTCAAATATCATTTATTTGAGTCCAATATTGGCCCAAAAATTGGTCGGTCTGAGTGATTTGGCCTTGAAAATACATATCAGATTCGTGTTCCACTCTAAAATACCTTTTATTTGAGCACCATATTGAAATGGTCAGCAAATACGTCCTGTTTGGGGGTGCTATGAAGGTAGGGTGACCCCATAAACACTTTTTCCCGAATGTTAATATCAGATTTGTGCCCATCTTCCAAAGACCTTTCATTTGAGCCCCGTATTGCTTCGGTCCGTAAATTTGTCCTCCTTTAGGGGTGTTTTGGTGGAGGAACGGTCCACCAAACACTTGGTCTCATATTTGGATATCAGTTTTATATTTAATTTGATCACCATATTGACATGGTCAGTTGTTGTTGTTGTTGTAACAGTTTTTGTGTTCCATCTTTCGTCTGCTTGATTCTGTTGAGTGTCAAGGTCCAGGAACTGGGTCTGAGTCGAGTGGGTCTGGCTGGGCAGTTAAACAGGATACGTGTATCGTGTGGTCTCTGGTTACAATCGGGACATACATCTTGTAATGTCATGATCGGTTAATATGTATGTCTGAGTTAGGGGTGTTTTGGGGTTGAGGGGATCACCTAGACACTTTTGAGCCCCATATTGCCATTGATTCACGTGATGAGGCGTCCTCCAAACACTTCGTCCTACATTTGGATATCAGATGCGTATTCTATTACCGAATCTTTTATTTGGTCAGTAAATAAACCCTGTTTATGGGGAAATTTCGTGTTCTACTCCCCAGTACCTTTCATTTGAGCCTTGGTCGGTTAATATGTACGATTTAGGGGTGTTTTGAGAAGTGGGGTGATCCCCGGAACGCTTAGCCTAGTGAAAATATTAGAATCGTGTTCTACTCTTAAATATTATTTGTTTGAATCCCATATTGCCATTGGTTTAAGAGGAGTATACGAAGTAAGGTGTCCTCTAAACACTTGGCCGCAAAAAAAAGGAAATCAAATTCGTTTTCTGCAATCATCAGCAAATATGACCGGTTTGGGGGGTGGGTCCTAAAATGTATTAACATCCATTCTCCTTTGGGCCCCAAATTGTCATAGTGAGCATATACGTCCTATTTGGGGGTTGTTATGCGAATGTGACTTCCCCTAGGCAGTTAATCCCGAATGCTGGTATCAAATTCGTACTCTGCTCCCAAATACTTTTGAGCCATATGGGGCTCCGTAATCGGCGAACATGTCCAGTTTGGGAGGGGGAATAGCGGCCCAATAGACACTTTTTACCGAATGTTGATATCAGATTCGTGCTCTACTTCCAAAGAACTTTCATTTGAGCCACATATTGCTTTGGTCGATAATTGTACGAATACCTTTTATTGGAGTCCCATATTGCCCCGATCGGTCCACTTTTAATTTTGGGTGGTACTTTTGGGGCGGTTTCAGTGTTGGGCGGCGCCCTAGGCACTTATATTAAATTTTTGACATCATATTCGTGTTCTACTCTCGTATACCTTTCATTTGAGTAATATATTGGCTCGATAGGTGCACTTTGGTTTTGGGGGCGGTTTTGGGCTTGGGACGGCGCCCTAGCTATTTGTATTCTTCTCCGGAAAACATTTCATTGGAGCCCAATATCGTCCCGATCGGTCCACTTTGATTTTTGGCTGTACTTTTGGGACGGTTTTGGGCTTGGGACGGTTCTCTAAGTACTTGGCCTCAATTTCAAATATCATATTCATATTCTACTCCCAAATACCTTTCATTTGGGTCGCATATCGTCCCTATCGGTCCTCTTAAATTTTTGGCGGTACTTTTTGGATCGGTTTTGGGCCTGCGGCGGCCTCCTAAATACCTTTCATTTGAGTCCCATATTGTCCCAATCGATAAATATGGGCTGGTGTCGGGTTTTGGGTGGTGGGGAGGCCCTCAGACACCAAGGAATATATTTTTATGTTAGATTTCTACTCTATTTTTAAATACCTTCCATTTGATACCCATATTGCTCAAAGAGGTAAAAGTGTCCTCTTGGGTGGTTTTTTTGGGGAAAGGGGACCCCCGACACGTAGGGTGCCATTTTTATGCCAAGTACGCACTCTACTCTTAAATAGCTTTCATTTGATACCCATATTGTCCCAATAGGTAAACATGTCCGTTCGGGTTGATTTTGGGATGGGGCGCCCCCCAGGATTTTGACTCCACATTTTTATACCAATTTCATGTTCTTGGTGTAACATAAGGTAGCAGACAAAATGTCGCTGAAATCGGTGCACCCATCTCCGAGATCTGGAGTTTTTAAAATTGTGGTAAGGGGAAGGTCCGCCCCTCATTTTTATGAAATAGATTTTGTCAAAATTTAATATGTAAGTAAAGTTGTTCAAAATTAAATTTTTAAAAGAAATTTTGTCAAAATTAATTTTTCTAGCAAATTTTGTTAAAATTTTATTTTTATAGAAAATTTTGTTAAAATTTAATTTTTATAGGAAATTTTGTCAAAATTTAATTTGTATAGAAAATTTTGTCAAAATTTAATTTTATTTTTATAGGAAAAAATTAATTTTTCTAGCTAATTTTGTTAAAATTTTATTTTTATAGAAAATTTTGTTAAAATTTAATTTTTATAGGAAATTTTGTCAATTTTAAATTTTTATAGCAAATTTGTCAAAATTTCCTTTTTGTCAAAATTAAATTTTATAGCAAATTTGTCGAAATTTTCTTTATAAGAAATTTTGTCAAAAATATATTTCTATAGGAAAATTTGTCAAAATTTAATTTTTATAGAAAATTTTGTCAAAAATTAAACTATAAAAGAAATTTTGTAAAAATTTAATTTCTATAGGAAATTTTGTTAAAATTTTATTTTAAAAGGAAATTTTATCAAAATGCCATTCCTATAGGAAATTTTTTTAAAATTTAATTTCTATGGAAATTTATGTCAAAATTTTATTTGTATCAGAAATTTAACTCTTGTGTGTCTAGAGATTACTAATGCCCCTTGTTCTCTAATTTCTCAAAGTCATTTCAAAGAGAATCGTTTTCCCTTTATGCCTTTGTTGATTTTTATTTTCTGTCATGCAACATTAAGCCGGGAAAGACCAACGAATTGAAAAACTTTCATTTTAGCGTTAAAGTTCAAACGAACAGCCCAAGAAAATGTAACTGAAGCGAAATGAACTGAACTGAAATTAAGTACCACCAAGTACGGCATGACCAAAGCAATGGCTTTCTCTTTTAAGCAGTGCTGGGCGCACCTCAACTTCCTCGGGCCCCTGGGATTTACCACTACACTACAGACGAGTGACTTAATTGAAACATTGCTATATTTTGACTTGGCTGACTTCAACTCGAAGTTGGTGGTCAAAAGCAACGGACCAACACACTGTCAACCAATTAAAGTTGACATAATTTTAGATACGTGGTCATGTAATGACGGACAACTTCACTGAAATGGCAGCAGTTGTCAATGGAAAGACGGCGGCGCCACCTGGGTTTTTGCCGTATGGAAATTTCCCTTTTATGTGAGGAATTGCCTGTAAAGGGGGAGAGGTTGTTGGCCTTTTGAGTTTTTTTTTCGTTTTGGCAAATTTCCTACAAATTATTGTACAAAAGGTTACAAAAACAAGGAAAATTCGTACCTCCATTCATGCTAAAACGTCGCATGGCCATAGACTCACGTTTTGTTGGTTTAGTTTTAAATACCCACTGGACTATATTGGCTAGCCATTAGATGTTAAAGTGTTTTAGCCGTTTGTGGTCAAATAAGCCATTTGTTACTCGATTTGTTACAAATGCATGACAATTTGAAAAAAATAGGTAATTAAAGTGTTGGAAGGATGGAGGGACGGACAAATGGTCGAACAGACATGCGGACAAACAGACGGGCGGACTCACTGATGGACGAACGTACAGACATCCGAGTGGACAGACATACGAACGGGTGGACATACATCCAGACGGACGGACACGCAAATGTGTTTAACTTGTTAATGTTGGGTAGTGTGTTAATACGATTTTTAGCTTGGTCTATGCCTCTGCTCTACACACATAGACATGTGGTGCGATTTTTGCTGCTTATAATGGCGATTATCAATGAATTATTTGTGTGATGTAATATTGTTAAAATCTTGCAAAAGGCAGTGGTGAATTTGCAGAAGCATTTGTGATTGAATAGCATTAGAAAAATGAATGAAATGTATATTTTTCAATTTCAATGAAATTTCGACCGAATTATCAACAATTATTAAATTTTATTAATAATTTTAAAATGATTGAAAATTTCCAAAAATTACGAAATTATCTTTTTTTCATACTAGTTTTTGTTTTTCCTTCAATTTTTTTGCTTCTTGTGAATTTTCTTGTGATTCATTTCATTTCATTAAGTATGAGTACCTTTTGTTTATCTTTTTACTTTATTGCATGATCATAAATAATATATGCGTTATTTTAGCTTTGTTTTACTTTTAACAAGTCAATCAACCATGTGCCAGTTCTATGTCTTTGTAGAAAATGAAAATGTTCGGTTCCGCTTGTTCTTTGATGGACGTAGACAAAAAACAAGGAATTTTCCGGAAGCATTATAGCCTTCCTGGGTATTTACGCAGGTGTTAAACATTTTCTTAAACTAAAAAAAAAATGAATTAAAAAAATATCAAAACTTAAAACAATTAAAAGCGTGCCAATTCGGCCGGACCGAATCTTTTATATCCTCCACCATGAATCGCATGTGTCAAGTTCTTTGAAGGACTTTCTTAATATACATATGAGCAACATCAAGTTATAGACCGATAAGGACTGTTCTTGTCTTGGCTGTTAGAAAAATACCACCTCCAAAATTTCAGGCAAATCGAGTAAAAATTTAGTCCTCCAGAGGCTCAGATGGTCAAATTGGGATATCGGTTTATATGGCAGCCATACCATTTAGACCATGCTTGGCACAGTTGTTGGAAGTCATACCATAACGACCTATACAAAATTTCAACCAAATCAAATAAGAACTGCGCCCTCTAGAAGCTAAAGAAATCTAATCGGGAGAACGGTTTATATGGCGGCTTCATCAGATTATAGACTGATTCAAACTATACTTTGCAGAGTTGTTGAAAGTGATTTCTCAACGTTATATGCAAAATTTAAGCCAAATCGGATAAGAATTGCGCCCTCTAGAGGTACAAGAAGTCAAGACCCAAGAACGGTTTATATGGCGGCTATATCAGGTTATGAACCGATTTGAACCATACTTTTCACAGTTGTTGGAGTTGATACCAAAACACCTCGTGCAAAATTTAAACCAAATTGAATACGATTTGCGCCCTCTAGAAGATCAAGAAATCTAATCGGGAGATCGGTTTATATGGCGGCTATATCAGGTTATGGACTGATTTAGATCATATTTGACGCAGTTGTTGAAAGTCATTATACAACGTGGAAAATTTCAACCAAATCAGTTAATAATTGCGCCCTCTACAGGCTTAAGAAGTCAAGACCCATGATCGGATTATATGGCGGCTATATCAGGTTATGAACCGATACTTGGCGCAGTTTTTGGAAGTGATACCAAAACACCCCGTGCAAAATTTCAGCCAAATCGGATAAGAATTGAGCCCTCTAGGGGCTCAAGATGTCAAGACCCAAGATCGGTTTATATGGCAGACGGACATGGCTAGATCGACTTAAAATGTCATGACTTTCTAGAATATATTGTATATACTTCATGGGGTCTTAGACGAATATTTCGAGGTGTTACTTACGGAATGACGAAATTAGTATACCCCTATCCTATGGTGGTGGTATAAAAATGTCGCTTTGTTTCTCTTGGGTCTTTTTCAGGATAAGACACAGGGTTTGCCATGTAAAACTTCTCTCCAAAGAGGTGTCGCATTGCGGCTCGCCGTTCGGACTCGGCTATAAAAAGGAGCCCCCTTATCATTGAGCTTAAACTTGAATCGGACTGCACTCATTGATATGTGAGAAGTTTGCCCCTGTTCGTTAGTGGAATGTTCATGGGCAAAATTTGCATTTGCAGGCACAGGGTGAGTTTTGCTGTATGGTGGACATACAAAGTTCCAAGTCACATTGAAATGGGCCTAATTATCTTGTTGAACTTTGATTTCAATCTTTCCCTTAGAACGCTCAAAGTTATTTGGAACGAGATGGGAAGACTTAGGGTCCAATCATCGGTTATATGTTCTTATTGCCGATTTAAGCAGAGGAGCTGTACAGCGAGTCGCCTCTGCTATTAAATAGTTCAGCTACACTTACAAATATTTCAAAAATATACAAAAAAAAAGTTAGTTGAAGTCATAGAGACACTGATGATGCAGAACACACATGACTGCCAATCAATATATCACTAGAAAATATTCCAAAAAATTTATGGGTATCAGTTCGTTTAGTGAAACAAATGTTCTGTCATAGCCAATTAAAGTAAAGTAATAACGGATAAACCAGTTCCAAAGTCGTAAAGGTACCGACGATACAGAAGTCAACTAACTTCCAAATGAGATGGCAACTCTAGAAAATATTCAATACACTGATGATGCAGAACTGACCTGACTTCCAAATAATGTGGCAACACTAGCGAATATTCTAAAAATAAACAAAAAAGTTTGATGAAGTCATAGAGACACCGATGATGTAGAACACATCTGACTGCCAAATAAGGTGGCAACACCAGAAAATTCTCCAAAAGAGGTTTTAATGATCCAAAACTGACAGACCAGGTTCGAAGTCGTAGAGACACAGAGATGATACAGAAGTCAACTGACATTTTTATAAGGTGGAAACTCTAGAAAATATTCCAAAAAGATACTGATGATGCAGAACGCATCTGAGTTTCAAGTTAGGTGGCAGCAATAGAACAGTTTACCAAAATAGACAAAATAGATTTGATAAATCCAAAACTGAAATACCAGATTCGAATTCTAAAACACACTAATGATGCAGAAGTCAATTGACTTCCATATAAGGTGGCAACTCTCGAAAATATTCCCAAAAAATAATGATGAAGCAGAACACACCTGACTTTCGTAAAGCTGGCAACACTTGGAATTATACTAAATAGCTTTGATGAAGTCATAGAGACACTGATGATGCAGAACACACCTGATGCAGAAGTCAACTGACTTCCGAATAAGGTGGCAACTCTCGAAAATATTTCCAAAACACTACTGATGAAGCAGAATGCACCTGACTTTCTTAAAGCTGGCAACACTTGCGAATATACCAAATAGGTTTGATGAAGTCATAGAGACACTGATGATGCAGAACACACCTGACTGTCAAATAAGGTGGCAACACCAGACAATTTTCCAAAATGGCTTTTAATGATTTAAAACCGACATACCAGGTTCGCAGAGACGCTGATGAAACAAAAGTCAACTGATTTTCATATAAGATGGGAACTCGGGAGAGTATTCCCAAAAGTTACTGATGATGTGGAATGCACCTGACTTTCAAATAAGTTGGCAATTTTGTTGTATGGTGGACATATAAAGTTCCAAGTCGCATTGAAAGTGGCCTAATTATCTCTTTGAACTTAGATTTCAATCTTTCCCATAAAACGCTCAAATGTATTTGAATGAGATGGGAAGACTCAGGTTCCAATCATCGATTAGGTGCTCTTCTAGCTGAATTAAGCAAACGAACTGATCAGCGAGTCGCCTCTGCCATTAAATAGTTCAGCTGACAAACCATCGGCTCCTGCTGTCTTGTTGTTCTTTGGCCAAGTTAGTGTTAGGTAGATTAGATTGTTTGCTATCGACAGGTTTTTGTTGCCATCGAATACCAACAGCAAGAATAAATATTCTTTCCATATCCCAAGCATACTATCTGTAGCTTGTACCAGAGACACTGATGATGCAGAACACAACTGACCACCGAATGAGATGCCATCTCTAGAAAATATTTCAATAATGATCATAATAACAATTGATAGACTACGATATTCGTGTAGACCAACGCAGCGCAAAGATTAACATGTCCTCCTATGACGCTGAACGCCTGGGTTCGAATCCTGGCGAAAACATCAGAAAAAATTTTAGCAGTGGTTACCCAAATACGGATATCCCGGCATTTTCCAATGGACTAGGAAAAGGTTTATCATTGCCCCGACATATCATTGGGACAAGAAAAGCTCTTTTCAAACATTTGGTTAGCTGATGTAAGCTATTCGCATCAATCGTGCTAAATATTTTTAACTTTACACCTCTCTGCCTTTTGTTCATCTTCTATCATAACTCTCTAATATTTATAAAAAAAAGAAATTTTCCTATCTACCTTTTTTGATTTTTGTTTAATAAATTCACAACAGGTAGCACTTAAAACGCTCATCCACTTCGTGGCTTAAATGCAAAATTTAAATTCAACATCATCAATGGGTGGCAGTACCATGCGCGAAGATTTTTACTTTTTTTTTGTTTGGTGATTTTTGATTTTTTTTAAACATTTTTTATGCTCCAGTTCTTGTATAAAATAACATGTTGCGGCATCTATTTAAATACGATTACCATTTATGGGATGCGTTGGCTTTGTTTTTATGGCAAATTCAATTTTTGAAGGTTATTAACCTGACCCTAGTTTTTTCTTACTTTTATACCAATGCACGGGAGTAGAGTTGATGAATAGAAGTAGAATTTCTCGAAAGTTTCTTAAAAATGATTCCTCAAACGATTTATTTTCGTGATGTTTTCCATCATAACGGTTTCAAGATTTTTGCAGAATTTTAAATAGCTTTTTAAATGATTTGTAAACTTGCAAAAATCAGAAAAAGAGGGGAAAAAATTAAACAACACAAACTCGTATAAACTTTCAAAATTATACCGGAACTGAATACCAAATGGAGGCTATTGACGCTTGTCGTTGTTTGTGACGCCTTCACTTCACATGCGGCTCTGTGGCTGAGTTATGAGATATGGTATGATATGATCTGAAATGATGTGTTGTGGTTTGGTTGGTGGTGTCTTCTTGACTTGATTTTCGTGGTCATTCGATGTCATAATCGATAATTCATTTTGCATTTTTGTTTTTTATTTATTGATTTTTTGGTAGGTGTTTTGTTTTTTGTTCTTTTTTTGTATATTTTGAGATAACGCAATTCTTTTATAATGAGTTGTTAATATTTGATTAACACCATCACATAAGTGGCTCATAAAAAATTGTTTAAAATTGATGGTGGTTTGATTTGTAATGAAGGTTTGCTAGATATCATTGTGCACAGTGTTATGGGGTGCACAACAGAGCGCGCAACAAGCCGATTACTGGCTTAAGTGTATGTCCATAGTGACATGCGGCGGATTAATATTCGCACCCTCTTTTCAACCTAACCTAGCCTATGGGGGAGGAAACGAATTTGGAACAGTTTTACATTTATCCAAATTTGACGAGTATTTGCATGTTGACTTTAAAGTTGGTCGTCGAGACACTGATGATACATAATGCAGCTGACTTCCCAACGAGGCGATAACTGTGATAATATTTCAAGCATAAACAAAGACACTTTACAATATAGAAGCTGATGATTCAATCGCAGTTGAATTCCAAATGAGTTGGTAGCACTAGGCAAACGAAGTCATAAAGACACTGATGATGCAGAACGCATTTGGATTTCAAAAGAGTTGGCAACGCAAAAAAATCTTCCATAATACATAAAAAAGTTGTGATGAATCGAAAGAATTATATACAACAAATGTTGTCGTGGAGACACTGACAATGCAGAACACAGCTGACATCTAAATGGTGTGGCAACTCTAGAGAATATTTCAAAACTATTCAAAATAGTTTTAATGTATCAATAAATGGTAGAAGCTGAATGTAGAAGTAGAGACACTGATGATACAAAACGTAACTGACTTCCAAATTATGTGGTAACTCTAGAAAATAATCTTAAAAATTTACAAAATAGTTTTGATAAAACAAAAACTTTGAACCGGAATGAAGTAGTGACACTGATGATGCAGCAATCAACTGACTTCTTTAAGAGGTGCAATACTGGCAAATATTCCAAGAAAATACAAAAATGGTTTGATGAAGTCATAGAGACACTGATGATGCTGAACGCACCTCACTACCAAATTAGGTGGCATCACTAGAAAATATTCCAAAAACTATATGGGTATCATTGATCCAAAATTTTATATCCCAGGTAGAAACACCGACGATATAAAAGTCGACTGATTTCCAAAAGAGGTGGCAACTCTAAAAAATATTCAAAGAATACACTGATGATGCAGAACGCACCTGACTTCCAAATAATGTGGCAACAATAGCAAATATTCCAAAAATATACAAAACAGGATTGGTGAAGTCATAGAGACACTGATGATGCAGAACACACTTGACTTCTAAATAACACTCAAAAAATTCCAATTACGGAGGTTTCACGGATCCTAAACTGTCAGACCAAGGTCGAAGTCGTAGAGAAACTGATGATACAGAAGTCAACTGACTTTCATGTAAGGGGGCAGACACCGATGATACAAAAATCCACTGACTTTCAAATGAGATGGAAACTCTAGAAAATATTCCAAAAAGACACTGATGATGCAGAACGGATCTGACTTACAAATAGGGTGGCAACACTAGAAAATATTCCACTCATAGACTAAACTGACAGACCAGGTTCATGGCCATAAACACACTGATTGACCTCCATATATGGTGGCAACTATCAAATATATTTAAAAAATATCGACGATGCAGAACGCACCTGACCTTCAAAAAATATGGCAACACTAGAAGGTTAAGTTAAATAATGTGGCAACACTAGCGAATAATCCAAAAATATTCAAAATAGGTTTGATGAAGTCATAGAGACACACACCTGACGGCCAAATAAGGTGGCAACTTGAGAAAATTTTCTAAAAAAGGGTTTATTGATCCAAAACTAACAGAATCGAAGTCGTAGAGACACTGAGGATTGAGAACTCAACTGACTTTCGTGTAAGGGGGCAACTTGAGAAAATATTCCAAAAAAATTCAAATAAGGTGGCAACAATAGAAAATTTTCCGAAAACAGACAAAATTGGTTTGATAGATCCAGAATCTTAGTCGTAAACACACTAATGAAGCAAAGGTCAACTGGCTTTCAAATGAGGTGGCAACTCTCGAAAATACTCCAAAAAACTACCGATGAAACAGGACTCACCTTTTAAAAAGGTGGCAACATTTGACAATATTTCAAAAATATACAAAATAGTTTTGATAATGTCATAAAAAAACTGATGATGCAAAACGCCCTTGACTTCTAAATAAGGTGGCAATACCAGAAAATATTCCTAAAATAGAAAAAAGTTTTAATTGATCCAAAACTGATGGACCAGATTCGAAGTTGTAGAGACGCTGATGATACAGAAGTCAACTAACTTTCATATAAGGTGGCAACTCCAGAAAATATTCCAAAAACAAACAAAATAGGTTTGATGAAGTCATAAAGATACTGATGATGCACAACGCACTTGACTTCAAAATAAAATGATAACCATAGAAAAAATTCGGAAAATAGACAAAATAGGTTTGATAGATTAAAAAACTGAAACCCCCGGTTCGAAGTCGTGAACACACTAATGAGGCAGAAGTCAATTGACGTCCATATTAGGTGGCAATTCTCGAAAAAATTCCAAAAAAATACTGATGATGCAGAACGCACCTGTTTTTTAAATAAGGTGGCAACGCTGGAAAATATTCCACAAATATGCAAAACTGATTAAACACACTGATTGACGGAAGTCATCTGACCTCCATAAAAGGTCACAACTCTTGAAAATACTACAAAAATATAAAGATGATGCAGAAGGCGCCTCACTTCCAAATGAGGTGGAACATTAGAAATTATTCCAAAAATAGGAGAGGTTTCATGGATCCTAAACTGACAGACAAGGTTCAATGTCGTAAAGACACTGATAATACAGAAGTCAACTGACCTCCATATAAGG
This sequence comes from Stomoxys calcitrans, assembly GCF_963082655.1. Classification (NCBI taxonomy): domain Eukaryota; kingdom Metazoa; phylum Arthropoda; class Insecta; order Diptera; family Muscidae; genus Stomoxys; species Stomoxys calcitrans. Next base: position 39,075,720 of record NC_081556.1, on the reverse strand, counting down.
TGACAACACTCAAATATATTCCAAACAAGTAAAAGCGTGCTAAGTTCGGCCGGGCCGAATCTTATATACCCTCCACCATGGATCGCATTTGTCGAGTTCTTTTCCCGGCATCTCTTCTTAGGCAAAAAAGGATATAAGAAAAGAGTTGCTCTGCTATTAAAACGATATCAAGATATGGTCCGGTTCGGACCACAATTAAATTATATGTTGGAGACCTGTGTAAAATTTCAGCCAATTCGTATAAGAATTGCGCCCATTGGGGCTCACGAAGTAAAATAGAGAGAACGATTTATATGGGATCTGTATCGGGCTATAGACCGATTCAGACCATAATAAACACGTTTGTTGATGGTCATGAGAGGATCCGTCGTACAAAATTTCAGGCATATCGGATAATAATTGCGACCTCTAGGGGTCAAGAAGTCAAGATCCCAGATCGGTTTATATGGCAGCTATATCAGGTTATGAACCGATTTGAATCTTATTTGACACAGTTGTTGAGTGTAAAAATAAAATACGTCATGCTAAATTTCAGTCAAATCGGATAGGAATTGCGCCCTCTAAAAGCTCAAGAAGTCAAATCCCCAGATCTGTTTATATGACAGCTATATCAGGTTATGAACGGATTTCAACCATACTTGGCACATTTGTTGGATATAATAACAAAACACGTCGTGCAAAATTTCATTCTGATCGGATAAGAATTGCGCACTCTAGAGGCTCAAGAAGTCAAGACCCAAGATCGGTTTATATGACAGCTATATCAGGTTATGAAGCGATTTCAACCATACTTAGCACAGTTGTTGGATAAACACGATAAACACAAAACACGTCGTGCAAAATTTCATCCCAATCGGATAAGAATTGCGCACTCTAGAGGCTCAAGAAGTCAAGACCCAAGATCGGTTTATATGGCAGCTATATCAGGTTATGGACCGATATGGCCCATTTACAATACCAACCGACCTACACTAATAAGAAGTATTTGTGCAAAATTTCAAGCGGCTAGCTTTACTCCTTCGGAAGTTAGCGTGCTTTCGACAGACGGACGGACGGACGGACGGACGGACAGACGGACGGACATGGCTAGATCGACATAAAATGTCACGACGATCATGAATATATATACTTTATGGGGTCTCAGACGAATATTTCGAGTAGTTACAAACAGAATGACGAAATTAGTATACCCCCCATCTTATGGTGGAGGGTATAAAAATAACGATGTTGCAGAACGCACCTGAATTTTGAGGTTGAGTGGGTTGCCCACCAAAGGTGAGTTCACTCCGAGGCCAGTTTGGCCCATTATGGTACCCTAGAAAGGAAGGGAGGAGTAAAAAGATGTGAGACTTCGGACTAGAGGTTATACACGAATAAAAGAAAGACAGGAGGAATGGAGAACCCCAGCAGAGGGTGAAGAACACCCATCCCCATGCAAGCACCGATGTACCTTCGCCGGAGCTTATGACACCCACCGTCGGAACCATCCTGTTCCGCCAATAAATCTCAGAAGACCAACCAGAGGTAAATTCGCAAGTTCATCCAGATTGGAGAAGAAACGGCTCCCCAGAAAGGAGAGCCTACGTCCGTGCAGACCCGGACATGAACACAGCAAGTACTCGATAGTCTCCTCCTCAACTCCTGCAGAAGTCAAAAGTCAATTAACTTCCAAATGAGGTGGCAACACTAGAAAAATTTTCAAAATGATACTGATGATGCAGAACGCACCCGACTTCCAAATAAGGTGGTATTCCAAAATAAACAAAATATTTTAATAGGTCGAAAAATGGTAGACAGTCGTCTTAGTTGTAGAGACACTGATGATTTATAAGGCAACTGAATCCAAATGTGGCGACTTTGGCTTGGTGAATCAAAAATCAGGAATTAAGTTGTAAAGACACTGGTGATAGAGACCACAACTAACTCTCAAATAAGGTGGTAACTCTGAAAGATATACCAAAAATAAACAAAATACTTGTAACGAATCGAAATACAAGGATTAGCGACAAATGTTGTCTTAGAGACACTGATGATGCATAAAGCAACTGAATTTCAAAAGGGGGTGGTTAGACTAAAAAATATTTCAAAAATAATATTTTTTACTGTTTTATTTTTTCCTCCCATTATCATGCCCCAGAACACTGTTCACATTTTTTGCAGATAATCATGATGAGGGCCATTAAGTTCATGACTTCGGGAATTAGCAACGCATTTTTCGTTTGTTTGGCTCTTTTGCCTGGAATGGAATGTGGTTTTCAAAAACCACTCATATTGTTTACATCTTCTAGTAGGTCTAGTTGTTTTACAACTATTACCAACATTTTCCGCTTAACCAGTTGTAGCTTTTGTTTATTTAGTTTGTTTGTTTGGTTTTTTCGTTATCAGTTATTTTCGCTTTCAGATTTTTTTGTTTTTGTTATTGGTTTGGCAAAAAAATGGAAAAAAGCCAAACAAAATACTTGGTATTTATAACCGATAAAAGCGTGGTGTAGTCTTTTTTTACCATAATTAAAGTGTGCCCAGTCCGTCCGTCCAACCGTCCGTCTGGGCATGATTTTGGGTATGTTCATCATCATGGTTACTTTGTTGAAATGCCTGTGGTTTTGGGTTTTGTTGATTAAACAGATCAAGGTTATGTTTATTGTCTGCGCGTTTTTTTTTTTCTTCATAAACGTTAAAAGTGACACGGACATTAACCAGCAGAGGCAGCAGTAGCAGCAGAAAATCTGTTGGCCATTATGACAACGTGTTCAGTAGCTATGACAAACAGGTTGTTGACTAATGATGACTAAGATTATTTTTCGAGTGTTGTGTATTTTAATGTTTTATTCTTATCAATAATTGGGGTATTACTTGAAGAGCTAAGAAAACATTTATATAAAAAACATTATAAAAAAATATAAATAATTATATATATAGGAAGTTTTTAAAAATGTTTAAAAAAATGTAGAAAAGTTTAAACCAGAGTCCAAGAACTAAGGTTATATTTGAATAAACGAAACTGTTATACGGATAAAAACATTCAGGTTTATAAAATTATGATACAACAGTTAATCAATAACTTTTTAAACCGTCCTATTCTTTTTTGCAAGTTAAGTATAACAGTTTGGCGAACTGTTATACTCATTTCTAAAATATGTATAGGGGTTTATTAATTTTTTTTAGATATGTGTTCAAAAATTACCAAGTTTGTTGTTATTTTGAAACTGTTATACAACAAAGCGTTTATATATTTTTTAAAAGAAAAGTGTTATACATTATGAAATTGTATTTCAGCATGTTTCTGTTGGTCTTTTCAAGATAGAGTGTGAAAAAGTCTTAAAATAGCCTCAAATGGCAACTGTTGAAAACTGTTATACATTATTATAACTGTTATACAGTACGCAAACATTATTTGCTAATGTTTTACAAACTGTGAGCACGAATTTTAGTGCATATGAATTTAATTTGAAGCTAATATTCAACAACTAGTTGGTTTTGCTATTCCATAGCAAAAGTGTTATACACAACGCATCTATATGACTACAAATACGAACGGTTGTTTCGCAATACTTTTTAATACACTTGCGAATTGTCGTTTATACATGTAAAAAAAATATATTTGAAATATTGCCTTACTTTGAAGCACACTAATAACGAATACTACACTGAAAGTTTGTTGAAACTGTTATACTATTTACAAAGTTATAAGCTGATGCTAGCTAATGTTTTAAACAGCTATCGTCTTTAAAATTACCCACATAATCTTAATTGAAAAATATTACGTAACAAGCTGTTAATAATTGTTCAAAACAAAACTGTTATACACTTCGCATCAAGGTTATAAAAATGCCGAACATTTTTTGTAGGGTATGTTACCTGTATCTACTGGAAAGCAGACTACAAAAAGGTGTAAAATGTGGAAATAAGTTACCATATGTCCAAGTAAGCTTTTTCAAAAAGTGCTTTTTGTTTCTTATGGAGTTATTAGAAAAAAGTTTAATTTAGAAATGCAATAGGGTAACAAGTATAAAATATAGCAAACTGTCATACGCTGTAAAATGGCTTTGTGTAGTTGTTAAACCGAAAATAGTAAAATTTTTAGCTATTGCATTTTTATTTTAAAACTTCTAACTAAAATTAGATTTTCTTCTCAGCAAAACTGTTTTCAAACTGTTATACAAACTGTTATTCTCTAAAAAGCCTAAAAAATCTTACTTAGCAAATTGTTTTTACTGGCACTCGCAAGAATAAAGGAAAAAATAATAGTTGCATAGAAGTAATAATGAAATATAATTCGAACAAAATGTTCACCCGTAACTGTACTGTATTATTGAGTTTTGATTTAAAATTGTAATATTTGAAATTTTAAATATATTAGAAATTGTTGCGTTAGATTTTTAAAAACTGTTATACACTTCGCAGTTTTAACATGACATGATTTATGAATGCACAACGCATGTTTTTCATCCGATTAGGCTGAAATTATGCACAATTATTTTTAAAAATCCCCAGGGTACCCATACAGAACATTGGTTAGATCGGACGCTATTTTTTGATATAGAAGCCATATGGCCCTATCTTCTAAGTACGGGTCTTAAACTCATAAAAGGTATATTTATTTTTTGATTTTGCTTAAATTGTAGGATAAAATTGTATTAGATCTATCTACTTCCTTGGCGAAGATGGTTTAGATGTGATGATAGTTAAATATAGAAGTTATGTTGATCTATCCTCTTGATCGAAATCCTTGAAGTCATTTAATACCGTTTTTTACCTTATTTCGCTGAAATATAGATATTTTAAAATATTCTTGACACTTAACTATTCTAATGGAACAAGACTGTCTTTTTTCTGAGTTTTATATTATCTTCTGAATAAATTTCTACAATTTATTTTTGCTTTAGTATAAAGTTATTCAAAAAGATAAACCATAATTGGAGACCTTTATATCTCCCCACTTCCTGAAATTTATCAAATTTCAGGAATAAGAAATTTCAAATTTAAATTTGTTTTTCGAAACGGGCGTAACATACTTGCACCACTAAATAAAAGTGCTTGCACTGAATAGTGTCTGACAACTTAACTTAATTCAAAGCTTAATACAATTATTTTGTAATAATCGATACCAGCATCGAAATAATTCTACCATTTTTGAGAAACAATGATGTCAATCAGACCATAATAAGGTTAGTGTTCAGCCGATATTACTTACATGAAAGGGCCAGAATTTTTGGGACTTTTGGAACAAGTGTAGTATTTTTACTACCACCATTAGGAATAAATTCATTTAGAAATTTCCAATTTAAATTTTTTGGGTAAGGGGGTAAATTTTTGAGGAATTGCCCATATATAAAACAACAATTTATTATTTTTTTTTAACTGTTACACATGACAAAGAGAAATTTTGTGTCAAAAAAAAAAAACAGTTTTATTCTCCTTGCTAATGGCCCATAACATGGAGCCAGTTTTTATATTCTTTTACCATTTTGTCTGGTTTTCTTTATAACCATCTGGAAATTTCATTTTTTGTTCAGCCGAGTTAGCTTATACTTGGCTTTTTTGGTAAATGAAAAAAAAACCTTAATGTTCGATTTTTATTTCGTTTACCAAAAATGTAGAAATTATCAAACGATAAAGGTAATGAACTTTTTATTAGCAATTGAAATCCAAATTTTAATATTTTTAAGATAAAAATCAAGCAAGGCAATTTTGTAGTGATAAGAAATGACATTGGGTGAATATGCGATACAGTCAAAAAGGTGGAAAACGTAAATATCAAATCAGTATATTGAACTTTTGGGTTGATCGATTTACACTAGGTTATCAATTTTTAATATATAAGGAACTTTCGGGTGATAGTCTCGCCTGAAAGTATTTTGATTCTTTCTTAATCGTATCCCTTCCTTAATTTAACTTGTCCTTTCTGATTTATTTAAAAGACAAACTATACCTCATTCATTTAATATCAGTTTATTTTGCAAACCTTATTAAATCATTATTTTTATTCGATTATCCATAATTAAAACCATATTGCATATACTATACATCCATTATCCCTCTTTATACTCGTATGTGCATCTTTAATTTATCTTTCATCATCTCATAATCCATTCTGGATGAAAAGAGATCATTTATTTTCGATTGATTATGTATGTATGTATTGAAGATATCATTTATAGAAAAAGGATGAAGATTGTACACTGGCTGGTATGATGGATACTGCATGGATGGATAACAGACCATGGATTATCCATCATACCATCCAACGTACAATTCTCCTCTTTTTTTTTTTTGTAAATGATATCTCTAATACATTTCATCAATCTCTTAATACATTCATCCATTATTCGATAATAATTACATTGATTGATTACAAATGTATTTGACAGATCATTTATCAATAAAGGGGATGATTGTACTTTCGATGATATTATGGATATTGCATGGATGGTTTATAGTACATGGTCCATGCATTGTACAATGTACCATCCGGTATACAATCATCCTATTGAATCGATAAATAAAAACTCCAATACATTTATAATCAATCTCAGCTGTTATAATCGACTAATGGATAGTGGACACATCACTAATCAACTTATAATCTTTACTTTAAAACTTAGAGATAGTCAATTATCGATGTACGCGTAATGAGAGTGGGATATTTATTGAGGTACACTAAATTAATTATGGATGTATTGAATTTATCATTAGTCGATAGCAAAGGAAGATTGTAGGTAGGATGCTATGTTGAATAGTGCGTGGATCATAGATTATTTTCTTTTGTACCATCCAACGCACGATCATACTCTTTTAGCTATGAATGTTGTCCCCAATACATTTCTAATCTACCAATTATCCAAAATTAACTACATCCATTATTCTGATATTCTCACCAGGATTTGAACCCCGCCAAGGTCTTGGGCAAAAATGCTAACCTCTGTACTACGGTGGCCGCCACTATCCATTGTACATCCATTAAATATCCCTCTTTATATGTCCATCTTCAACTTATCCTTATTAATCCTTAATCTATGCTACATAAGCAAGAAATCATTTATTATTATTTACATTTGAGATATCATTTATAGTGAGAATGATTCTAAGTTAAAATCCATGCATTATTCAACATACCATACTGCGTACAACCTTCGTCTTTTATTTAGAAATGATATCTTAAATATATAATTATAATGACACAAAAGATTGATTATATATTTATTTGATATATCATTTATCCATAAAAGAGATTGATTGTACGTTGAATGATATTATGGATATTACATGGATGGGTGATAATGACCCTTGTATTGTCTAATATTCAATTCTACATACAATTATTTTATTTATCGAAAAATTATATCTCGAAAACACTTATAATCAGTCTATGGGGTTATTATCTAATGAACACATCCCTCATCAAATCATAATTCATCATGGATTAGTAAGAGATATTTAATTATCGATATACGAATCATAAAGAGCGGGATAGTTATTGAAGAATAATAAAATTATCATGGATGTATTGGACTTATCATTAGTCGATAGCAAAGGAAGATTGTACGTAGGATGCTATGTTGAATAGTGCATGGATCATAGATTATTATACATTATATCATCCAACCCACGATCTTCCTCTTTTTGCCTATGAATGATATCCCAATACATTTCTAATCTACTAATTATCCAATATTAACTTCATCCATTGTTTAATATGCATTTCTCGATAACAAATGAGGCATGGATTATCAATCATATCATTTATTGATTTAATAGGATAATTATACGCTAGATAGCATTATGGATCAAGGACCATTATTCATTCATGCATTATACATCATGCGCTTTATCATTAATATCTTCAATACATTTATAAGCAATCTTTCAACCTTTACTGTACATCTCTTCATTATGCATTTATCGATATCTGGGTATCTCTCGTTTATTTAGGGTAAATTATAATTTGATGATAGACAAATAAAGATGTGTAGTTAACTGATAATCTTTTATCGATAAATGATATCTTCAATATATGTAAATTCAATAATAACACCACCTTGTTACCATCCGTCTCCCAATAACATTCAATACATTCATAATCCATCTAGTAATCGTTAATATCTGTATCGGTAACAGATGATCTCTAGTTAATCTAACCAAACGTCACTAAACAAGACCTAACATAAAAGTAATAAAATCTTTTTCACTTATTTTTTCTTTAAATCTTTTAACTAACATAATCTCTATAATCATTCAATTTTTTTATTGGCAATACTTTTTAAAATAAATTTTTGCAATGTCATATTTGTTATATGCCTTGACTTGGGTCTTTTTCATTGTAGTTGCACTTGTGAATAACGTGATAATTGTGAACACATGTTTTTTGGCTGGTTTCAATGACTATGAGGCGATAAGCATAATATGATTGGTTTAAATTATTTTATACTTGACACAAATCGTTGCTGGTGGCTAAGCTAGTCAATGCGGTGGGTAATAAAACTAAGCTTATCAATGGACTAAATTAGAATAGAAAAGAATAAGTCTAACAGCGCCATCTATATATTAATTAAAAAACCAAATTGATAGTGAAACTTTTTCGCTTAAGTCTGGAAAAAATTCTGTTTTTCAGAACTTGCTTTACAAAATTAAGGTAAATTGAAGAAGAAATTTTTTGCATTTTTGGTACGTTTTTCGTAAGTAGCCGTTGAGTGGAGGGGACGAGTTTTCATTTCGCTCCTCAAAGAAAAATATCCGTATCTCGGAATAGGTACTACCTATTACGAAAAATGTTAAAGCCTTTCTGAAGTAGGCTGAAAATAGGTGTGGGTGCCTCGGCATCTGTAGTCGAGAGTAATGCTTCAAGCGCTCAACCAGTCGTCAGACTAACAAATGAGGAAGAGGCGGATAAACCAGAGGGATGCATAGTTCGTCCTCAGCTTAAGTAAAGGTGGTGTTTCAGATTCTGACAACGACAGTGTCATTGCAGCCAAATGGAGAGATGAGGGCATCAGCTTGGCGGCAGAAGTGAGCCATGGCTTTGCTAAACTTATAAGCAGAACGAGAAAACGATCCGGGGCACGGTGAAGGAGACAAAGGAGTGTGCACCGGCAGTGCAATCGGATGAAACTGCATTATGCTGGAAGTGATAGAACTAACATTCCAAGACTTCTACGGAAGCTGAAAAGAGATTCAGATCTCCCGAGGAGCATAACACTGCTGAAGAAGAAAAAGAGCTCCCCGCTTTCAAGTACTCTGGGAAAACCAAGCCAGCCATCCCAAAATGGAGACTCCCGACAGTTTCCTACGGAGGGAGACAAAGTCGGAACAGAAACGAAGGAAGCGCGCACGGCCCCTGATTCTTCATGGAGGACTATGACTTCCAAAAGCAGACCACAGTCATCATGGGGCAGTTAATATGCGACGGAACGCATGTTGGGGTTCTGGGGCATGCAAAGCCAAGTTTTGATCGCAGAGAAGTGGGAGGTCTTCCAAAGGGAGGAAGAAACTCTCCTTGTGGTTGGCATTGATCAAGTCTTCGTGACAAGTTTGGCTAAGACTTAGAGCATGACGCACTACGGGATCAAGACTGCCTTTTTCAAGATTGGTAAGACTAGGATAGGCAAAAATCCTCATATTGAGACATCAGGGCGTGCGGTGGCAGGTGACTTAATACCGCCTAACAAACGGGGGATGACTACGACAGCACCACCGAATCCCAATAATGGGAAGACTAGGATAAGCAAAGATCCTAATATAAAAACATTAAGCAGTGCAGGGGCGAGAGACTCAACACAGCCTAGCAAACAGGGACCCGAAGACGGACCTATCACCGACTCCAAGATTCAGAGGGCTAGGATAGGCAAAGATCCTACTATTAAAACATTATGTAGCGCGGCGACAGGGTCTCAATGCAGCCTAACGAACAGGGAACCGATGAAAGTACCATCACCTACTCCCAAGAAGCCCATTTACTTAAGATTTGGAAGACTTAGATAGGCAAAGATCGTAGTATTGAAACGTCAGGCAGTACTGGGAATGGAAACTTAACACAACCTAACGAACAGGGACCGACGATGGAACCATTACCGAAACTATTACCAGGTCGACGTAGTCCGAGTTAAGGACGTGGGCGACGAATGCGCATGTAACCCTGTGGAACAGTGAAACGGTCTGTAGGATGTTGAAAATCCTCTGGGGAGATCCAGACTGTAAGAAGACGAGGCTATTGCTGAAAGGAAGTAAGAGGGATGTTAGTAAAGCTTTCGATATCATAACGGGACACATAGGACTACGAGCTCACTTATGTAAAATCGGTGGGGCAAGGGAGATTCGGGCGATCACGGAATGCGTGAGGTCGTTTGATGCTTACGCGAGGATATCGAGTGTGAACACCTTTACGGATAGTAAACAGGCCATAACAACAGGGACGGTAAGGTCACGAACAGTCTTGCAGTGTAAGGAGGAGATGAGTGCCTACTCTGAGGATGATACAATCCAAATTTTTGGATGCCGGGCCATAGCGGAGTAACTGGGAATGAGAAAGCAGACGATTTGGCAGTGAAGGCCAGAGAACTGTCGTCAATAAACTTGGTTAACCCGAAGCCTTTCGGGTCGACGAACGCGCATGTATCCCTGTGAAACAGCAAAACGGTCGCTAGAATAGCGAAAATTCTATGGGGAGATGCAGGTCGTGAGAAGACGCGCCTATTACTGAAAGGAAGGTAGAAGGAGGTCGGTATTACTTTCGGTATCACAACGGGACATATAGGACTACGACCATTTGGAGCATTTCTTTTTTCATTGCTCGGCTTTCCGGCACTTAGGTGGGGACAAAATACTAGACATGAACAAACTTAGGGAAGTGGCATCGATTTTTTTTAAGGATTTTGTAAGCAGAACGGAATTCCTAACTTTGATTTTCTTTTTCGAGGTTACTTCTTAGTATTTAGAGCGCACAACAAGCCGATTACTGGCTTAGGTGTATGTTCAACCTAACCTAACCTTGATTTGTAATATTTAAGGTTTTGTACGACGTGTAGAAGAGAGATATAAGAACTTAGTTGCCTATTTCAAAAGTATGTGATATTGTCTTGCTAAACAGTTGGCCATCCATGAAAGTTGTTATATTTCTAGACCGGACCTGTTTCTATTGTTTCAGCAAGGTTGTGTAAATACTAAGCTTTTGGAAACATTATCATGTGTATTTTCTTCGGTACTTTTCATTTCATGCGTTATCTCTCGTGAATGATCCTTATTTGGCCACCTATTAGGCATATCAATTTATTAACACCTTATCTAAGAAATAATTAATAATTTATTGTTAACATTGTGGTAGACAGACACTATTTAATGAAATACATGAAATGACTGATAGACGGCAGACACAAATTATTAAAAAAAATAATACAAAAAAGGAAAATAACAATGATAATGATAATAGGAAAATATAAATAAAAACACAAGAATATTGCGAAATGAAAGCAAATGTGGCACACTAGACCGAAAATATAAATTTTACGAAAAATTCGCGAGATATATTTTTTTATAATTAATAATTTCTTAAATTGTAATACAGAATAGTAGCCTTAAATAATCTTTTAGCAAAAATTATTCAAACACCTAATCAATCGAACTTATTGTAACTATGGCCTGCCTATCGGACATCGATTTGGCCACATTGCATAAAACGCGCCTGGAGGAGCGTTTCAATTATAAATTATCCTTTCAACAACCCCACCATATATACGACAATGGCTATAGTGGTCACCTATCGAGGCCTTGTCTCTCCCGCAACAATGCCAATGAAAAGGAATCTTTAAAATCGCCCCATCTAATCGATTTAAATGATAATTGTGTTATGAATAATTTGTATAAAAAAATAAACCGTTTAAATTTTCTAAATAAACAAAAGCTATTAAATCGTGGCGATTCAGCAGCGAGTGCGGAAGAAGAGAATGACTACAATTATTTCTCATCGACAACAAGAAGAAGGCGTTCAGGAACATGGCCGTAAGTGAAAATGAAATTAATGACAATCTAAACAAGAAAGGAAGAACAAGAAAAACAATGAAAATAATACAAGTAATGATTGAAAAAATTCTTATTCCCCATAAGGCGGTATTATTAGCTCTGGCAGAGATACTACTCACTATACTATCGAGGAAATGTGTATTTAAATTTTAAGAAGAGCTACCCCCATGGTTTAGTATACCGAGCGGCTTAGAATTACTTCCTTAATCGAATTAATTATATCCGTCCGGACATCCGTCCATGTGTTCTTGTTTATAATTAACTTTTCATAAAAAAATTAGGATATAGAAAAAAATTTTCTCAAAGAAAAAATTTTTAAAAAATAATTTAAACTTTCTCCCCGACGGGGAATTGAACCCCGGTCTCCCGCGTGACAGGCGGGGATACTAACCACTATACTATCGAGGATGTTGAGCTGGCAGCTTTTAAATCTAAGTTTCTATAAATATGAAACTTTTAGCCAAAGCTTTTTGCTTAATAACAAACAATGGGTGTGCTTCTTGCCAAAAGACAAAGCAATATATGCTTCAAGTAATCTCTCTTCGGGGTATACCATAAGCGAACCGAAACACAACAAATAAATGCATCTTTAGATTTTTGTTTCCCAACAAATAATCTATAGTTTGGATAGATTGTATTTATAATTCATATACAAAATATAAATCTTAACAATTATTGCGAAAATCAAATATACTTTCATGTATGAACGCTGTGAAGTTGAAGAAGGTTGCGAAGATTACCTCCCTATCTTCCAGTGCCCTGTCGTGATTCTAGTCAAAGTGCTCTGTGGCCTCTTTTTGAAGGCAAGGCGTTTGTTCTTCCTACCTCGGCCATTGAAATGCTAGCATGTTATGGCAATCTGGCAATCGCCTTACCACCTCCATCACACTGGCCAGTCCTTTTAGCCTAACAAATGACTCATATGTATGATCGCTCTTCGAGAACAAGTCGTTTTTAGCATACTCGTTCACCTTTTCTAAGCGATTGGATGACTTTGAATGATGTCGGCTTGTTGAACATGCCGAGCGAGAAGTATACCTATGACGGGTCTTCAGGCGTTAGTGATATTACCATTACGGCTGAAAATGGGTCTGCATTTACCGCTTGCCAGTTTGCTAGTGACGAAAGGGGTACAAGAGACCATAACCCAATATAGATTATGGTCACTTCCAGGGATCGACGGACTGGGGTTACTACAGACCGGTCTAGGTGCTGGAAAGATTGCGACGTGATCTGGGATTTTTATGTGGAAAGTTTGAGGGAGACTGCATCATCATTGTCTTTGGATAACTTCAGGGCACTGACTATAGATGACCAAATTGTTTAAAAAGGCGAGTAGTTGAGCACCCTGAAAGATGTGCTCCTTGGTAGATGTCAAAAAGCTAAACGGAGTAAGGTCAAGTGGTGGACTCGTGAGCTTGATTCAAAGCGACGGAACGTCAGGCGCATGAGTTAGCGGTTCCAAAGGTCCAGAAGTTCTGAAGCTGAGAATCTTGTCTCACGTCGAAACGACTACCTTAGCAATCTGCGAACGTACAAGAATATTGATTGGGATCAAAAAAGATCACTTTAGGAGATTCGTGCTGCACTAGAGAGCACGGATCATCTCTGTTGCCCTGTGCAAATCTCCCAAAGTATACCGCATGTTACGGCGTGCTGGGCAACAGGGTATTAACCAGGGCAACTGGCGGTTTTAAAGTGGGCGACAATGTATTGACTTCTTGGAACGAGTGTGCTGGGGTCTTATTGGGAACGTTTTTTCCTAATGCGGATGAGCACGAACAGGCTTACAGTATGAGTATGATCGTACCTCCAATTCTGCAAAGGGTCGAAATAAAGGACAGAAGGGTACACCTGAAATGTGCCCGAGTCGTAGTCATTCTGAAATCGCTCTATCGATTGAGGAGCAATCCAAGATCACATCGAGGCACCAGTCTCCTCTTGCTTGCTAAAGTATTGGAGGGGATAATGGTGACATGTTTAAGGGGGGTTGCAAGTAGGGTACTTCTCCGTACCGGTTCGGCCTTCTTCGGGAGCAAAAGAGAAATGTAGATGCCTAGGCCAAGATCCATGTGCAGAACTGTGTGAGCGAGTCGGACACCAAATATATCCTATGCATATTTGTTGACTTCAAAGGCGAGTTTGAGCTGAAGTGAAGTGTGGAAAGAAGTTCTTGGTTGGCATCTGTTGTAGGTTAAGCGCCGACTTGAAGTCCTATCTTAGGTATTTGGATGCGGTGCGAGTAGCACCTAACTCATCGGAGGCCACTCTGGCGCATAGATTAGCATGTCCGCCTATTACGCTGAACACCTGGGTTCGAAAATTTCAGCGGTTGTTACTTCCTCCTAATGTTGGCGACATTTGTGAGGAACTATTTGAAAAAGTGGTATGTCAGTCGTGTTATAACTTCTCCCCAAAGAAGTGTTGCTCTGCGGCACCCCGTTCGGACCCGGAAATAAAAAAAGGCCTTTTTAACATTGAACTTTAACTTAAGTCGGACAGCACTCATTGGTTTGTTAGAAGTTTGGCCATGTTCCTTAATGGAAATTTCATGGGTAAATTTGCATTTGCATCCTTAGTCTAGTCGCAAATGCAACTTCTCCGATATGGTTCTCGGAAATGACCCAGCATTCCCTTGGCCATGAGTATCGCCATCGAGGAAAGTCGCTCAGCGAGTAGTTGACTTTGAATAATATCGGGTGAAAAGCATAACTTTAAAGCGGCTTAAGACGTTAGTGATCCAATTGAGATTATGGTCACTGCCTCGTATCGACATTTAAGGATTTATACAGAGCAGTCAGGGTGCTAAAAGGATCGAGACGTGAACTGGCATCATTATGCGAAAAATTCTTGGAAGACAACAACATCAGCATTGTCTTTAGATGACTTTCGGGCACTGACGATAGATGACCAGATATGCTTAGATAGACAAGTGGATGAGTGCTGTGAATGATATGCTCCTTGGTAGACGTCGAAAGGCCAACGAATATCGTGGCACCGGAAGAGAACGTCACTGGTATGTGGTTGTCGGGGAATAATGATTAAAAGGTGTCAGAGTCAAGAATTCTTTGGGTTATTTTGCGGAGTTGGACGATCTGCATCTACCAGTGTTTCGGTGTCGGTTGGGTCGAAAATTATTCAAGTCGTGATCGTGTACGCCTAAGGGTGTGCGAGGTGGCCTTTGGCAGCTGACAACGGTGCTCAGGCATTTGCATGGCATGATATCTCGTATTTGGATGACATAGAGTATTGCTCACTCGCAAATTTTAGATTGATACGCTTTGCTATCGTGATGACCCAGATTGTGTCAAAACCTGGTCTTCCTGCTGTATATTACTATTCTACTGAATTGGTCCATGGCCCCATCCACAATTTGTTTCTAATGGCAACGTCGTTCGTAATTCAACTATTTTCAAGCACATTGTTATACCCTACATCACCACTCCGGTACAGGGCAATATAACTTGCATTTGCATACAAGTTCATTTCTTTGTAACACCCAGATGGAAGAGAGATAGACCCATTGATAAGTATACCGATCGACTCAGAATCACTTTCTGAGTCTGCCCATGTTAATTTGAGAGAGAGTTAAATTAGAGATAGACCCATTGATAAGTATACCAATCGACTCAGAATCACTTTTTGAGTCTGTCTGTCCATGTTAATTTTGTGTACAAACTACAGGTCGCGATTTTCATCCGATCGCCTTCAAATTTGACACATACGTTTTTACGTGGAAACGAACTCCATTGAAAAATTGGAAAAAATCGGTTCAGATTTAGATATAGCTCCCGATTTAGATTCGTTCGATTTTGAAAAATATTGCAATAAAGTGCTCATTTGTTAACTAATTCTATTCTAATTTGGCAGGAGTGATTTTTTTATGACTCTAGATATTACTGGTGGATTTCATAGAAATTGGTTCAGATTTAGATATGGATCTCATATATATTTATCGGTCGATTTTCAATCTTAGAGCCACTGCAATCGCATTTTTTGACCAATCTTGTCAAAATTTTCTACAGCGCTTTCCTCAAACACTACCACAATGTCTATAGAGTTTGGTCGAAATCGGTTCAGATTTAAATGTAGCTTCCATCTAAATCAGATTTTATGTAATTTGCTACAATATTGTCAACCGTAGTTTGATACGGATTGTTTAAAAACCCTTCTTAAAACATACGCCGAGGTCCATCAAATTGGTTCAGAATTAGATATAGCAACCACTTTGTACTTATAGGGTATAGTTACAGTCGGCACCGCCCGACTTTTTGCTTTCCTTACTGCGTTTCACTTGAGAGGTTGTTATGAATACTTTAAAATCATTGAAGAATTCCAAATTTCAAAAACAAAATCTTTTGACTTGTCAAGTTTGCAAGAGATTTGTCTTCACAAGCTTAGCAAGAACATGGATGGTATTTAGATAATATGGAAGTGTTTGGCGGCGATTCTAATCACTATACTATCGAGGAATTTTTGTGCATAAAATAAACAAAAATTAAAAAAAGATAATTACGATAAATATTTTTGAAAACAAAAAAATTAAAAAGTTAATCTCTCCCCGACGGGGAATTGAACCCCGGTCTCCCGCGTGACAGGCGGGGATACTGACCACTATACTATCGAGGATGTTGGGTGTGAGAGAAAACATTAACAATAATACCACCAACGGCAAGCTTTACTCTGAGCACATGGTTGTTTGGCACATTTTAAGAGCTTTAAGCTTTATATCGTTTTCTATATTTACTTATTCTCTTTGTTTGCTTCAACTGTCATATGGATGAGCGAAAACCCGCTATTTACACTCATGGAAAAATGCGTACAGATTACTAACCTAGACAACAAAAGCAAATATCTGTGTGATTTCTCAAAATGGCAAAATCAAAACAAAAAAGAGAGAAGACATCAAAACCAAAATGTTTTTATTGTTTTGATTTTTTTTTGTTAATATCTTAACCATCTACAAATAGAATTTAGAAATTATTTCGTACCACTTTGTGCTAGGTTGCCGGTGATGATGAGTTTGCCAAAGTTTTAAGTGGATACTTTGTCATCTTCATGGTTTATACATCATAATGAATATAAAAATGTTAATGTGTTTCAAGAGTTTCGTTAATGTTTTCTCCAAATGACAGATGGGAGGTGAAAAGAAACAGATTTATGTTTAACAATTTTGTTTTTGCAACCATGTCAGGTCTACTACTCCAAGTTATAATTTTTCAAACATCATTTATAATTAAAATATTTTCAAAAAAATTGTATTGTCATGAAATAGTTGTCAAAGTTTAAAGTGTTTAACAAATTGTCTCTTTACAATCACATAGGGTGATAGATGATTTGAAAAATATGTGCAAATCATACAAATCAAGTAACAACAACAAGGAAATATTGTAGAAAAATTCTTTCTACAATTACCTATTATGATAATTGTTATGATAATTACTTGGGAGTGAATTTTTGATTTTATTTCAATACCAAATACGACTTTATGTCAATAAATCATGTGGGTAAGAAGAATACAACTGTTATACATTTTTTTAATTGAAACTTTCAAGTATGCGTAATCTTTTTGAACCTTAATTTCCATGAGGGTAGAATAATGATAGGCCTCGAACATTATTGGCAAACAGATTACAGTGTAGTAAACGAAATAAAATGACAAGTAAGAGCGTGCTAAGTTCGGCCGGGCCGAATCTTATGTACCATCCACCATGGATCGCATTTGTCGAGTTCTATGCGCGGTATCTCTTTTTAGGCAAACAAATAATATTGAATAAGAACTGTTATGCTATTGGAGCTATATCAAATTATAGTCCGATTGGATGGTAAATGAATGCTGAACATTGTAGAAGTCATTGTGTAATATTTCGGATAAGAATTGCACCTTGTAGGGGCTCAAGAAGCAAAATCGGGAGATAGGTTTATATGGGAGCTGTATCAAGCTATTGATCGATTCAAACCATATTATACACGTATGTTGAAAGTCATGAGAGAAGCAGCTGTACAAAATTTCTGCCAAATCGGATGACAATTGTGCCCACTAGAGGCTCAATAAGGCAAAATCCCAGATCGGTTTATATGACAGCTATAGCAGGTTATGTTCCGATTTGCGCCATACTTAGCACGATTATTGGAAGACATAACAAAACACCTCATGCTAAATTTCAGCCAAATCGGATGAGAATTGCGCCCTCTATTGGCTCAAGAAGTCAAGATCACAGATCGGTTTATATGATAGCTATACCAGATTATGAACCGATTTGAATCATACTTAACACATTCGTTGGAAGTGACACCAGAACACAACGTGCAAAATTTCATTTAAATCGGATGAGAATTGCGCCCTTTACAGGCTCAAGAAAGCAAGACCCAAGATCGGTTTATACACCTGCGAGAGAGCCATTGGCAAAAGTTTGAGGGTTTAGACCGCGTGTCATGCATTGGGCATATACTGCAGTTGTCAGACCTATAATGATATATGGTGTTCTGGTCTGGTGGATGGCGCTTCAAAAATCCACCTATTGTTCAATACTCAACCGGATCCAAAGGATGGCTTCTATGTGCATCACAACCGAACTGAGGACGACACCATCTGATGCACAGAATTTAATGCCTCTGGAGATTGTGGCTAGACAAATTGCAGCGACCACTGCCGTGTGGCCAAGGGAGTTTTCTCTTCGGTCATGTACGGACAGTGTGTTATTCTTGATGCAATGTCCGATATTCCAGGCAATGTGGATTGCATCCTACCTGAGCCGTTTTTTTTATAAAAAGTACTGTACCACTATTCCAAATAGAAGTGATTGAAACTGAGATATTTCTGGTAATAGAAGTTACATAGACTTCTATACAGATGGTTCCAAACAAGACGACTAGGTGGGCTTTGGGGTGTACTCTAAATATCTAGAACTGGTCGCATTGAAAAGATTACTCGACCACTGCAGTGTGTATCAAGCGGAGATCCTTGCTATTAAGGAAGTGGTGGAATGGCTAAGATATAATGTATTAACGACGATTGGCATAAATATCTTCTCAGACGGCCAGAAATCTACTAAATCTCTGAAGAACGTCTTTATGAACACATAAACCGGCCTCGACTGTCGGAGATCTCTCAACGAGATGGCTGGCCAGTTGAAAATTCACCTGTTTTCTGTGCCGGGCCATAGAGATATCCCATGGAATTGTAAAGCGGGCGAGCTGGTCTAGGATCTACCCTACACATTCCAGGTATACTGGAATCTGTGGATATTCCTCTAGCGACATGTAAGCTATGTTTTCAGGATCAGGCCCGAAGGACAACGAATGATAGATGCTCATAGAGAGGGGGCTGTGACCATTGCAAAACTATGTGGCCTAATCTAGACTTGAAGAGGTCTTCTGCTTTGCTGTCATTGGGTAGAACAGATGTCTCAGTCATTGCGTCCGTCATGACAGGTCACTGTCTAATTGAAAAACATGCTGACAGACTGAAGATTGCCAGCAACGACTTTTACAGAAGCTGTAAAGTGGAACTCCTTCTAACTAGCAGTCAGAAGGAGTTCCACTTTAGATTCTCATTTTTTTGAGAATCTGTCTGATTTAGCGGATGTGAACAATCGCAAGTTAATGGGGATTTTTAAAGCGATTTGGATGGTTCAATGGCAGGAATCAGACTGAAGATTGCCAGCAACGACTTTTACAGAAGCTGTAAAGTGGAACTCCTTCTAACTAGCAGTCAGAAGGAGTTCCACTTTAGATTCTCATTTTTTTGAGAATCTGTCTGATTTAGCGGATGTGAACAATCGCAAGTTAATGGGGATTTTTAAAGCGATTTGGATGGTTCAATGGCAGGAATTAGAAGGCTGATGGCAAACCGCCACTTAAACTTAACCTAACCTTACCTAAATGTTGCGTTTACTGAATATGTTGACAGTGACAGTTTGATGATTAGGGTAATAGTGCTTTCACAAATAAGATTCAAAGTTTTTAATCCCTATTGGAAGCCCATTTAGTAGTGTTAGAAATTTTCCGTTTATAGGGTAATGGTATCGCCCGACTTTTCTCTACAACTGAGATAAACTTTGCTATCTCCATAATTTTCCCACTTGCACATTCCTACGTATTTTTCTAAAGGTTTCCAGTGCAATCCATTACCTTAATCCATTTTGGTATGCAATTTTCTAAAATGAGTCATAGGCATGGTTTTAATTAAATTACTAAATATATTTTCTTATTTTAATTTTATTGAATGGGCTCTCATGGGGCTCTCATTACAAAATTCAAAAAAAAAAAAAAAAAACTAAAAAAAATATATTTTCGATTTTAAAATTAATTTTTTATTCAAAGCTTTGTGAACGTCATTTTTGTTTTCTAGACCTTGTGGAAAGGTCTGGTCGGTTGTACCATTGTACCCTTAAAACAAAGTTCTTCTTCTTGTGGTCTAGCTTTTAAAATTGTGGTGGTGTTTTTGTTTTGTTTTGTTTTTTTCTTTTTTTTTAATTTTTCAAATACTTTGCTATTGACATGGCATATTCAATGAAATTAAGCAGCTATCGCATTTAATTATTAATTCCATACCACATATACAACACCGGTAGCGGTGTGGCGGCAGCTAGAACGACGACCAACGATAGAACGACACTCAACCCTCGAAAATTTTGTTGTTCTGCACTAGACACCTCTGGCTTAGCCATACTAGAGCTAGAGCTCTAGCATTTTGGTGTTGACAATCTCGCCATAGCTCGAAGGTTTCACATTGAGAACGGAGTCATGGGTTTAGTAATTTGAAAACATTTCAAAAGTTTACTACACACTACCGGTCTGCAGTTCATTAAAGAAACTCGAAAGGGTGTTAAGTGATTCAAAACAACAACATTTAAGAAAAAAATTGCAGTTTTGTGGAAAAATTTAGAAAGTTTGGTTATTGCAGTTATGGAGGCATGTCTTTGATAAATTGAAAAAAAATGAGTATGTTGAAAATTTTTAAAAAAATATTCCCGTGACTATTGAAATCAAAATAAAAAAAAATTGTATATGTTTTTTAAGCAAAAAATATTAATAATTACGATTTTTTTCTTAATTCTTAAACAAATGTGATCTATGTTTATGTTTTAAACATAAAATATTATAATAATAAAACAATTCTTAAGAAATGAAAACTAAAAAAAGTTATTCTCACATTTTTATATATTCTTAGAATTTTTGTGTTCTGGAATTTTCTTGAAATATGTAAATTTTGCCTATAAAAAATAACAAAATTAAAACAACTTAAAAACTAATCGTGCTATAATCTATCAACGTCAGTTCACTAAACGACGTTTATATTACAATATATTATAAAAAAATAAAAACCAAAAACATCAACAAATCACTATGCTGATTTACAAAGGCAGAAAGTACGTTGTGAATACCTAAAAAAAAAAAAAAAAAAAAAAAAAAAAAAAAAAAAAAAAAAAAAAAAAAAAAAAAACCTATTCCGTTTGTAACACTTCCAAATATGCGTCTGAGACCCCAAAAAGTATAAATATTCTTGATCACCATGACATTTTAAATCGATCTAGCCATTACCATCCGTCAGTCCGTCCGTCCATCAGTCTGTCGAAAGCACTCTAACTTTCGAAGGAGTAAAGCTAGCCGCTTGAAATTTTGCAAAAAATACTTTTTTTTCAGTGCAGGTCGGTTGGGATTGTAAATGGGCCAAATCGGTCCATGTTTTGATATAGCTGCCATATAAACCGATCTTGGGTCTTGACTTCTTGAGCCTCTAGAGGGCGCAATTCTCATCCGATTTGGCTGACATTTTGCACGTGGTGTTTTGTTATGACTTCCAATAACTGTGCTAAGTATGGCGCAAATCGGTAGATAACCTGATATAGCAGCCATATAAACCGATCTGGGATCTTGACTTCTTGTGCCCCTAGAGGGCGCAATTCTCATCCGATTTGGAAGAAATTGTGTACAACGGCATCTCTCATGACCTTCAACAAACGTGGCTTATATGGTCTGAATCGATCAATAGCTTGATACAGCTCCCATATAAACTGATCTCCCGATTTTGCTTCTTGAGCCCCTACAAGGCACAATTCTTATCCGAATGAACTGAAATATTACATAATGACTTCTACAATGTTCAGAATTCATTTATGGCCCGAATCGGACTATAACTTACAATAGCTCGAATAGCATAACAGTTCTTATTCAATATTCTTTATTTGCCTAAAAAGAGATACCGCACATAGAACTCGACAAATGCGATCCATGCTAGAGGGTATATAAGATTCGGCCTGGCCAAACTTAGCACGCTCTTACTTAATTTTAATTGTTACAGGAAATTAAAATACTGGAGTCCGATATGTGTTGGGTAAAACGGCGCTGAACTCCTGCGTTCGAATTCTGGCGAGACCTTAAAAAAAATATTTAGGGAGTTTTTCCCCTTCTAATGCTGGCAACATTTGTGAGGTACTATGCCATGTAAAACTCCTCTCCAATGAGGTGTAGCACTGCGGCACGCCGTTCGGACTCGGCTATAAAAAGGAGGCCTCTTATCATTGAGCTTAAACTTGAATCGGACTGCACTCATTGATATGTGAGAAGTTTGTTCATGTTCCTTAGTGGAATGTTCAAAATTTGCAAAATGGAATTTTAGTAGTAAAAAAGCTTTTAGTCCGGTCGGGCCGAATTCTATAAATATTAAAAACCTTTTTCATTATACAGTGAAAACTTTCACCATTTATGAACCCATGCCACATTCATCGGTTAAAAAATGCAACTTTTATAGGCCTAAGAACTTAAATTGGGAGATCGGTACATGTATATGACAGCTATATCCAAATATACACCCATCTGAACCATACAGAACATTAATGTCGAGGACCCTAACACAGCCAACTGTGTCAAATTTCAGCGAAATCGAGTAACAAACGTCTTTTTATTGTCCCAAGAACTTAAATCGGCAAATCGATACATATGGCGATTATATCCAAGTAAAGCCCGGTATTGACCATACTCGTTATGAATGTCGAGGGTCCAGCGCAACTCATTGTGCCTAATTTCAGCAAAATTAGGCACAACTTTTCTGGGTCTAAAACCTTAAATCGAGAAATCGGCATGTATGGCAGCTATATCCAAATCTGAACCGATATGGCCCATTTGAAATCTCCAACGACCTATATCAATATTAAGTATCTGTGCAAAATTTCAAGCGGCTAGTTTCACGCGTTCGACCGCTATCGTGATTTCGACTGACGGACGGACATGGCTAGATCGACTCAGAACCAGTGTTGCCACTCAAGAAAATAATTTCCTACCAAAATTTAAGAAAAATCCTACCAAACTCAATAAAACCTACCAAATATTGTGCAAGCCAAAAGTGTGCTACAGAATATATTTTTACCCACCACAAAGCAGTTGGCCATTTTGCCATTTCTATTTGGAAGACATAAAATTACATTATATACATTTTCAACGCTATAAAGTTCTCGATCGTCGTTATTCATACAGGATCTAGACACGCCCATCAAAAATGGGGAGACCAGTATATAGTACCC
This sequence comes from Stomoxys calcitrans, assembly GCF_963082655.1. Classification (NCBI taxonomy): domain Eukaryota; kingdom Metazoa; phylum Arthropoda; class Insecta; order Diptera; family Muscidae; genus Stomoxys; species Stomoxys calcitrans. The sequence continues at coordinate 39,052,183 of NC_081556.1, read as the reverse complement.
GTTGTACTGATCTCCCGCTAAGAAATCTTGCCCCGATATCAATGAACAACTTTGCCGAGTTTGGATAAATCGGTTCCCCAATTTACGCGTTTGAGCCCAGAAACGCGTTTTTACTACCCATTTCCACCGTTACAGAGAGTTGCATGTACCCTGAGTATGGACTAGATTTGGCATTTTTTGTATGCAGCTGCCACACATCCCTATATTCTACTTGAAAGCTTTAACGCACAAAATTCGCATTTCCTATCAAGAATTTACGAAATTTAGAAGAGTTCCCTTAACACTTAACACACATCAGGACATACGCCCTTTTTCCCAAAAATTGAAGCAGTGAGACCTCTTTTAACAGTATTTGCCTCCTCAACTTCCATGGTTATTTGATATCCAATTGAAGAGCCATGTGTTTGGGGAGCCGCCCACCCCAAAATACCTCTCTTATCCGACGTATTTACCGACCATGGTAATATGTGACTTACGAAAAAAAGCTATTGGGGAGTAGAGTACGAAATTAATACTCTTTTTCGGAACAAAGATCCGGGGGTCCACCCCACCCTTAAACAGAACTTATTTACCAATCATACCAATATAGGGCTCATACAAAATGTATTTGAAAGTAGAACATAAATCTTATATTTTAAGGGCCAAGTGTCTGGGTGGCCACCCCATCCCCGAAATACCCCCTAAACCCGAAATATAGAGCAAAAATTTGCCCAGGAACCGAGTAGGGGCAAACTTCTCACACATCAATGAATGCTTTCCGATTTAAGTTTTAACTCAATGATAAGGGACCTTTTTTATAGCCCAGTGCGAACGCGAGCCGCAGTGCCACACTGCTTTGGGGAGAATTTTGTACATAACCATGCATGGCATGGTACCTCGCAAATGTCGCCAGCATTAAGAGGGGATAACCACCGCCTTAAATTTTGTCCGATGTTCTCGCCAGGATTCGAACGTCAGCGTCAGCGAACAGGCGTTCAGCGTCATAGGCCACAGTGACCCGAATTCGATAACCTCATTCAGGGCGAAGTGTTTCCACCCTAAAAAGATATTAAAGAGTTAAAGAAGGTGCTGCGGAGCGGGCCAGTTCGGCTAGTTTTTTATAAAAAAAAAAAATTTTAAATTTTGACAAATTTTTCTATAATTAAATTTTGACAAATTTTTCCTAAAAAAATAAAATTTTGATAAAATTTTCCATACAAATAAATGAAGATAGAAATGTTAACAAGTTTTATAAAAAAAATAAAATTTAGACAAAATTGTCTATAAAACAAATGTTGATAAAATTTCCTATAAAAAATATTTCTATAAAAATAAAATTTTGACAAAATTTTCTATAAAAATAAAATTTTGACAAAATTTTCTATAAAAATAAAATTTTGACAAAATTTTCTATAAAAATAAAATTTTGACAAAATTTTCTATAAAAATAAAATTTTGACAAAATTTTCTATAAAAATAAAATTTTGACAAAATTTTCTATAAAAACAAAATTTTGACAAAATTTTCTATAAAAATAAAATTTTGACAAAATTTTCTATAAAAATAAAATTTTGACAAAATGTTTCTATAAAAATAAAATTTTTACAAAATGTTTCTATAAAAATAAAATTTTGACAAAATTTTCTATAAAAATAAAATTTTGACAAAATGTTTCTATAAAAATAAAATTTTGACAAAATGTTTCTATAAAAATAAAATTTTGACAAAATTTTCTATAAAAATAAAATTTTGGCAAAATTTTCTATAAAAATAAAATTTTGATAAAATTTTCTAGAAAAATAAAATTTTGACAAAATTTTCTATAAAAATAAAATTTTGACAAAATGTTTCTATAAAAATAAAATTTTGACCAAATTTTCTATAAAAATAAAATTTTGACAAAATTTTCTATAAAAATAAAATTTTGACAAAATTTTCTAAAAAAATAAAATTTTGACAAAATGTTTCTATAAAAATAAAATTTTGATAAAATGTTTCTATAAAAATAAAATTTTGATAAAATTTTCTAGAAAAATAAAATTTTGACAAAATTTTCTATAAAAATAAAATTTTGGCAGAATTTGTATAAAAATAAAATTTTGGCAAAAATGAAATTTTTACAAAATTTTCTATAAAAATAAAATTTTGACAAAATTTTCTATAAAAATAAAATTTTTTATAAAAAAAAAATTTGGACAAAATTTTCTATAAAAACAAAATTTTGACAAAATTTTCTACAAAAATAAAATTTTGACAAAATTTTCTATAAAAATAAAATTTTGACAAAATTTTCTATAAAAATAAAATTTTGACAAAATTTTTTATAAAAATAAATTGTTGACAAAATTTTGTATAAAAATGAAATTTTGACAAAATTTTTTATGAAAATGAAATTTTGACAAAATTTTTTATAAAAATAAAATTTTGACAAAATTTTCTATAAAAATACAATTTTTACAAAATAAGAATTAAACGCTCTATTGTCTATGGTTTCGTTGTGATTTTTTCTTAACCCCCTTGTCCTAGTTAATGGTTTGGTATAATTAGGTCATCTTGTGGTTGGCTTTAAGTTCACTTCACTGCTTATTCGTAATTTATCTTTATGAAATAAATGTGTGGAAAGCTTAAAATTCAAATCGAATTCAAAATTTATGCATTACCAGCATTTTTTTATTATTTGTTTATTAAAGGCCACACAAAACAATGAGAAATCCCTCAATTGTTTTGGCATGGAACAACCACCATGAGAGGTAGTTGCTTGTGGCATATCCCATTGGAGCAATAAGATCATTCATTAGCCCAATGAATTGACACTGATCTTTAGAGTGGAGAATCAAAATTGGCCAATTCAGCTATGATCTTTGCCTGGTAGTCGATTAATTAGCATTACAGATAGCTCAGTTGCTGGCTATTGTTTCTTCTTTATCTCAAGTTTTGTTTTGTTTTTAACAGAGTGGAGTTAAATGCAATTATCAATTATTTATGGCTGTCAACCAAAATCCATATTCTTTTGTATGAATAGATCATTGTGTTAAGCAGTCAATCATTAAGTTTGGCATATAATAACGACAGCACGGACTCTGACAGACAACAGGTAGGTACTTTGAAACCAGGTAATGAAGTTGTTGAGATATCGATGGTTTTTTTTGTATGGACAACTACTGCCGGAGAGCCTGCACTTGAAATTATGTTGAGTCATATAAATTTGAAGTTTGTGTCTTTTGTCCGACATCGAAACGGGAAGTGGTATGAAAATTGTTAGTAAAAGAACATAAAATTTGTGGTATAGAGGAAACAAATTTCCTATAGAAATGAGATATAAAGAAAAATTCCCATAAAAGGCAATTTTTAGAAAATTTCCCATTAAAAGGCAATTTTTGAAAAATTACCCTTGCAAATGCAAATTTGCCCAAGAACATTCCATTAAGGAACTGGAGCAAACTTCTCGTAGACCAATGAGTGGTATCCGATTCAATTTTAAGCTCAATGATAAGGGACCTCCTTTTTATAACCGAGTCCGAACGGCGTGCCGCAGAGTGAAGTTTTTACATGGCAAAGTACCTCACAAATATTGCCAGATTTAGGAGGGGATAACCACCGCTTACAAATTTTCTGATGTTCCTGCCAGGATTCGAACCCAGGCGATCAGCGTCATAGTTGCGCATGATTACCTCTGCGCAGCGGTGGCATTCAGAAAATTTCCCTTAAAAAGGACTTTTTTACAAATTTTCCAAAAGATTTAAAATATTGTCCAAATATCCTTTAAAAAATTAATTTTTATCAAATTTAAAAAAAAATTCCCATACAAAAGAAATTTAGGCAACATTTCCCATTGAAAGGAAATTTAGGCAAAATTTTCTTAAGAAATAAAATTTTGACAAATTTTCCTTTAGAAACATAATTTTGACAAAATTTCCATTAGAAATGAAATTGAGAAAAAAAATACCCATGAAAAGGAAATTTAGAAAAAATCCCACAGAAAGGAAGTTTTGACAAATGTTACCAAAGAAAGGAAATTTGGATAAATGTTTCCAAAAAATGAAATTTTGACAAAATTTCCTATAGAAAGGAATTTTAGACAAAATTTTGATAAAATTTCCCATACAAAGGACAATTTTACAAAATTTCCTAAACAAAGGAAATTATAAAAAGTGTTTACAAAGAAGCGAATGTTCGACAAAACTTCTTTTAGAATTTAATCTAAAATTGAAAATTTAAATTGAGAAATAAATTCCTACGAAAAGGAAATTAAAAAAAAATCCCACAGAAAGGAAATTTTGACAAATGTTACCAAAGAAAGGAAATTTAGTCAAAATTTCCTTTCGAAAGAAATTTTTGACAAAATTTCCTATAGAAAGGAATGTGGAAATGTGGAATAGCGAATTTTCCCACCGAAGTGAACTTTTGACAAAATTTCCCATAGAATGAAATTTTGAGAAGATTTCCCATAGAAGCGAAATTTTTGACAAAATTTCCGACATAAGTTAAGTTTTGATAAAATTTCATTCAGAAAGGAACTTTTTCCAAAATATCCCATAAAGGAAAAAAAGGAAATCTTGACAAAATTTCCATTAGTGAGGAAATTGTACAACCGGAAGCCTTTAGGGTCGACGCTGTCCGAGTTTAGGGCGTGGGCGACAAATGCGCATGGAACCCTGCGAAATAGGTAGGTTTGAGAAAATTTCCCACAGAAGTGAACTTTTGACAAAATTTTCCACAGACGTGAAATTTTGAGAAGATTTCCCATACAAGCAAGAGAAAAAAAATACCCATGCCCATAATTGAATTTTGATAAAAATTTCTTTAAGAAAGGAAATTTTGTCAAATTTCCCTTTAAAAAAATTGAGAAAATTTCACATAGAGATGAAATTTTGACTCAAATTCGCATACAAAGGAAATTTTGAAAAATTTCCAATTGATCTGAAATTTTGACAAAATTTTCCATAGAATCGAAAATTTTGACTAAATTTTCGACATAAGTGAAGTTTTGATAAAACGTCTTTCAGAAAGGAACTTTTGGCAAAATTTCCCATAAAAAAAAATTGACAAAATTTCCCAAAGAGTGAAAATTTTGACAAAAATTCCCTAAAAAGGAAATTTTGAAAAAAAAAATTCCCATAGAAGTGAACATTGGACAAAATATAGTCATATAGTCAAGGGAAGTGAAATTTTGAGATTTCCCATAGAAGTGAAATTTTGAGAAGATTTTCCATAGAATTTCCGACATAAGTGATGAATTTGATAAAAATTTCTTTCAGAAAGGAATTTTATTAAAATTTCCCATAAAAAAATTGACAAAATTTCTCATAGAGAGGAAATTTTGACTCAAATTCGCATAAAAAGCAAATTTTGAAAAATTTCCAATTGATGTGAACTTTTGACAGAATTCCCCATAGAAGCGAAATTTTTGACAAAATTTCCGACATAAGTGAAGTTTTGAAAAAAATTCTTTAAGAATGGATTTTTCCCATAGAGTGGAAATTTTGACTAAAATTCCCATAGAAAGGAAATTTTGAAAATTTTCCCTAGAAGTGAACTTTTGACTAAATTTACCAGAGAAGTGAAATTTTTGACAAAAGTTCCGACATAAGTGAAGTTTTGAAAAAATTTCTTTCAGAAAACAACTTTTGGCAAAATTACCCATAAAAATTTTGACAAAACATCCCATAAAAATTTTGACAACATTCCCCATAGATTTGAAATTTTGACTAAAATTCTTATAGGAAGGAAATTTTACTAAAATTTTCCACAGGAGAAAACTTTTCTCAAATTTTCTAATTGATGTGAAATTTTGAGAAAATTTCCCATAGAAGTGAAATTTTGGACAAAATTTCCGACATAAGTGAAGTTTTGATAAAATTTCCTTCAGAAAGGAACTATTGGCAAAATTTCCCATAAAAAGAAAATGTTGACCAAATTTCCCATAGAGTGGAAATTTTGACAAAATTTCCCATTGATGTGAACTTTTGACAAAATGGTGAAATTTTGAGAAGATTTTCCATAGAAGTGAAATTTTTGATAAAATTTCCGACATAAGTGAAGTTTTGGCAAAATTTCCCATAGAAAGAAAATTTTGACAAAATTTCACATAGAGAGGAAATTTTGATTAAAATTCCCCTAGAGAGAAACTTTTGACAAAATTTCCCATAGAGTGGAAATTTTGGCTGAAATTCCCATAGAAAGAAACTTTTGGCAAAATTTCCCATAGAAGTGAACTTTTGACAAAATGAAGTCAGGTGATGTGAAATTTTAGGCAAATTTTGACAAAATTTACTACACAAGTAAAGTTTGATAAAATTTCTTTCAGAAAGGAACTTTTGGCAAAATTTTCCCATAAAACGAAATTTTTGACTAAAATTCCCATGGAAAGAAATTTTGAAAAATTTCTAAAATTCCCATGGAAAGAAATTTTGAAAAATTTCCGATAGAAATGAAATTTTGATAAAATTTCTTTCAGAAACGAACTTTTGGCAATATTTCCCATAAAAATTTTGACAAAATTTTCCAAAAAAATTGGACAAAATTTTGACAAAATTTCCCATAGAGTGGAAATTTAGACGAAAAGGGAAGACATTTTAACAAAAATTCCCATAAAGATGTAATTTTGATCAAATTTCCCATAGAGATGAAATTTTGACAAAATTTTCCATAGAGAAGAAATTTTGACAAAATTTCCTATTGAGAGGAAATTTTAGAATTGGTAAAATTTTCTACAGAAATTAAATCTTTTCAAAATTACCACAAAATGATGAAAAAATTTCCATAAGAAGAGAAGTTTTGTCACAATTCCCTTTAAATATCTATTTTTCTGGGCTTTACTTTGATTTATTTCCCCTACCTCCTATAACTCTGTGATAACCGCTGAGAACTGTAATATTTAAAGTTTGGCTATCAACACCATCAACAAAAGCTCCCCAGGTGGCTCAGTGTCAATTAAGACAACTCTGTTTTTTTATGCTTAAAATAAATCAGAAAACTCATATTAAAATCACTCTACTCTCCGGGCTTTGGGGGGTTTGCTCAAAAACCAATGATCTTCATATTACAAAAATAACAAAAACAATGAGAAAAAATGAAAAATCAGTTTTTTACGATATTTGAAAATAAAAAATAAAGCTTGGTGGCCAACTCAATTGACAGTGGCCTACCAGTATTAATGTAACCTTCGTCTACAGCACACAACAGTTGCTTAACAACGTTCATAAATCGACAGAGTCGTGCCTTCTGTGGATTAAAAATTTTTTTTATCGTCTGAAAATTCTGGTTAACATTGTGTGAAAATTTAAAAAATAAATAAAAAAAACGAAAAAATAAAAATTCAATTAACGGTGTTCGTTTAACTGAAAACGCCTCTCCTGCCTACAATGACTACCTACGCATTTATGATGAATTAAAATTTTAGTGTTTTATATTTTTGAATCCATTTTTCGTCATACTTAGTTGTATGGAGATTTTAATAATCGAAATTGAATTTGTTTGTATTTCAACTTCCAAGTCAGCACGCGTTGTGTGTCTCAAGAACATTGTTAAGAAATATTACGAATCTCGCCCGAAAACAAGTTCAACAACTTTATTTTGTTTATAGTGAAATAAAATCAACAAAACAGAGAGACGCAGTTAAAAAAAAAACACAATTTTGTATTACTTAATTTGTAAATAAATCATTGCCAATTACACAAAATTTGGAGAAAAAAATCAAAAAATTTTGTGTAGCAACAGCAGCACTCATCCCAGCTCATCATCAGCAACAGGTGTTTGGTTTTGTGGATTTTGCTTGAATACAAAACAACACCATGCTTCCTTTAAATCGTCGCCATCAGCATCTGTTGCAGGAGGCGTTTTTGTTTGATTCCCCCCAAAATATGGAGGAACAATTTGCCGCTACTCATAATGGTGGCTTTTTGGATAATGACTTGAATTCCACCTCTCATGCTATGGAAAATATCTCCTTGATGGATAAGATACATCCATCATTGCGTACATTAAGGTTTGGTAAATTATATTTGTTAAATTTTATTCTTCTCCATCTCAATTGATCTTGAGCCAAAAAACGTATATTTCGGCCAAGAGCTTCTTTGTTTGGTGTGATTGCTTTGTCATTTAGAGGTGTGGTAGTTTAACCTTCCGCAGGCTTAAATTCTTGTTTTTGTTTAATAATGTCAATTTTATTGTTGTTTTTGTTTATAATGTCAATGATATTGCCATCTGGGGCATAGCATATGGTAGAACGTTAATATTAAGAAAGTCAAGAAAAACATTGAGGCATCATTGAGAATATGAAAATTTAAAATGTTCAATAGAAAGTAACAAAAAAATGTTTGGCATATAAATTTCGTTTATGAGAAAGTTTTTTTATGTGTAACGTAACGTATAATAGTGTAAAACATCGTGGCGTAACGCATCATAGCGTAACGCGTCATAGCATAACGCATCATAGCGTAAAGCATCATAACGTAACGCATCACAGCGTAACGCATCATAGCGTAACGCGTCATAGCATAACGCATCATAGCGTAAAGCATCATAGCGTAAACGCATAGTATAGTATAATGCAACATAGCGTAAACGCATAGCATAGTATAACGCAACATAGCGTAACTTAACGTAAAATAGTGTGACGTATCTTAACATCAAGTATCATAGCGTTACTTAACAAAACATAGCGCAGTATTACTTAACGTGACGTATCGTAATGTAATCAAACGTAATTTTACTTATTACTTTAATTAGCTATGACAGAACATTTGTCTCATTTGCCTAACGTAACAGCCTCCAACATAATAAAGGGTGATTTTTTTGAGGTTAGGATTTTCATGCATTAGTATTTGACAGATCACGTGGGATTTCAGACATGGTGTCAAAGAGAAAGATGCTCAGTATGCTTTGACATTTCATCATGAATAGACTTACTAACGAGCAACGCTTGCAAATCATTGAATTTTATTACCAAAATCAGTGTTCGGTTCGAAATGTGTTCAAATTTTGACAAATTTTGTTCAGCGATGAGGCTCATTTCTGGTTGAATGGCTACGTAAATAAGCAAAATTGCCGCATTTGGAGTGAAGAGCAACCAGAAGCCGTTCAAGAACTCCCCATGCATCCCGAAAAATGCACTGTTTGGTGTGGTTTGTACGCTGGTGGAATCATTGGACCGTATTTTTTCAAAGATGCTGTTGGACGCAACGTTACGGTGAATGAACACATTTCGAACTGAACACTGATTTTGGTAATAAAATTCAATGATTTGCAAGCGTTGCTCGTTAGTAAGTCTATTCATGATGAAATGTCAAAGCATACTGAGCATCTTTCTCTTTGACACCATGTCTGAAATCCCACGTGATCTGTCAAATACTAATGCATGAAAATCCTAACCTCAAAAAAATCACCCTTTATTACACATTTTTGAGGGAATAAAGACCACCGTGGCACAGGTGTTAGCATGTCCACATACGCCTAGGTTCAAATGCCGGCGTGAACATCAGAAAATTTTTCAACATAGCATAACTTAACGTAAAATAGTGTGACGTATCTTAACATAAATTATCATAGCGTTAACAAAACATAGCGCAGCGTCACTTAACGTGACGTATCGTAATGTAATCAAACGTAATTTTACTTATTACTTTAATTGGCTATGACAGAACATTTGTCTCATTAGCCTAACGCAACAGCCTGCAATATTACACATTTTCGAGGGTATAAAGACCACCGTGGCACAGGTGTTAGCATGTCCACATACGCCTAGGTTCAAATGCCGGCGTGAGCATCATAAAATTTTTCAACGGTGGTTATCTCCTTACTAATGCTGGCCACATTTGTAAGATATCCTGCCATGTTAAAACTTCTCTACCAAGCGGTGACGCTATGCGGCACGCCGTTCGACTCGGCATTAAAAAGTAGTCCCGTTATTATTGAGCTTAAACTTTAATCGAACTGCTTTGATTTATATGAGGCAAGTATCTCCTGTTTCTTGATGGAATGTACATGGAAAATTTAGCAGTTGTTAGTAAAGTACAAAAATGTTTGACAAACAAATATCGTTAATAAGAACTGTTTTAACTGTAACGTTACAGAACGAAACGAAACGTGACGGAACGCAACATTTCCCTCCAATGAAAATATTTTTGTGGGCCTGGTGGAAAATATTTAAACGCCTTATGCCTTTCCGTTATTCCATTTTTAGGTGCGGCTTGTTGATTTTCTAAAGTTTAAGTGGTATCGGTTCCTCAATATCCCTCGATCTGTATTGCATGTCTTTTATTTATCTCACTTAACACTCCCAAAGGCAACGAATATGCAGCGAATGGTGTCATTAATTTCAGTGTTGATTGAATAAAGCCTTATAGCCTTCAAAGGGAACATTTTTAAATATTTCGTTAATTTCAATTGCACCCACCACTATAGAATGGGGAGAGGTATTGGGTAAGAGAATGCCAATAATTTTGGACCCAAGTGTCTGGGGAGCCGCCCCACAGCCAAAAGGTCCCTCAAACGAACATATAGACCAATGTGAGATTTAAATAAAAGAGATTTGGGAGGAGGTTTGTAAATTTGTTTGTTCAGTATAGACTCAAAAACGGCTAAACCGATTTTCTTGACATTTCACAGATTGTGCAGGTTGATCTAGAAGTAGTAGGTTATAAAATTTTTTGATATCGGAAAGACCTCAAACCCTCCCTCTTACCCCAAAAGTAACAATATGAAACTCAAATGAAAGGTATTTGGGAGAAGAGTACCAATTTGATATTAACGAATAAAAAGGCGTTGAGTTTGGCCGGGCCGAACTTCGGATATTCACCACCTCGGGTATATATGTAAATCACCTTTCGTCATAATCCGGTGAAAAATTCATAAATTATACCCCCCTAGCAGCTATATCGAAATATGGTCCGATTTGGACCAAATTTGACACGTACATTGAGTGGTCTAATAAGTACAAGCCATTGTTTAATTTTGTTGAGCAAATATTGGTTTTTTGGTAGCCATATCCATATATAGACCGATCTGAGCCATATACGATACGAACGTCGAATAGCCTGACTAAAGTCACTGTGCCAAATTTCAGCGAAATCAGATTATAAATGTGCCTTTTATGGGGCCAAGATTTTAAATCGAGAGATCGGTCTATATGGCAGCAATATACAAATCTGAACCCATCTGAGCCAAATTAAAGAATAATGTTTAAGGGCTTAACTGTCCCAAATTTTTTTTCTGTCAACAAATGCGCCTTTTATGGACCTAAACCTTAAATCGAGAGATCGGACTATATGGCAGCTATATCCAAATCTGGACCGATCTGGGCCAAATTACAGAAGGATATCGAGGGATCTAACACAACTCACTGTCCCAATTTTCAGCAAAATCGGATTATTAATGTGGCTTTTATGGGGCTAAGACCTTAAATCGGCAGATCGTTCTATATAGGTCCCATATAGTCCGATATAGCCCATCTTCGAACTTAACCTGCCTATGGACAACAAAAGAATCTGTGTAAAGTTTCTGCTCAATATCTCTATTTGTAAAAACTGCCACTTACGGTAGCGTCGATGGCAAGTCACACGTATTCTGACGCTCTTTGCTTTGTTGTCGTTGTTGAGACAGCAACGAATGAACATGCGCAGGGTCATACGCATCGTGTTTCTGTTTTTATTTTAAAAACAATGATTTTTGCTGATTTAAAGCTTAGAATAAAGCATTTAAAATTTCTCATCTTATGTTTACTCTTGAAAACACTAATGATTCAATCAAAAAAATGATTTTATTACATATTGAGAGAATTAAAAATACTAAAAGAGAGTATGTCACTCATACAGTCATATTTTCATTTTGCTCTCTGCTCTCATTACTTCTAGTACATAATGGTAGGATAGTAACTTTGTTTTGAACAAAACAAAAACGGGAGTCTCTCATCAAGGTAGTCAATGTAAGTACGAGGTTGATAGAAACATATCTTAGGGCAAAGATCCCTGGAGATCGCCTGTTGCGGCACCAGCATGCATATAGTAAAGACAAATCCACTGAAACAGCCCTTCACGACCTAGTCGGCTACATAGAGAGTTCTCTAGCTGTCAAGGAATATACACTGGTAGCATTTCTTGACATTGAAGGTGCTTTCAATAATGTAAAACCGACGACAATCATGAAGGAGTCTGGGCATCAACTCTACCGTAAGAAAGTTTATTAGTAACTTACTTATTAAAAGATTCATTACGGCAGGCTTGGAAAAGAAAAGCAACTCTTGCCTTATACACCTGCAATAGGGCCATTGGCAAAAGTTGGGGGTTTAGACTATGTATCATGCATTGGGTATATATACTGCAGTTGTCAGACCCATAATGCTATATGGTGATGTGGTCTGGTGTATGGCGTTTCAAAAGTCCACCTACTGCTCAATACTCAGTCGGATCCAAATGATGGCTTGCTTGTGCATCACAGCCGCACTGAGGACGACACCATCTGATCACTGAATTTAATGTTACATCTAATGCCTCTGGACATTGTGACTAAACAAATTGCAGCGACCAGTGCCGTGGGATTACCGGAACTTGGTTCCAAAGTATACGACCAGGTAGGCTTTGGGGTGTACTCTAAAGATTTAGAACTGGTCATATCGAAAAGGTTACCCGACCACAGGCGGAGATCCTAACAATTAGGGAAGTGGTGGAATAGCTAAGATATTCCTATTTCGATGGCTAAGATATTCGTACAACGTATTTCAGAACACAAAAACCACCCCCGGCTGTCGCAGATCTCTCAACGAGTTGGCTGAACAATTACAAATTTACCTGTTCTGGGTGCCGCGCCACAGAGATATCCCAGGGAATTGTAAAGCGAACGAGCTCGCGAGACTAGGAACTACCCTACACATTCCAGGGATACTGGAATCTGTGGCTATGCCTCTAGCGACATGTAAGTTAAGTTTTCAGGACCAGGCTCGAAGGACAAAGAATGACAGATGGTCACAAAGAGGGGGCTGTGAGCATTTCAAAACTATGTGGCCTAATCTAGACTTGAAGAGGTCTCCTGCTTTGCTGTCATTGGCCAGAACAGATGTCTCAGTCATTGTGTCCGTCATGACAGGTCACTATTTAATCGGAAAATATGCTGATAGACCGAAGATTGTCAGTAACGACTTTGGCAGAAGCTGTGAGGACACCGAAGAAGAAGAGACTATAGCACACCTTCTGTGTGTGTGTCCCGCACTAGCAATCAGAAAGAGTTTCACTTTAGGTTTCCATTTCTTTGAGGACCAGTCTGATTTAGCGAATGTGAACATTCGCAAGTTATTGAGCTTTTTTAAAGCGATCTGGATGGTTCAACGGTAGGAATTATTGGGTTGGCCAAAAAGTAATTGCGGATTTTTCATATAGTCGGCGTTGAAAAATTTTTTCACAGCTTGTGACTCTGTAATTGCATTCTTTCTTCTGTCAGTTATCAGCTGTTACTTTTAGCTTGCTTTAGAAAAAAGTGTAAAAAAAAGTATATTTGATTAAAAGTTTATTCTAATTTTTATTAAAAATGCATTTACTTTCTTTTAAAAAAATCCGCAATTACTTTTTGGGCAACCCAATAGAAGGCATCTTCCTTCTTCTGTTTCTGTGGTATCACAATGGACGAAATCGTCTAAGTACCTTTGCCCGATCTACTTCTGATATCCCACTGGTATTCATTTAAATATTCTCACGGCATTTCATATCAATTAATAATTTATTTAAAACTGTTCCTGCTCCACTTCGATTGGTTATACTGACTTGGCCATTAAGAATGAAACGATGATGAATTCAAAATTCTGAAAACTGCTGCCAGGTGACGGCAGAATTCGGAAAATATTCAATGCATTATTGAAAACAAAAAGCAATTGCATAATATTGTGAAAATAATTGACTCACTGCCAAATCAGTGCAAAATCATTAATTTGCCTTTCAGGCATTTTGACAGTTGGGTTCTTTGTTTCTTTTTTTCAAAATAAAAGAAAATTTGTCTTTATCCTAAAAACAAAAATAAACCATTAATCAATGGAAGCCTTTGTTAATTTCGAAATATTTTCTTGTTCTTCTTTAAAGGCGCACACGAAGTTTAAACGCACCTTCACCATTCCAACAATTCGGACCATGTGGACGCATTATGAAAAATCCAGCTATGGTTATGCAGATACAGGACCCGGCCAGTCAACGCCTGACCTGGTACAAGCCCCCACTTACGGTGTTGGTGATCAAGAAGGTGCGCGACTCTACGGTGATGGCTCCCTTTGTGCAGCTGGTCGAATGGTTGGTGCAGGAGAAGCATATGGTGGTGTGGGTAGAATCGGCAGTGTTGGATGATCTTTCGCTGCAGGAGGATAAAAAGTTCCAGAGTATCAAAGAGAAATTGGTGACATTCAAGTAAGTTTAAGAAAAATTAAAAAAAAATATTTTGTTAACTTTGAATTTCTTTTTTCGTTATACTTCCCCTTTAGAGATGGCCGCGATGATCTCACCGATCGCATAGACTTCATAGTCTGCCTGGGCGGTGATGGCACTTTGCTATATGCTTCTTTGCTTTTCCAACAATCGGTGCCCCCTGTAATGGCTTTTCACCTGGGCTCTCTGGGTTTCCTTACACCATTCCAATTTGATAATTTCCAAGAACAAGTCACAAATGTCCTGGAGGGTCATGCCGCTCTTACGCTGCGCAGCCGTTTACGTTGTGTCATCTATCGCAAAAGCGAAAGACGTAAAGACTCCGATTGCCAACAGCATCAAATGAATTGTAGTCTCTCAGCCGATAGTGGAGTTTCAATGGATTCTTGTGGGGGCTTGCATAGCTCCAGTGGGAAGACTTCAAGTCGTGCCCCCTCAACAAATATTTTGGTATGTTATGGAATTTGAGTTCCTATAACAGAATTTTGGGTTTATTTATTTTACTTTGTTTTTCTCTCCCTCACAGGTTCTTAATGAGGTTGTAATCGATAGAGGACCCTCACCCTATTTGAGCAACATCGACTTATTCTTGGATGGCAAATATATTACCTCGGTTCAGGGTGATGGCTTGATTGTCTCTACACCTACGGGTAGTACCGCGTATGCAGTGGCGGCGGGTGCCTCCATGATACATCCGTCAGTGCCCGCCATTATGGTCACACCCATTTGTCCACATTCGTTAAGTTTTCGTCCTATTGTTGTACCTGCAGGTGTTGAATTGAAGGTAAATGAAAACGAATTTGGTATTTGGAAAGTTTAGCTTGTTAAACTGTTGCGTTAAACTCGAAGACTGTAGGTCTTAAAGTAAAGTAGTAGAAAGTTAAAGGTTAGATTGAAAGCAACCACGATCGCAAACCACTTACCTCGGAGATCTTAGGTCCATTGCATTTGATAAAAGGATACAAGATAATAGCATTATGGTATAAGTTAATGACACACCGCACAGCCTCCCAATTCTTTCATTGATCCCATTTGGTCTGCCCATGCTCTGCGATTCAAAGTGTGAGAGCAGTGCAAAGACCGAGTGGAGAGTTAATTTCACGCTCACACCGGCTTGTTCGAATTGCAGACTCCCTGCGGGCCGATGATCGGAAACAGCAGAAGAAGAAGAGGGAGTTCAGTTACGACAGCCGGCAAGAACTGGTGCCCGGCTAGCTCAGTCAGTAGACCATAAGAACTTGTTCTTCCCGGCTGTCGTAACTTAACTTCCCCTTCTTCTTCTGCTGGTTCCGATCATTTGCTACCAGCCAATCACTGCTCTCACACTTTGAATCGCAGAGCATGGGCAGACTAAATGTGTGCGGTGTGCCATTAACTTATATAGGAGTCGACCGGAGTCCAGGTTCTGAAGCCGTAATCAGTTCGAAGTTTGCGAATGTACCCAAAGTCGACAATTAACCGGGGAGACCACGGTCCAGCCAGCCAATACAGAGCAATACAGAACAGGAACAGGGAAATTGTTCAGTAACTTTTCCCAATTTCTGGGCAGTGACACAAAAGGTGCTCGACCGTTTCCAACTCTTGCTCGTCATAATACACCTTGCAGAAGTCCGCTTCTTCCTGCGCCCAGAGCGACGTCAAAGACCTGACGTTGCAATGTCCAGTCAAGACAGTCTAAAATCGGGCTTCCACAGCCCCAGGATAAGTGTCTTCCTGTCTCGCGAAGTTCACACCCATATGACCTTTGCCCCCTTGGAAGGGCTGATTCCGTTGAAAGCGTTGCGTTCCGAGACTTAATAGCGGTCCATTTCTGGCCGCCTCTTTCCTTGCCACTCCTTGAGGGTCAAGGAGCCAGCAGAGCCTAAAAGTCCTAGGATTCATCTCTAATCAACCACCCATTCCTGCCCAGATTGTTGGTCACTTGGTTTACTGTCACCCATTCATAGCCTGGGACCCAGCAGGGCCTGGCAACCTTTCCCATGGTTCGAAGAAGCTCTTTGCATCTGTTCACCAGTGTCGACTTCACCAGGCCAGAGCTGATATCCACTTATATCAGGACAGTCGAACCGAGCAGCCACCTATGCATCCAGCGCCTGTAGGACAACGAAGGAATTCGCCTTAAAGACGCCATTCCTGAACAGAACCCTTTATGACTCCAAACCCATGGCAGCCGGTTTTACGCACCGGATTGACCCGATGTAATCCTTCATCGGCAAGGACTGCCGCCTCAGTGTGCGTGTTTGTCCTTTTTTCGTCATGGGAGAGACACATCCCGGAGTGCCTTCTCCGCATGCTTCTGGTCCGTGCCGGGATTGAAAAGAACCTCCTCCATCATCGGTCGGTGTCGGTGAGGTGTAATCGGTGCATAGAGTAGGTACATTTCCAATCTTGCTCTAGCCTTACATCACTACGGGAGTATAGTCATACTGAATATGTTGCAAGGTGCTGTGCGACCATAGACAGCAGGGAGTCACAAGCGTCGTCCTCGTCAACTTCTGCGTCCACGTCGTTCGACTATGTGACCCGCTGACCTCTACCGTGCGGCATAATACGCAACAGCAGCATCCCAGCCTCAATGGCTTGATTGTCTCTACACCTACGGGTAGTACCGCGTATGCACTGGCGGCGGGTGCCTCCATGATACATCCGTCAGTGCCCGCCATTATGGTCACACCCATTTGTCCACATTCGTTAAGTTTTCGTCCTATTGTTGTACCTGCAGGTGTTGAATTGAAGGTAAATGATAACGAATTTGGTATTTGGAAAGTTTAGCTTGTTAAACTGTTGCGTTAAACTCGAAGACTGTAGGTCTTAAAGTAAAGTAGTAGAAAGTTAAAGGTTAGATTGAAAGCAACCACGATCGCAAACCACTTACCTCGGAGATCTTAGGTCCATTGCATTTGATAAAAGGATACAAGATAATAGCATAATGGTATAAGTTAATGACACACCGCACAGCCTCCCAATTCTTTCATTGATCCCATTTGGTCTGCCCATGCTCTGCGATTCAAAGTGTGAGAGCAGTGCAAAGACCGAGTGGAGAGTTAGTTTCACGCTCACACCGGCTTGTTCGAATTGCAGACTCCCTGCGGGCCGATGATCGGAAACAGCAGAAGAAGAAGAGGGAGTTCAGTTACGGCAGCCGGCAAGAACTGATGCCCGGCTAGCTCAGTCAGTAGACCATAAGAACTTGTTCTTCCCGGCTGCCGTAACTTAACTTCCCCTTCTTCTTCTGCTGGTTCCGATCATTTGCTACCAGCCTATCACTGCTCTCACACTTTGAATCGCAGAGCATGGGCAGACTAAATGTGTGCGGTGTGCCATTAACTTATATAGGAGTCGACCGGAGTCCAGGTTCTGAAGCTGTAGTCAGTTCGGAGTTTGCGAATGTACCCGAAGTCGACAACTAACCGGCGAGATCACGGTCCAGCCAGCCAATGCAGAGCAATACAGAACAGGCACAGGCAAATTGTTCAGTAACTTCTCCCAATTTCTGGGCAGTGACACAAAAGGTGCTCAACCGTTTCCAACTCTTGCTCATCATAACACACCTTGCAGAAGTCCGCTTCTTCCTGCGCCCAGAGCGACGTCAAAGACCTGACGTTGCAATGTCCAGTCAAGACAGTCTATAGTCGGGCTTCCACAGCCCCAGGATAAGTGACTTCCTGTCTCGTGAAGTTCACACCCACATGACCCTTGCCTCCTTGCAATGTCTGATTCCGTTGAAAGCGTTGCGTTCCGAGACTTAACAGCGGTCCATTCCTGGCCAGTTCGACGGCCGCCTCTTTCCTTGCCACTCCAGCAGAGCCTAAAAGTCCTAGGATTCATCTCTAATCAACAACCCTTTCCTGCCCAGATTGTTGGCCACTTGGTTTATTGTCACCCATTCATAGCCTGGGACCCAGCAGGGCCTGGCAACCTTTCCCATGGTTCGAAGAAGCTCTTTGCATCTATTCACCAGTGTCGACTTCACCAGGCCAGAGCTGATATCCACTTATATCAGGACAGTCGAACCGAGCAGCCACCCATGCATCCAGCGCCTGTAGGACAAGGAAGGAATTCGCCTTAAAGACGCCATTCCTGAACAGAACCCTTTATGACTCCAACCCCATGGCAGCCGGTTTTACGCACCGGATTGACCCGATGGAATCCTTCATCCGCAAGGGCTGCCGCCTCAGTGTGCGTGTTTGTCCTTTTTTCGTCATGGGAGAGACACATCCCGGAGTGCCTTCTCCGCATGCTTCTGGTCCGTGTCGGGATTGAAAATAACCTCCTCCATCATCGGTCGGTGTCGGGGAGGTGTAATCGGTGCATAGAGTGGGTACATTTCCAATCTTGCTCTAGCCTTACATCACTACGGGAGTATAGTCATACTGAATATGTTGCAAGGTGCTGTGCGACCATAGACAGCAGGGAGTCACAAGCGTCGTCGTCGTCAACTTCTGCGTCCACGTCGTCGGACTATGTGACCCGCTGACCTCTACCGTGCGGCATAATACGCAACAGCAGCATCCCAGCCTCAATATCGCCAGGCCAGTGCCGGGTAGTGTATCACTTTAGCAACTGAATTGCAACGGTCTCTTATGGCAAGATCGACGAGATTGTGGATTTTATAAGTCGGAAGAATATTTTGGTCCGAGCGATCCAGGAGACAAAGCTGACCAACACCTGCAGCTTTCGCAGTTGTCACGGATACAATGTGCTACGTAAGGATCGCTTAAAGAATGGAGGTGGAGAATTGATCTTCTTGATACACCATTCCGTGCAGTATAGACCCATCTCGCCTGCACCTGGCGCTAGTAACCCCGATAGCAGCCGATACTGCCGAGATAGAGCTATACCTTCGGTTGGTAGTTGTGACCTAGTTAATAGACAAGCTTACAAGCCCGACATAAGTGAGCTACTATCTGGCCATAATCGTTTGATTCTAGGAGATTTGAATGCGGATCATGTTTCATGATATTCTCGCCCGCGTTTTGCACGGTGAATGAGGATGCCCCCATTAGGATTACGAGGAGGTGTAGCAGCTCGTCAGACATTTCCATTGCATTCCCTGATCTCTTGAGTGACGTAACCTGGGAAGCCGTCATTTCCGCATAATTCTTACCATCGACCGACCATCCGACTTCATAACGTCTGAGCGCCGGACGTTTATCAATCAAAAGAAGGCCGATTGCGTCGGTTTCAGAGAGTACACCAATCACCGCTTCAGTGAACTGACACCTCCATTAAATGTGCTAGTTGCCGCAAGCAAATTCCGAGACATCATTAACGCAGCAGCCGCTCGCTTTATACCAGCTGGTCGAATACCCCAAGTGCGCCCCAATTTCCCGGCGCAGGCAGTTGTACTCGCAGACGAGAATCGTTGTACGGATCCCACTAACCCCAGAATCAGCGAGCTTAATCTGAAAATAAACAGGGTAGTCAACGAACATCAGCTATATCAAAACATCGACCGATATGGCCCATTTACAATCCCTACCGACCTATACTAATAAGAAGTATTTTCGCAAAATTTTAAGGACAGACTAACGGGCGGACGGACATGGCTATATCGACTTAAAATGTCATGACGATCAAGAATATATATATTGGGTTGCCAAAAAAGTAATTGCGGATTTTTCATATAGTCGGCGTTGACAAATTTTTTCACAGCTTGTGACTCTGTAATTGCATTCTTTCTTCTGTCAGTTATCAGCTGTAACTTTTAGCTTGCTTTAGAAAAAAAGTGTAAAAAAGTATATTTGATTAAAGTTCATTCTAAGTTTTATTAAAAATGCATTTACTTTTTTTTAAAAATCCGCAATTACTTTTTGGGCAACCCAATACTTTATGGCGTCTCAGACGAATATTTCGAGGTGTTACAAACGGAATGACGAAATTAGGCTTTGCTAATTCCAATGGTGGAGGGTAAACAAATTTAAGGGTTGCCATCAGTCAATTAAAAATAAAGTGATGTCAATATCGAATACTACATACCCAACAGCTGGTTTATTCAAAAGTAAAGATTTTTATCGGGAAAATTTTTCTTAGTTTAAGGGTCAGTTTTTTTGGAATTAGTTTTTGTATTCTTATTCTTTCTTACACTTCTTCTCTCTTCCTTTCTCTCTTTCAGATTTCTGTTTCACCCGATAGCCGTAACACATCATGGGTCTCATTCGATGGCCGCAATCGTCAAGAATTATTCCATGGAGATAGCTTACGAGTAACCACATCCATATATCCGGTACCCAGTATATGTGCTCAAGATCAAATATCCGATTGGTTTGATTCTTTGGCCGAGTGTCTGCATTGGAATGTGCGCAAGAAGCAAAAATGCCTGGATGAGTTATCCGATTTGACAGCTTCCGGTTCAGAGGATACACTGGATGAGTTGGAAAGAGGCTCAGATTCTTTGTTAGATAGTTAAAAATTTGCATTGTTTTGTATTTTTCAAAAAAAAAAAAAAAAAACTCTTTCAATAAGAAGTAGTAGAAGAAGAGATAGACATGAACAAATATCATTAATCATTCATATTTTATAAGTCTTTATATATACAGAAAAAAAAAAACTAAAAGCTTAAATTCTTGAAAAAAAGCTTTAAATTTGGTGTTATATGGCTTATACATTAAAAGCAGCTTTACAAAAAGGGGGCCATACAAAAGCTTCTGATGTATATTTTTGCTGTTTTTTTTATTATTATTATTAAAAAATAATATTATTAAACCTTATATTGATTATAATGAAAAATGAAAAGCAATTTTGTATTATGTTATTACTTAGGGAAAACAGAAAGTAAACAAATAATGGAAAAAAAATTGTTGCCAATTAGTTTAATTGTAATATTGTTTGTGCTACTTGTTGGAAAGCATCTGCATCATTATATAGTGAAAAGTAAGAACAAAAGAAACTCTATGAAAAACAAAAAAACAAACTGTTAGAAAAAGCTCAAATTATGTTATGGCTCTACTATTATTAAAAAAAAAACAAAAAAACCCCAAATGCTTCATATGGCTAAAGGATATTTTTTTGCTTGGTAGTTATGACTATAAAGTTTAAGACAAACACTGTATGGCAATATAATTTAGTTTAATTTATGTATGGATCTATGTAGGTTTTTTTCCCCCACAATTTCTATGAAAATTGGTTGCTAGTTTTCACATACCTAGCCCCTGGCACACCCTTAGGTGTTAAACCCTTTTTTGTTAATAAATTTTTTTTACAACAATAAGTATAAGACTTTTGTTCATTTTCTTAACATTAGTTTTAATAAGATGCTTATTTATAATAATTCCTAAAATAATGCTGCTTAAAAAGTTCTTAACAGAGGTTGTTGAACATACATTTTTTTATTTGCCTAAAAATTAAAAACCTCAAAACTTTTTTAAACTCATTACCACAGTCATTTTGTCATTCCGTTTGCATCACCTCGAGATATTGATTTAGGATCTCTAGGGTAGATTAGCCGCTTCACTCAGGGACTGACCGCTTCACTCAGAGACTGACTTCAACAATCCCATGGCTGCCGATTGTATGCACCGGATTGACCCGATTCAACTCTTCATCGGCAAGGGCTGCCGCCTCAGTGTACGTGTGGCAGAGGCACATCCCACAGTGCCTTCTCAGCATGTTTCTGATCGGTGCCGGGATTGAAACGAAGCCCGGTCCCTGGTTATGTTCGGTTTGCCATTACCGTCTCCATCATCGGCCGGTGTCGGTGAGGTGTAACCGGTGAATGGAATGGGAACATTGCCGATCTTGGTCTGGCCTCACTTCACTACGGGAGTATAGTCATATTGGATATGTTGCAAGGTGCTGTGCGAACATAGTGGGCCACAAGCGTCGTCGCCTTCTACGTCCTCGTTGTCGAACTATGTGACCAGAATTCATAAGCTCTGAGTGGCTTCAGAGATCAAACCAAACGCCGCTTCAGTGAAGTGCCACTCCTCTCGGATGTGCTAGTTGCAGAGAGTAAATTCCGAGACATCATTAACGCAGCAGCAGGAGTGCCTTCGCCGCACGCTTCTGATCCGTACCGAGATTGAAAAGAACCCCGGACCCTGGTTCCGTTCGGTTTGCCAGAACCGCCTCCATCATCGGTCGGTCGCCTCCATCACCGGTGAATGAAATGGATACATTGCCGATTTTGCTCTGGCCTCACTACACTACGGGAGTATAGTCATACTGGATATGTTGCAAGGTGCTGTGCGACCATAGACAGCAGGGAGTCACAAGCGTCGTCGTCGTCAACTTCTGCGTCCACGTCGTCGGACTATGTGAGCCGCTGACCTCTACCGTGCGGCATAATACGCAACAGCAGCATCCCAGCCTCAATATCGCCAGGCCAGTGCCGGGTAGTGTATCACTTTAGCAACTGAATTGCAACGGTCTCTTATGGCAAGATCGACGAGATTGTGGATTTTATAAGTCGGAAGAATATTTTGGTCCGAGCGATCCAGGAGACAAAGCTGACCAACACCTGCAGCTTTCGCAGTTGTCACGGATACAATGTGCTACGTAAGGATCGCTTAAAGAATGGAGGTGGAGAATTGATCTTCTTGATACACCATTCCGTGCAGTATAGACCCATCTCGCCTGCACCTGGCGCTAGTAACCCCGCCTGAGAAGCCGTCATTTCCGCATAATTCTTACCATCGACCGACCATCCGACTTCATAACGTCTGAGCGCCGGACGTTTATCAATCAAAAGAAGGCCGATTGCGTCGGTTTCAGAGAGTACACCAATCACCGCTTCAGTGAACTGACACCTCCATTAAATGTGCTAGTTGCCGCAAGCAAATTCCGAGACATCATTAACGCAGCAGCCGCTCGCTTTATACCAGCTGGTCGAATACCCCAAGTGCGCCCCAATTTCCCGGCGCAGGCAGTTGTACTCGCAGACGAGAATCGTTGTACGGATCCCACTAACCCCAGAATCAGCGAGCTTAATCTGAAAATAAACAGGGTAGTCAACGAACATCAGCTATATCAAAACATCGACCGATATGGCCCATTTACAATCCCTACCGACCTATACTAATAAGAAGTATTTTCGCAAAATTTTAAGGACAGACTAACGGGCGGACGGACATGGCTATATCGACTAGTGGCCCACAAGCGTCGCCGTCGCCTTCTGCGTCCTCGTTGTTGTTGTTGTTGTAGCAGTTTATTGTGTACTATCTTTCGTCTGCTTGATTCTGTTGAGTGTCAGGAC
The DNA here is from genome assembly GCF_963082655.1 of Stomoxys calcitrans. Taxonomy (NCBI): domain Eukaryota; kingdom Metazoa; phylum Arthropoda; class Insecta; order Diptera; family Muscidae; genus Stomoxys; species Stomoxys calcitrans. The sequence goes on along the minus strand of NC_081556.1, from coordinate 39,028,612 downwards.
CCAGGAACTCCGCGACTAAGATGGGGTGCGTCCACAGGGATCTGGGTCTGAGTCGAGTGGGTCTGGCCGGGCAGTTAAACAGGTGACGTGTATCGTGCGGTCCCTGGTTACAATCGGGACATACATCTTGCACGTCGGCATCAATCATAGCTCTGTGGGAATTGAGGCGGCTGCATCTGCCGGAACGTAATTGAGCCAGAACCACTCTGGTTTGCCGGGGGAGGTCGATTTCTTCGGGTGCAATGGGTGGCGGTCGTTCTCCAAGGACTACATTCACCCGGTAGCCAATTAACGCGTCTGCTACCGTGTCTGCATGAATGTTGCTCAGACCCGCTTGATATGCCGCTTGATCTAGAGGTTCTCTCTTGTAGCGCTGGACCTCACGCTCTAGATCGTGTAGATCAACCTTAAGGCTTCTGGGCGGTGGGTATCTATCCACAAGATGATGATTTGGATGATTTCTGCGATAACAGCCCAGAAGGTATTGCTTAGACAGCATGTAGTTATGTCTTCGCACTGGTAGGATCTTTGTCTCCTGATGGAGGTGGTCCACATGAGAACTAAGGAGACAGCCCGTCGCAGTTCGGAGGGCGGCATTCTGACAGATCTGAATATTATTCCACTGCGTGTCACAAAGTTGACGTGACCACACTGGCGCTGCATAACTTACCACAGACCGGCCAATTGCTTTGTACGTGGTCAACAAGGTTTCTTTGTCTGCACCCCAAGTGCTGCCAGCGAGTGACTTGAGGACCTTGTTTCTACTTTTGACTTTATTGCAGATTGCTGTGGCATGTGGGGAGAAAGTGTAGGAGCTGTCAAATGTGACGCCAAGTATTTTGGGACACTTGATGGTCGGAATCATTTCTCCATCGACCATCACAGTCAGCTCAGAATTCACCTCACGCGTATTTGTAGTGAACAGAGTGGCTGAAGATTTGGTGGCGGATATCTTCAGATTTCTTGCAGCGAAATATGAGGCAAGCTCGTTGAGGTAGACGTTCAACCTATCGCAGATGTCATCAATGGGTGGGGGGCCTGATGCCATGATCGTTATCCAGGGATTTAATGGCTCTCTGAGAAGATATTTATGCCAATCGTCGTAATGACATTATATCTTAGCCATTCCACCACTTCCTTAATTGCAAGGATCTACGCTTCATACACACTGCAGTGGTCGGGTAAACTCTTTGATATGACCAGTTTTAGATCTTTAGAGTACACCCCAAAGCCCACTTAGTCGTTTACTTTGGAACCATCCGTATAGAAGTCTATGTAACTTCTGTTACCAGGGATATCGTAGTTCCAATCGGTTCCATCAGAAAAAGTGGTACAGAATTTTTCTTATTAAGCGGCTCAGGTAGGGTGTAATCCACACTGCTTGGAACATCGGATATTGTATCAAGTATAACACAGTGTCCGTGGCCGCCATCATCATCTTCAAAAGGGGGAACATCATCTTCAAAAGGGGGAACATTCCCGTGGCCTCCGAAGATTCCCCGTTCATCTTCTTATGGTTGATTGATGTACGTTAGCCATTTAGAGACTTTAAGTCATTCGATTGATCAAGCAAATTGTCTATCTTTCGCCAGTACTGCGCTTCCCAGGACATTTCCAAGGATTGATTGGAACCGGCCCACTTGTTTTAAATTAAAATAATGAGGAATCTTCTAACTAATTGCACCGACATTTGTGAGTATTTCAGATTTTTAAATGCTTTCCTATGCAAGAGTGTCGCTCAGGATTCACTCAACAAGCCAGGTGATCAGATGATTATATGCGTATCAGGATTCACTAATAGAAGGTTAGGTCACTTGCGAAAACATAAAGTGGATAGGCCCCATGAACATTATAAAGGATGTCAAATCTGCCGATTGAAAATGTCTTTAAATAGGAGAAAACGTAAACAAAGAATGAATGTGAAAAGAGAACAAGTTGGCATCCTCAATGTCAAGTACTGCCAAAAATTAAAAAAAAAACTGTATGTCGACTGATCGCATGGCTTAGCCTTATTCAGTGAATCCTGCTCTTGAGTTGATATAAGTAATTTTTTTCCTAATATTCCCCCTTTCCCACCCTATATCAGTTTGCATTCAGCTTAATAACCATTTTCTCACATAATAAAAAAACATAGACAACTAATAACAAGAAAATAACTATATATAAATAATTTTATATTAATGTTATATAATGATATTTGATTACTTACTAATGTATGTAAAGAGTAGGTCATCGTTATTTTTTTATTTTCTACTAAGTTTTACAAGAAAGAAAATCTTTAAAATAAACAAAAAAAATACAAAAAAACTACTCCAATTTCATTAAAAATATGAGTTTTATTTCTAATGTACCTACATAGCTAGATATATTCATTTACAGGTTGTGGCAGTTGCCCAACAACAAAATATTCAGGTCACTATATGTCAAAATCAGTAATTATCAAAGTTAAAAATTGCTTAACTTTTGCGCGTTGCTTTTGTGGGATTTGTTTTTACATCTGTGTGGCAGCTCAGAACGACGCTCGCTTTCAAGCGTCAAAGTTAAAAAATTTTTAACTTTTACTCGTTGCTTTTGTGGGATTTCTTTTCAGAGTTGATGTCAAGGAAGAGGAAATTAGTAGTAAAAACATCTCTGTGCCTGAGCCGCACCAGAAAGAGTAAGTATTTCTAAGACAAATATAACAGGTAGGAGTAGTTGGCCAACAACAAAAAATTGAATGCACTATTTACCAAATCAGTGCAACTCTGATTTTGAGTATGTTACTAGTTCGCGCCAATTTTCTTTGTTTGTGATATGGTTCTTAACTATAAGCACACACACTCAACTTTATGAAATCTCATTGATAGATAGTTTACTCCGTGTGAAAAAATTGTACTCAGCTGTTTGCTGTACACTACCTGGGTAAATTTGTCTTGCTTATTTCTTTGAAGGCGTATCTATGGCATGAATATGATGGATATGAATCATTTTAAAGCGATATGGCTGGTTCAACGATAGGAACTAGAAGGCCACTTCATTCTCCTGTTTCTGTGGTATCACAATGGACTAAATTGTTTAAATGAGTTGGATTGCCGATTGCTGCTATAACCTAACCTATCATAAAAAAGTGCTAATAGAAAAATTGGACATTGCCGATATTTGAACATGCACATTGATCCCACTATGAGCAAATTTCAATAATTATTTAATTATTTTTTCACATTACTTTTCACTATTCCGGAAAGGAAGATCTTTTCTCTATTTTTACTATGCTGAATTTGCTTTTATCGAGACTTGCACCGGCATTTCCAAAACTTTAAGCAGATTTGAAATAGGTTTGATTGGCAGATTTCCTTGATAGAACTGTCAAATAAACTTACATAAAGGTTTCATCAAACTCCCGTTTACACTACTCATTAAATCCTGATTTAAGGCTCCCGTCAGCTGATTTTATTAAGGGAAACATATGGTCGAGCCATTAAATCCGGATTTAAATAGCAATGTAAACGGAGTTTAAGTTTTGTGTTTAAGGCCGTTGTACTTGAAAGCTTTCAAAAAATGTGTTAGTTAACCATTAATACCCCCATTTATCTATCCAGCCATTTTTTTGAAATCCAATAAGCGGTAATACTTCATAATAATCACAAGCCTTTTTTTATTTACCGCCAACAAATTTATGCATTGCATAAAAGAGATGGTAACCCTTTTGCTAAAATACAAAAACATTTCAATTGTATTGAACAGGTGGCGCTAATAACAAATGGAAGAGTTGTGCTTGCAATTCTCTTATTAGAAATGCCAATCTCACCACATTAACAACACTAATCTAAATAAACAACACAACAAAAATGATGAGGAAATGCAAGAAGTTAGACTCTTTTATTTACCACCAACAAATGTATGCATTGCAATTCGGTTTATATGACAAGAGGTCGTAGCTGCTTTGCTAAAATCACTTTAAACAACAACATTTCAACTGCATTCAACAAGTGGCGCTTATAAGAAATGGAAGAGTTGTGCTTGCAATTCCCTTATTAGAAATGCCATACTCAAAACGTTAGCAACACTGATAAAAATAAACAACAACAACAACAAACGTGAATAGGAAATGTAAGAAGGCAAATTCCTTGTTGTTACGCTCTCTTTCTTCTCGCTCATGTGGTAAACTCGAGTTTGGTATGTGTGTGCGTGGATATATGCATGCATTTTACTTTGTTTTCATACATTTTGGCATTGTCTTCTCAGTTTTTCTACAACTACCGGTCGCGTCTAACGGGAAATTGTGGTTATTATCTAATTGTTCTTTAAATTGGTAAAATATTGAATAAAATCATGAGAAAACTAAAGAAAAGTGTTAAAAAAGTAATGGAAAAGCATCAAATCGCATCATTACTTTGTTTTATTACACCAAAAGTGCCAAAAGATAATTACAAAATAAAAAGATCGTCTTAAGAGAAAAGTTAACAAACGATGTTAATAAACCTAAGTGTAGAAATGTCAAAAAAAAAAAAATCTAAGAGCACGGCAGATTGTATTGGGTTATATTTAGTGTTATTAGTAATTATTTTAATAAAGCAATATCGGGCTTGCAGTAGTGTGCTGTTAAGGTTCTACCGAAAATGAAAATTGCTCCCACCAAAAGAAGGAATGAATGAACCAATAGCCTCTTTTATTTACCACCAACAAATGTATGCATTGCAAATCGGTTTATATGACAAGAGGTGGTAGCTCTGCTAAAATCACTTTATACAACCAAATTTCAAATCCATTCAACAGGTGGCGCTCATAAGAAATGAAAGAGCTGTGCCAATTCCCTTATTAGAAATATCAAACTCACCACGTTAGCAACACTGGAAAAATAAACAACAACAACAAAAGTGAATAGGAAATGTAAGAAGTGGGGCTCTCTACAAAGGTATATTCCTTGTTATTGCGCTCTCTTTCTTCTCGCTCATGGGGTAAACCCGAGTTTGGTATGTGTGTGTGTGTGTGTATACATGCATTCAACTTTGTTTTGATACATTTTGGCATTGCCTTCTTAGTTTTTCTGCAACTACCGGTCGCGTCAAATGGAAAATTGTGGTTATAATCTAATTGTGCATTAAATTATTAAAATAATGAATAAAACCATAGAGAATCTAAAGAAAAGTGTTAAACAAGTAAGGGAAAAGCATTAAATCGCATCGTCTCTTCGTTTTATTACACTAAAAGTGTAATAATTGCAAAACAAAAATTTCGGTCGATCGTCTTAAGAGAAAAGTTAACAAACCTAAGTGTAGAAATGTAAAAAAAATAATAGAATTGCAGTCTGTATTGGGTTGTTTTAGTGGCTAATCCCAAAGTAATTATTTTAATTAAGCAATATAGGGCTTGCATTAGTGTGCTGTTAAGGTTACAACGAAAATAAAAAATTCCTCCCGCCTAAAGAATGAATGAATTAATAGCCTCTTTTATATACCACCAACTAATTTATGCATTGAAAATCGGTTTATATGAAGAGGTGGTAGCTACTTTGCATTTCAAATCCATTCAACAGGTGGCGCTCATAAAAAAATGGAAGAGCTGTGCAATTCCCTTATTAGATATGTCAAACTCACCACATTAACAAAACTGATAAAAATAAACAACAACAACAACAAAAGTAAATTGTAAATACAAGAAGTGAGGCTCACTACTAAGGCATATTCTTTGCTTTTGTCTAATTCTCTTGTCTTTTTGTCAAATTCCTTGTTGTTACGCTCTCTATCTTCTCACTCAAGTGGTAAACTCGAGTTTGGTATGTGTGTGCGTGTGTGTATACATGCATTTAACTTTGTTTTCATACATTTTGGCATTGCCTTCTTAGTTTCTCTACAACTACCGGTCGCGTCTAACGGGAAATTGTGGTAATTATATATTTGTGCTTTAAATTGCTAAAATAATGAATAAAAATATGGAGAATCTAAAGAAAAGTGTTAAATAAGTAATGGAAAAGCATTAAATCGCATCATCAGTTTGTTTTATTGCACTTAAAGTGTTTACAAATTAAAAAGATTTCGGGCGATGGTCTTAAAAGAAAAGTTAACAGATGATGTTAACAAACCCAAGTGTAGAAATGTAAAAAAAACTAAGAGCGCTGCAGTCTGCATTGGGTTATGTTTAGTGTTTAATCTCAAAGTAATTGCTTTTATAAAGCAATGTCGGGCTTGCATTAGTGTGCTGTTACGGTTCGAATGAAAATACAAAATTGCTCCCACCAAAAGAATGAATTAATGAATCAATGGCCTCTTTTATTTACCACCAACAAATTTATGCATTGCAAATCGGTTTATATGACAAGGGGTGGTAGCTCCTTTGCTAAAATCACCTTATACAACAACATTGCAACTCAATTCAACAGGTGGCGCTCATAAGAATTGAAAGAGTTGTGCTTGTGCTTGCAATTCCCTTATTAGAAATGCCAAACTCACCACATTAGCAACCCCGATAAAAATAAACAACAACAACAAAAGTGAATAGGATTCTCTTGCAAAGGCAATATTCCTCGTTGTTACGCTCTCTTTTTTCTCGATCATTGTGCGTGTGTGTATGCATGCATTTAACTTTGTTTTCATACATTTTGGCATTGTCTTCTTAGTTTTTCTGCAACTGCCGGTCGCGTCAAACGGGATATTGTGGTAATTATCTAATTGTGCTTTAAATTGTTAAAATAATGAATAAAATCATGGAGAATCTAAAGAAAAGTGTTAAATAAGTAATCGAGAAGCATTAAATCGCATCATCACTTTGTTTTATTGCACTAAAAGTGTTATAAGGTGATTACAAAATAAAAAAAATTCGGGCGATCGTCTTAAAATAAAAGTTAACAGATAATGTTAACCAACCTAAGTGCAGAAATGTAAAAAAAATTATGTGCAGTTTGTTTTGGGTTATGTTTATGTGTCTAATCGCAAAGTCATTATTTTAATAAAGAAATGTCGGGCTTGCAGTAGTGTGCTGTTATGGTTCGAATGAAAATAAAAAGTTCCTCTCGCCAAAAGTATCAGAATAAGAAAAAGCATCCATAAAAAAATATTGTGCTCAGTGGGTTATTTAGCTACTGCATGCAGAAATAAATTATAGAATGTATGTGTGTGTTAAAGCCAAGAAATGAAATGTGTGCAGAAATAAATGTAAAATGTATGTGTGTCTTAAAGCAAAGAAAAGAAATGTGTGCATGGCAGAAGTTTGGAAGCGGATATTAACAGATGTTGGCAATTCACAATAGCGTCGAGTTGAAGGTAAGTGGTTTGTGTTTTATGCAGATATTAAAAGCACTTTCTAAGAGCGGGTTATTTTTTACGTAAAATGTAAACTGGGTAATAATAATTCCAGAGTATTTACCCAAAAGTTAAGAGCGCACAAAAAGCCGATTACTGGCTTGGTGTATGTCCATAGTGGCAGGGGGCGGATTAATATCCGCACCATCTTTTTAATCTATCCTAATCTACCCAAAATTTAGTTAGGTATAAATTAAGTTAAACTCTTAGTGCAATGAAATTTCGATTTTACTTTTTATTATTTAGAGCGCACAACAACCCGATTACCCGCTTAGGTGTATGTCCATAGGGCGGATTAATATCCGCACCCAATTTTCAACCTAACCTAAAATTTAGATTTTTGTAAAAATCCTTATTCTTGTTGTCGTGATTGCGACATAAAAATCCTATGCTCTGCGAATTTCTGTGTCTAAGCCCCTATAATAATATTCTTGATCGTCGTGACATTTAAGTCGTTGTAGTAGAGACTGGACGCTAGCTTTCGAGCGAGTAAGGCTAACTATTTGGAACTTTGCCAAAGTTCTTATAAATGAAGGTCGGTTGGGATTGAAAATTGACCAAATCGGTCTATATTTAGATATAGATCTCATATCCATAAAATCCAGTTTTTGCATGGTAAAGGGTGATTTTTTTGAGGTTAGGATTTTCATGCATTAGTATTTGACAGATCACGTGTGATTTCAGACATGGTGTCAAAGAGAAAGATGCTCAGTATGCTTTGACATTTTATCATGAATAGACTTACTAACGAGCAACGCTTGCAAATCATTGAATTTTATTACCAAAATCAGTGTTCGGTTCGAAATGTGTTCATTCACCGTAACGTTGCGTCCAACAGCATCTTTGAAAAAACACGGTCCAATGATTACCCGCTTTAGTTCTCTTTGACACCATGTCTGAAATCCCACGTGATCTGTCAAATACTAATGCATGAAAATCCTAACCTCAAAAAAATCACCCTTTAGTTTAAGTACACTTTGTTTTGGAATAAGGTGGTTTAAGTACCCTTTCCTTTGGGAAACGATAGCTTTAATACCCTTTCCTGTGGGAAGTTTAAGTACCCTTTCCTTTAAGAAGGGTAGTTTTAATGCCCTTTCCTTTAATAAAGGGTTGTTCTAGTACCAAAGAAAAGGAAAGGGTAGTTTTATTACCCTTTCCTTTGGGAAAGGTTAGGGTTGTTTTAGTACTCTTTACCCTTGCTTTGGGAAAATGTAGTTTTAGTACCTTTTCCTTTGATAAGCAGTAGTTTTAGTACCCTTTCCTTTTGGAGAGGGTAGTTGTAGTACCATTTCCTTTGGGAAATGGCACTTAAGGTACTCTTTCATTTGAGAAAGGGTACCCAGTCTTTTCGGAAAGGGTAGATTTAGTAACTTTGGGAAAGGGTAGATTTAGTACTCTTTCTTTTAGGAAAAGTTAGTTTTAGTAGCCTCTCCTTTGGAAGAGGGTAGCTTTAATAGTACCCTTGCTTTGGGAAAATGTAGTTTTAGTACCTTTTCCTTTGATAAACAGTAGTTTTAGTACCCTTTCCTTTTGGAGAGGGTAGTTGTAGTACCATTTCCTTTGGAAAATGGCACTTAAGGTACTCTTTCCTTTGAGAAAGGGTACCCAATCTTTTCGGAAAGGGTAGATTTAGTAACCTTTACTTTAGGAAAGGTTAGTTTTAGTAACATTAACTTTAGGAAAGGGTAGTTTTAGTACTCTATTCTTTGTGAAAGGTAGTTTTAGTACACTTTCCTTTAGGAAATGGTGGTTTTGATATCCTTTTCTGTTTTAAAGGGCGGCTTTAGTATTCTTTTCTGTTTTAAAGGCTTTACTACTCTTTCTTTTTTAAAACGGTAATTTTTTTACCCTTTCCATGGAAAAGGGTAGTTTTAGTACCCTTGCATTTGAGAAAAGTGTAGTTAGTAATCTTTCTTTTGGAAAAGTGTAGTTTTTGTACTCTTTCATTTGAGAAAGGATATATGTAGTACCCATCCCTTTGGGAAAAGGTAGTTTTAGTACCCTTCCGTTGGGGAAATGGTAGTTTTAGTACCCTTCTCTTTGGGAAAGGTTATCTTTAGCTCCTTTCTTTGAGAAGAAGTTGTTTTAGTACCTTTTATTTTTGGAAGAAGTTGTCTTAGTACCCTTTCTTTTGGGAAAGGTAGTTTTAATAGCCTTTTTTATGGAAAAGGGCAGTTTCAGTATATTTTCCTTAGTTAAAAGGGTGGTTTGAGTACCATTTTCATTGATAATTACAGTTTTAGTACCCTTTCCTTTAGGAAATATTTGTTTTAGTACTCCTTCTTTGGAAAATGGATAGTTGTAGGGAAAGGATAGATTTAGTACCCTTTCCATTGGGAAAGGGTTGTTTTAGTACATTTTCCTTCTGGAAAGGGTAGTTTGACACTATATTGATAAAGCCCCATATAAAGCGGTCTCCCGATTTTAAAACAAGGGCCCATAGATGTTGCATTTATTACTCGATTTAGCTGAAATTCGGCACAATGAGTTTCCATAAGACCCACATATCGAGGGTTTAATTTGATTTAGATCAGATAATATCCAGATATAGCTCCCTATATGGGACCGATTTCCCGATTGAAGGTCAAGAGTCCATAGAAACCACATTTATTGTCCGATTTTGCTGAAATTTGGTACAGAGACTATCCACGGATCAGGATACTGTATCCACGATATCCTTATCGAATATGGTTTACATCGTAAATTATCTTTATACAACCGCCATATATAGACCGATAGAACGATTTAAAGTTTAGAGCACATAGAAGCCGCAATTGTTATCCGATTTCGGTGAAATTTGGCACAGTGAGTGGCCTTATGACCTTCAATATGTGTATCAAATATGGTTTTGATCGGTCAATATTTTTGTATTGCAAATTGCAAATGCCTCCTTTTTATAGCCGAGTCCGAACGGCGTGCCGCAGTGCGACACCTCTTTGGAGAGAAGTTTTACATGGCATAAAACTTGACAAATGTTGCCAGCATTAGGAGAAGAACACTACTGCTGAATTTTTTTTCTGATGATCTCGCCATGATTCGAATCCAGGCGTTAAGCGTCATAGGCGGACATGCTAACCTCTGCGCTACGGTGGCCTGCCAATATTTTTGTATAGCCCCATAAACACCGATCACAAGATTTTAGGTCTAGGGCCCATAGAAGCTGTATTTTGTTCCCGTTTTTTTTTTTTAAATCGGTTACAAAGAGTTGATTGAGGATTCTGAATATCTGTATCGAATGTGGTTCAGATTGGCTAATATCTTTATATAGCTATAGACCGATCTCTTGATTTAAGGCACATAGAAGTCGCATTTGTCACCCGATTTCGCTGAAATTTTGAACAGAGAGTAGTTTTGGGATCGTCGATATCCATATCGAATGTGGTTCAGATCGTACAATATGTTTGTATAGCCCCCATAAAGACCGATCTCCCGATTTAGGGACTAGAGCTCATAGAAGCCGCATTTATTGCCCGATTTTGGTGAAATTTGGTACAGAGGGTTGTTTGAGGATCCTCAATATCCATGTCGAATAAGGTATAGATAGTATAATATCATCATATAGACCGATCTTCCAATTTTAGGTTTAACACCTATAGTTTCCGATTTCGTTGAAATTTGAGGCAGTTAGTTTTGTTAAGCCCGACAACATTCGTTCTAAATATATTCCAGATCGGTCTATATATATATATATGATATAGCTGTCACATGTACCGATCTCCCGATTTTTCTGAAATTTAGAACAGTGAATTGTATTATACGGCGTTCATATCGAGTTTGTGTTTAGATCGGAACATATTACTGTACAGCCTCTATAGGTTCATATATGGGGCATTTTTGATTGATTTTTAACGAAATGTAGTTGACGTAGGGAATTTTACTTGAGTTTTATTAAAGTTTTAGACTTTTTACTTGGTTTTATTAAATACTTACTCTTCTTTTTACAAAACGAAGAAAATGAAAACCTTTTTTTCTGTAGCTCAGTTTTATTCACCAACAACTTGTGTGTGTCATATCATCAGTTATTGTTTCGTATTTAAATTGTATCATCATATTACAATAATTAGGTTTATGCATCTAAGGATATTTTTATATAAAGGTATCAATTATTTGATTTTTTTTTTAATTTGGCGATGAAGGATAAATCCATCAATAAAGGTTATGTTAAGGTTACGTATAATTTTTACTTTACGTGTAATATATGGGCATATAAATTCTTAAATTGCTATAAACGATTTTCATGGAACATTGAAAGTTTACAATCATTTGGAGGGGGGGGATAAAGGGGGAAGAGAATACATGAAAATACACATGAAGTATATGAATTGTATATGCATTTATAGAACTAAGATTTTTTTTAGATTTTGGAGTAGTACATTTAGGGGAAAGGGTTGTTTTCCATTGTTTAGCATTTAGTATTGTTTTTTGAATTTAAATAACATTTATTTTCAATTATTTTATGGCATATATAACGTCAAAGTGGTTTCTCCCATTGTAATTATTTTTAAAGATTTTTTGTTTTCTTATATTCAATAATTTTTTTTTTGGTTTTTGTTAAATATATTTTGACTATTATGCTCAAAATGCAAAACAATTTAGATTTTTATTTTTTTTATATAGGTTTTAAGGATTCCGAATAGTTTTTTTTTTGCTCTAATAGGATTATATACGATATTTTGTATTAAATGGTCACAAATATGCTTATAATGTAATTTTGGTTTTTTGGTTTCATATAATTATACGCAAATAGTTAAGGAATCATTCCCTTTTGGTGCTAGAATATATCAGTGAATAGTGTGTTTGACCCCATACCAGCTTTTTGTTTTAATCATCGTCTTTTGAATATGTGCATTGTGCGATAAGAATAATTTAGACATCTATGATAGTTTATGATTTTTGTTTATATGGAATAGTATGACTAGTTAGTAAGTTCTCCAACAAATATATTTTTTTTATTATGATATTATTATTTTTTGTATATATATAACATATCCACTTATATTGTCTAATTCACACAATAATACTCACAAAACGCCATGTTTGCAATAATATTCAACTATGCTAACTTTTTGTTTTGTATAGTTCTTTTTTTTCAAAACTTTACTCTAAATCTGAGTTTTGAGACAAATTTTTCATACGCAAAATGAAAACCATTTGAAATCTAGCCTTTTCCAAGCTAAACATAATTTTGAGGTTTGGATTTTAAACATTTACAAACAAATTAAAGGATTTGTAAATACCCTGTACATAAGCTTTAGTTTTGGTTTAAATATTTATATTAGTTGTTTTATATAACATAAATGTATATGAGATGTGTTTTTTTATTTATTTTTTTTGTAATATTAAATGATTGCATTTTTGTGGCAATTCTTGGCTTTAGGGTTTTTTTCTAAACAATATTCTTTTTTAAGGTTTTTATTACTCAATATAGTTTATATATTTTGTATTTTGTTCTAAATCTGCTCAGCAAGTATTTCAGCTATGTTTTCCTATATACATTTAACGCCTTTTTTTCGCTTTCACTATAACTTTTATGAAAATACCTGCCTTCAACTACAAATGTTTGCTTTTCAACTTTGGTTTTGCATAATTTAACCCAAAATTTACAGTAAACATGGTTAAATTGTGTGTATTGTAAAGAAAAATTATTTGTATTTTATACAATGCTATAACTTTTTGCTATGTTTCTTAAAATCTAAGAATATCATAGATGTTTGAAACTTGGGGGAATATTATCCTGTTTTTTTTCGATATTTCTAAAGCTAGAAAAATAAAATGAAGTTCAACGATAGATATGAAATTCAATGATTTTTGTGGAATTTTTTCAAAAAAGTTTTATATACGAAAAAAAGTTTTTTTTAGCCCATATTGTAGAAAAAGGATCTTCATCCTAACAGGCAATAAAACTTGAAAAGAAAAATCTTTTGTGAAAAAATCGCAACTACGAAAAACTTTTATATTAAAAGCTATAGTTTCAAAGCATTTTTATGTGAAAAGCTTGGTAATGAAGAGCTTTTGTATCAAGTGAAAAGCTTTTTACATCAAAAAGCTTGTTACGAAAAGTTTCATATCAAAAGAGGTAAAATCAAAAGCTTTTTTATATCAAAACTTTGTATTAAAAAGCTTTAAGTATCAAAAATTTCATATTAAAAAGCCTTTTTTCACCAAAATATGAAAAGCTCTTATAAAGAAAAACATTTGAAATGAACAGTTATTAATATCATATGAATATATATACCAAATGAAAAGCTTTTTATGTCAAAAACTTTATAACGAAAATCGTTTTATATTAAAAGATGTGTAATGAAAAGCCTTTTTATCCTTTTTACATCAAAAACATTGTATAGCTTTTAGTAAACATTTTGTAAGCTTTTAGTATTAAACATTTTTTATTAAAAAGCTTTTTTTTCATCAAAATATTAAAAGCTTTTTAAAAAAAAGTTTGAAATGAAAAGTTGCTAATATCAAAAGCTATGTAACGAAAATCTTAAAAAAGGTTTTTCTATAAATGCTTTTTACATCAAAAACATTGTATTAAAAAGCTTTTAGTATCAAACATTTTTTATCAAAAAGCTTTTTATGAAAATATTAAAAGCTTTTTATAAAAATATGTTTGAAATGAAAAGTTGTTAATATCAAAAGCTTTGTAACGAAAATCTTAAAAAAAGTTTTTCTATAAATGCTTTTTACATCAAAAGCTTTGTTATAAAAAGCTTTTACTATCAAACATTTTGTATTAAAAAGCTTTTTTTCATCAATATGAAATATGAAAAGCTTTTTATGAAAAAACATTTGAAATGAAAAGTTGTTAATATCAAAAGCTTTGTAGTGAAACCTTTTGTTTATCAACAGCTTTGCCATGAAAATCTTAGGTACGAAAAGTTTTTCTATTAAAAAGTATAGTTTCAAAGCATTTTTTATGAATAGCTTCTATACCAAATGAAAAGCTTTTTATGTCACAAACTTTATAAAGAAAAACGTTTTTTTTAAAAGATGTTTACTGAAAAGCATTTTTTTATCAAAAACTTTGTACTGAAATGCTTTTTAAATCAAAAACTTTGATATGAAAAGCTTTTTATAAAAAATGAGATGAACAGAGGTTAATACTAAAAACATGGTAGTGAAAACCATTTTTTTATCAAAAGCTTTAAGAAAAGCTTTCCATATCGAAAGCTTAGCGAAGAAAAGCTTTTAAATCAAAGCTTTAGATTTACGTTAAAACCTTTAATATTATAAAGGTTTTCTTTAAAAGTTTTATGTAAAAAAGTTAATGAATTTTTTTAATACTGTCCTATAAAGCCTTTATGAAAACAATTTTTTTTTATTAAAACCTTAAACATGGAAAGCTTTAACATACCAAAGATTTTTCAAAAAATGCTCTTATTTGGACAACAAAAGCTAATGGATTTTTGTAATACCGTCGTTAACAGCTTTTATAAAAATTGGTTATAGATTTAAAAGGTTTTCACAGCAGCTTTTATATTAAGATCTTTTATTCAAAAAGCTTTTGTATCGATATCTTTTAAAAGCCTTTCTTTAAAAGCTACTATATCAAAGGATTTAAAGGTTTTCATTTAAAGCTTTGTTTGCAAAAACTTTAGATTTTTTTCAATACTGTCCTATAAAGCTTTTATGAAAACAAAGCTTTCATACAAACAGCTTTAATATAAACAAGTTTTAATATCAAAGCGCTTATAGTTTTTCTGTTAATTCTAAGTTTCATGATTTTTATAATTTTTTTCACTTTTTTGAAGAAAAAAAATCTTTTAAGAATGTGTAAAAGGCTCCCATTTTCTTCGCTACGAGCAAAATTTTTAAAAGGTCTTGATTTTTAAAGCTTTTTGTAGTAACATCATTTAAAACGAAAGGATGAATAACAAAAGCTTTAGTACAAAATATTTTATAAAAAAAAGTTTTTCATTCAAAAGCTTTTAAATTGAAATATCTCGCACCAAAATGCATTTTGTGCAGAGCTTCTGCATTCCAAAGCTTTTATACAATAAAGTTTATTATACTATATAATATTAAAACAAAAATTATATAATAAAATTAAAATGTTAAATTGCAATTCACAGCCTTTGAAATAATAAAATTTATTATATTATATAATTAAATTAAAAAAAATAATAATATTTAATGTTATAAAAATGGTATGTTTCTTACACGGAATAGGTAGTGTTTGGGGTCAGACTAAGGGTTTTGCCTTTCGGAATAAAAAGAGGGAGAATTAAGTGTTTAAATTCATCGTTGTTGTAATTGTTTATTGTAATTGTTATTTTTCAGTGCTTTTAGATTTCATTAGATATAAGTAGCCAATTGAGTTGAATAATTGATTATAGTTAGCATTAGTTAGAGAATTTTAGAATTAATTATTTGCTTTTAATTAGGGTAAGTAGAGCAATTCATTTTTAGTTTAAGTAGCAAATATTACACTTAGTTTTAGATAGCAAAATTTGTATTGGGAACAAACGATGGAATTAGTTTAGGTTTCACTTAGGGTTTGATTAATAAATTTCATATGTAGATTTAAGTAGACAAATTTAAATCTTAATAGGAAAAGATGCAGCTTTATTTTAATGTTAGGGAATTGTGCAATATAAAGTTATAGTTTTAATTGTGGCCCGAACTTTTGGTTGTGGTTGGTGTTGTTAGTGTCCCGCACTTTTGATTGTTGTTTATTTCTGTACTGAGATTGTGGGTCGCTTTTAGAATTTGGTGCTTGAGTCTGTTGTTGTTGTGTCACTTGTGTCTAAAATGTTAAATATATTAGTTCACTGTTTCAAAGTTTATTGTTGCAATGTTCACTCTAGTTATATATGTTTGTATGTATGTTCACTGTTGGTTCACTTGTTGTTCACTTCGAGGGGGGAAAGAGCACGGTTCGCGGGTTTAAGGTTTCAATCGAGACTGATCTTTTTCTGGTTGTTGCTTGTCACTTGGACCCCGCGAAAACGGTCAACTTTCCAAGCTACAAGCAACAATTCCAGGTAAACAAATATGAAATCAAGGCGGAATCAGCGATTAAGAACTTACTTCAATGTACCGTTATGCACAGTGGGTCATGTGCATACGTGAACGCATGTCTGCACATGGGTGCACATGACTTCATGTTCAAACGTACCTTGAACATTCTCCCCCTCCAAGTGACGAAGTGACATCTTACCTTTTTAATTTTGGTTTCTTGCCTGTGAGGTGACTGGGCCGACGAACACGTATCCCCAATCTGTCTCCTGGGCGAAGACGGCTCCCAATCCGGGTTGCACAACACCACTCCTCCGGAGGTGGGCGTAGGCATCGGCCCCTACCTCTACATCGATTGGTTCGTTGCCCCTAGGGTCAGCATCTGCCAAAGGAAGGGATCTTAGGCTGCTTGTGGGGTCGGGAATGATGGGATCTGAATAGGGTCGTCGCGGCAAATCCCGGGTCACCACTGCCTGGATGGTATACATGGTCCTCCTCGACGCATGCCTTGACCGAAGTCTTATTGTTGCCAGACGGTGCCCTCTGCGCTCTCTCGTTGGTATCCCCAGGCGAGTTACTGTGGCTGCCGCGATTCGGGTGATGGTCGATGCCTGGCACAAAAGTACCCGTACCCCAGCCCACTCGTCCTGCTCCTCGGGTGCCAATTCCACCATCGCCGTGGGTACAAAAACAGTGGCCCGGCTGTAAGGTATCTCGACCGGGGGAGGGCCTTGGACGATGGGCATCTGGTTGGCTGGTTCGATTGCAAGTTGCCGTGGGTTGGCAATCTCCATTGGGGGCGGGCTGTAGCTGCCGTATGTCTCCCTAAGCTGTGGGGCTCCATGCAGCATTGTGTGATGGCGGTAGTCGCATGTCCGGCAGGCAGTGACCACGGGGCAGTCTGGGGCCAGATGGCTGCGCGCCAGACAGTTCCGACAGTAACTCCGTCTCTCAACTGTCTCGTATCTCTGATACGGTGTCATTTGCCGGAACCGCGGGCATGACCGTATGGCGTGGTCCTCCTGGCAGAGGCCACAGGCATACTGCCAAGATGCGGGGCGATACCTGGGTTCCCGTGGGTCGAAGCGAGGGCGTGTGGGTCTGGCGGGTCGTGGGGACTCTGGGCGAGGTAAATATCCGGCCATTATCTGTAACCAAAATCTCGTGAGTACCGTGTTTTGATGTGATTATGAATTGCTAGGGGTGTCTGAGAATAATTTGACAATCTTAGTTATGGGTCGACTGACTATGCCATTGGAAGTTCGAATATCTACAACTCGAGTGTTCTGATCAACACCGGGGTATGTTTTAAAAACTCGTCCTAACTTCCACTCGGTGGGATATCTCTCATCCCTGATGACAACTAAATCATTGACCTGTATGTTATCTTGCTGATACTTCCATTTGTATCTACGGTGAAGCTCATTTAAGTACTCTGACTTCCACCTCTGACAAAAGTTTTGGGATATAATCTTTAATCTCTTCCACCGATTTGCAAGCGTTATGTCCTCCTCTGAGATGTCGGGTTCTGCCGGGGTCAAAAGGGAAGAGCCTATAAGGAAGTGAGCTGGGGTCAAGGGTGCTAAATCGTTAGGGTCTTCAGAAGCTGGACTAAGGGGTCGTGAATTGAGGCAGGCCTCGATACGTGCCAATATGGTTGACAGTTCTTCGAACGTGAAGTTCATTTTGGGCATAGACTTCTTAAGGTGTATCTTGAATGATTTAACTCCTGCCTCCCACAATCCCCCCATATGGGGAGCTCCTGGAGGAATAAATTTCCACTCTAAATTCTGATGAGCATGTTGCTGAATGGCGCTGCTCTGTAAACTTTTCATAAACTCTTTCTGATCTTTCTTGAGCATTTCTGCTGCGCCTATAAAATTCTTTCCATTGTCGGAATATATCTTTTCTGGGCACCCTCTCCTTCCTATGAAACGAGCTAATGCCGCCAGAAATGATTGAGTCGATAAATCACTTGTTGCTTCTAAGTGGATGGCTTTTGTCGCAAAACAAACAAATATGCAGATATAACCCTTGGTTATTAAACACGCTCGTGCTGTTAAGCTTTTGATTCCGAAGGGTCCTGCAAAATCTACCCCTGTATTCGTAAAGGGTCTGGATAAAGTAGTACGCTCGGGTGGAAGAGATGACATAATTTGGGTCTGAGTCTTTAATCGATATAGGGTACAAACTCTGCAATTGTGTATAACTTTCTTGATCAACTGTTTCAATCTGAATATCCAAAACTCCGTACGGATGAGCCGGGTCATAAGTTGATTGCCTCCGTGCATTGAGACTTTATGAACAAATTCCACTAGAAGGAGTGCAAATCGCGAATCATATGGGATTAAGATTGGATGACGTTCGCTGTACGTCAAAGCTGGCGATTGAACTAAACGACCATTGGATCTAATTACTCCTTTTCTATCTATGAAGGGGTTGAATGGTAAAAGACTACTTCTAGGTGAAAGCCTTTTCTTTTGGGTCAAAGAACTGTATTCCTCAACGAAGTAATGTTTCTGAGTTGCCACTATAAGACGCATCTTTGTGTCTATGAGCTCTGGGCTGGTTATTTCTTGCGATGAAATTTTAAGTGAGGATCTAGTTGAACCTGTGTTACGCCAGAACCTAACGGCGTAAGACAAAACACGATATGCTCTAGCTAAAGACGAAAATCGAGTCAAAGGGTCATCAAAAGTGCCTGTTGCGAATACTTTAACTTGTTTTGCTTCAAGATTAGTGTCTGTATTAACTCGGTCTTGCGGCCACTGATCATGCGGCAATTTGAGCCACTGGGGTCCCGTCCACCATAAATTATGAGCTATTAAGTCGTCAGGAGAACAGCCACGACTTGCTACATCTGCAGGATTATATTCTGAGTCAACATGTTTCCAATTCTCACCGCCGACGTTCTCTAATATCTCTGAAACCCTGTTACCAACGAAAGCGCTCCATGAGCATGGTGGCTTTTGTAGCCAGGCTAGAACGATTGTAGAGTCGGTCCAGAAATGGGTCGTAAACTTTGATAATTGAAGCTTAGGCACAATGGCATTTGTTAACTTTGACAACATAACTGCACCGCATAATTCTAACCTTGGCAGAGAGATTTTCTTAACTGGGGCTACTCGGGTCTTGGCTGCTAGAAGAAAAGTGTCTACAGTTTTATCGATGTGTTCAACGCGTATATAAATTGTGGCTGCATATGCGCTTTCTGACGCGTCGCAGAATCCATGTATTTCCACAATACTAGCAGGTGTAAACCGAACCCATCTTGGTATCGATACAGTGTCTATAGAATGGCTACCTCTCACAAAGTTATTCCAGTTCATTTGAGTCACTGGCTTCAACGAGTCGTCCCATTCTACCTTATCTAGCCAAACCTGTTGCATGATTAACTTGGCTACAACTATTACTGGCGCTAACCATCCACATGGGTCGAAAAACTTTGCTATCGTTGATAATACTTCTCGCTTGGTGCTCATTTGCCTTTCTTCAACTGTAGGGGCCGTAAAAGTGAAATTATCACCTGATATATTCCAACGAATTCCTAGGGTCTTTGTCGAAGAAGCTTCGGAAATATTTAACCAATCTATTGGAAGAAGCATGTCTTCATTTAAATCCTTTAACAAACGTGTGTCATTTGACGCCCATTTTCTTAGCTCGAAACCAGCTGATTCTAATGCGGAGGCTAATTCCTTCCTAGCTGCTGTAGCTTCTTCTATGGAGTGTCCGCCCGCTAATACATCATCGACATATAAATTTTCTTTAATAATTCTTGATCCTAACGGATGAGAATCTTTCACGTCTTCTGCTAACTGGAGAAGGGTCCTAATCGCTAAAAATGGGGCGCAATTTATGCCGAAGGTAACAGTTAAGAGTTCGTAATCCTCAATTGGGTGGTTTTCTGATTTACGAAAGAGAATTCTTTGAAAAGCTGTTTGATTGGGGTCTACTAAGATCTGACGATACATTTTTGTCACGTCTGCATTGAAGACGTACTTAAAAAATCTCCATTTCAACACTTGTAGCACAAGGTCTTGCTGAAGTATGGGTCCTGTATGTAAGATATCGTTAAGACTTTTCTTGTTTGATGTTGGGCTAGATGCGTTAAAAACCACTCTAAGTTTTGTGGTAACCCTATCTGGTTTGATAACTGCATGGTGAGGTAAGTAGTAGTGAGGGGTCTTGTATACGCTGTTTGGGTCTACCTTCCTCATGTGTCCTAATTCCAAATACTCTAATATGGCTGCATCATAATGTGCTTTAATATCTGGGGTCTTAGACAACTTTTTCTCCATTCTATGAAACTGTGCCAATGCGATGTTCCTAGATGAACCGATCTCTGAACAGCTTTTAAAAGGTAAAGTTACGATATATCTCCCCGCCTCATTACGTCGTGTTGTATTTTTGTAATTATTTTCGCAATAAATATCTTCTGCTGACCTCAAAACCTTTTTTGGGGTCTCTTCCACCTCCCAAAAGCGAGTGATTATCTTTTCTAATGATGATGCACTATAAAGTGTGATTTGTCTGTCGGATTTAGGGTCTTCCGTAATGGGTCCTCCTATGATCCACCCAAAAACGGTGTCCTGCGCTAAAAGTGATCCACAGGATTTCATAGTACCGCCTTTTGTGTATATAAGGGGTCCAATATCTAATCCGATTAACATGTCCACGGGTCGACTTTCAAAGAATCGAGGGTCCGCGAGACTAAGGTGTGCAAAATCTCCAAATTGATTTTGCCTTAAATTGTGTGTTGGTAAATGAGAAGGTAGGGTCTTTAAGACTGGTGCCCAAACCTCCAGCTCAAAACTAGGATTTACTCGTGAGCAAAGATTGAAGACGCAAGCTTTTGTCGATGTTTCAGAAACTGCGTCGCTTAAACCTGTGACATGAATTAAATTCTTAACTGTTGGAAGTTGTAGTTTGTTTCTAATTTTCTCTGAAATGAAAGTTGATTGTGACCCAGGATCGATGATTGCCCTGGCATCATATCTATGTCCTCTAGATTTGATTTGAACTATTGCTGTGAACAAAAGTGTCTCTTTGGGTTGCGGAGTGGGTCTGATTTCCTGAAGTGTCAAAGTCGTTGAACAAGGTGCTTCTAAACAAGGTGTGGACTGTATATTTGGCGATACCGATGGTTGTAATAGGGTGGTTAAAGCGTCAGCACTGGTACTAGGGCGTGCGTATTCGCTAACCGGTTGAGCTAGGGTGGTAGGATCAGTAGCACTGGTGCTAGGTCGTGCTTCCTGTCTACCGGGTTGAACTAAAGTGTTGAGAGCGGCAGCACTGGTGCTAGGTCGTGCTCCGCCTCGTTGGTGTGTGCCTGTTGTAGGGTACTGGCTCTGGTTGCCTTTATGTATCAAACTGTGGTGTCGTTGACTACATTCCCTACAACTAAAACGACTTTTACACTCCCTGACTCCATGATCCGAAGAAAGGCAGTTATAGCAAAGATGACTGGTCTTAACAATGTTTATTCGATCGTTGATTGACCTTTCTAGAAATTGAGGACATTCTCGCAAAGAATGATTGGATTTACAAAGTTGACAAACCGGTTTGTTATTCTGAGCATTATAGTGTGATTGTGTGTTGTTGCTGGGTCTTGAGCCCGTGTTCTTGAAATTGGGATTTACATTTGTTTGAAAACTATTAACTCGCTTTTCCCGCTTATCGTACTCCGATCTGGGTTGATTATATCTCGAATATTGTGGCTTGATATTGCCGACTGATTCTAGGGTCTTGAATTTATGGGTCAAAAATACATCTAATTGATTCCACGATGGAAGAGACGAACAATCTGCTAGGCTGCTTTCGAATTCTTCTAAAAATATTCTTGGTAGTTTGGTTGACACAAGATAAACTAAGATTGGGTCCCATCCCCCCGTTTCTACTTCAAGGGTCTGTAAAGTTTGGGTACAACTACCTATAGTGCGCTGTAATTTCTGGATTGTTGACGCGTTATCAACGGAAACCGAAGGTAAATTAAAAAGAGCTCGCAATTGCTCATTTACCTGCATGCGTTTATTTTCGTACCTATGAACGAGATTTCTCCACGCTATGTCGAAACCCTCATGGGTCAGTGGAACATTGGAAATTATTTCGCGGGCTTCTCCTGCTGTTTTTTGGGTCAAGTGAAACAACTTCTCGACTTTACTTAATTTTGAATTGTTAATGTAAATTGCTGAAAATAAGTCCCTAAAGGTGGGCCATTCGCGATATCCCCCTTTAAAGACATCTGTGTCACAGGGCGGCAATCTTAGAGCTGGTGAAAAATCATTATTGTCTCGCTGTTGGGTCATCGATATTCTCTCCTGTTTTTCTTGATCTTGTTGCTCGTTAAGGGCCAAAATTTCTCCGTTAAGAGAGCTTAAACACCGTTTATAAGTTTCTAGTGCCTGTTTGTAATTATTTCGAAGTTTAGTTTTATCTATAGGTGTCTCATCCTTTTCCGGAATGCGGTCCCTACAATCTAAGTATGCCTTCTTGATTTGATCCCATAAAGAATTGAGTTCTACCCGCGTGATTTCTAACGAATGTATATTATCATCTGACTTAGCCGCGGAGTAAACGCTTTCAAAATCTACTAAATCATTCACACAGTTTACAAATCTTTCGCGTAAATTCTTATCCATTTTGTAATTGGCTTGTATATGTTTTAAATAGGTTCAAAAACTATAAAACCAAGGAAAAATCTACAACAAAATGTCCAAAAAACCTGGTTATTTGTAGAAATCAAATCTATTTCTAAAAAACCTAATGCGAAAAAAAAATGTGTGTCTTGATGATGGGTCAAATATCTAAGGGTCAAACCTGAAACCTTTTACAAAATTCGTAATAAATGTCCTATCTGGGTCACTAGGAAAAAAAAAAACAGGTTAATATTTCTGATGATATCGATTATACAATAGCCGCAAAAAATTTTAAAAAAAATTTCTTTCAAATCGCAATACACCAGCAATTTAATTCCGCTCGAATTAAAGTTGCAAAAAAAAAAAATTTATTTTTCTCCAAAAAAAAATTAAACTTTCACTTTTCAAAATTTGGCATACAGAACTAGATGATTCTTTACAATAATACTGCTTTGACTCGCTGGGTCAATTTGCTTTCTGTATAAAAAACAACAAAGGATTGCACAAACAACCACAGTCCTTTCCGACCGTTTCCACTTAAATTTGTGCAATAGAATGAAGTTTTTAAAATTTCGAAGACAAATGAGGCCAGCACGCAATATTATTTTCGTTATTCCTCACACAAAAACAATTCTTGATAAAAAAAACTTCTTCTTTTCTAAAAGCACTTCAATTTTTACTAAGACACTTTTTTTTTTCTTTACAAAAATACCACGGTTGTCTGTCCCAAAAATCCTACACACTGCCTTGAAAGTAGGGTCTGCTATATCGGGGTCAAATTCACTTTGGATTAAATTAATTTGGGTCAAAATTTATCAGACAACCGAATTAGCGATTCATAATCAAAAACGATCAAAAACAATATTAAAGTACGCTGGGTTAATGTATGAACTTTTCCTTTTTGAAAAAAAAGGTTATGTATGACGTAATACCCAAGCGCACTTTAATAGAAAAACAAAATGGTACTCACTTTGATTGATGTATGTGTGTATGTATGGGTCTATATTGGTGATGCTGTGTTGCTGTTGTGCTGTTTGCGCGCCTTTTTTGAAGCGTCTATTTTTATTGTTCGCTTTTTGTAGGTTTGTGGATTTTTGTTGTTGGGTTTTTTTGAATTTTGTAGCTTGGAAAATGACCGTTGTAGCGGTTGTTTCGATTGGTCAAGGTCCAAGCGTACAGTTTTTTAAAAAGTTTTTGTTGTATTTTTTATTTGCGCGACCGTCCCGAATTGATTTTTTAAGGCAAAAACAGAAAAATAAAATTATTAATTTTGGGTCAAATTTAACAAATTTGGCGTGCAACTACTGATTTTATTACGCTTTTTATGGGATTTTGCTTTGGAAATGCGTTATTTAACAATTTTGCTAGAAAAATTATCAAAACACACAAACAAAATTTGTGAACAATTTCGGTAGTTGGACGACAAATCGTTGAATTTTTAAATTTTTATGTAATTTTTCCTTTATTTAGAACAAAAACACTTTTGTATATGAATTTAACACTTTTTAAAACTTTTTAAAGTTTTTAATTTTTTTTTTTTTTTTTTTACTTTTTGCCACTTTTGTCCCACTGTGCGGGTCACTTTCAAGTTTTTGGGTCTTTTGCACACTTCTTTTTTGATTTACCACAACTTCTAATGATTTTGGGGTCAATTTTTTGCACATTAAAATTTAATTAATTATTTTTATTTTTACACGGGTCACCCTGTTAATTTAATTAGTTTTTGTTTTATTTGAGTCTTTATGTACTTTAATTGTCACTTTGCAATTTGGTTATTATTTTCTTTTGTTATTTCGTTTTGATCTTCATTTGGTTGGAATATTTTATCAAATTTTCAATAAAATAAATGCCACAACCAAACGAAGAACACTGAGAGCCGCTATATATTTTTGTGATTTGTGATGAATTTGTGATTTGTGTATTATTTTGTGTTTTTAATAAATGGCCAAAACTGATCTTTTATGTGTTTTGATATTTTTGTGTTGGCCGTCCGTCCATACGTGTATGTATGTACGGTTGTGTGTAACCAACCCTTTTTTCGCACTTTTCTCTATTTCTTTTGCTTTTAATTGTTGGGTCACTGCACTTTTGTTGTTGCGAATTTTTTGTGTTTCGGTCACTGGGTCTTTTGAAATGAAAATGAATTATTTTTGGGCAGAAAACAGAAAATTTTTTTGATTTTTGGTTTTTTAATTATTTAAAAAAACCACTTATCCGGTTCGTAATGGACCAAATGTTTGGGGTCAGACTAAGGGTTTTGCCTTTCGGAATAAAAAGAGGGAGAATTAAGTGTTTAAATTCATCGTTGTTGTAATTGTTTATTGTAATTGTTATTTTTCAGTGCTTTTAGATTTCATTAGATATAAGTAGCCAATTGAGTTGAATAATTGATTATAGTTAGCATTAGTTAGAGAATTTTAGAATTAATTATTTGCTTTTAATTAGGGTAAGTAGAGCAATTCATTTTTAGTTTAAGTAGCAAATATTACACTTAGTTTTAGATAGCAAAATTTGTATTGGGAACAAACGATGGAATTAGTTTAGGTTTCACTTAGGGTTTGATTAATAAATTTCATATGTAGATTTAAGTAGACAAATTTAAATCTTAATAGGAAAAGATGCAGCTTTATTTTAATGTTAGGGAATTGTGCAATATAAAGTTATAGTTTTAATTGTGGCCCGAACTTTTGGTTGTGGTTGGTGTTGTTAGTGTCCCGCACTTTTGATTGTTGTTTATTTCTGTACTGAGATTGTGGGTCGCTTTTAGAATTTGGTGCTTGAGTCTGTTGTTGTTGTGTCACTTGTGTCTAAAATGTTAAATATATTAGTTCACTGTTTCAAAGTTTATTGTTGCAATGTTCACTCTAGTTATATATGTTTGTATGTATGTTCACTGTTGGTTCACTTGTTGTTCACTTCGAGGGGGGAAAGAGCACGGTTCGCGGGTTTAAGGTTTCAATCGAGACTGATCTTTTTCTGGTTGTTGCTTGTCACTTGGACCCCGCGAAAACGGTCAACTTTCCAAGCTACAAGCAACAATTCCAGGTAAACAAATATGAAATCAAGGCGGAATCAGCGATTAAGAACTTACTTCAATGTACCGTTATGCACAGTGGGTCATGTGCATACGTGAACGCATGTCTGCACATGGGTGCACATGACTTCATGTTCAAACGTACCTTGAACAGGTAGAAAACCTTTGTTGTTAGAACCTGGTAATATTTTAAATATATAAAATATTTATCTTGCAATTTTTATAAATCAATTTTTAGCCATAAAATTGACTTATAAAAACGTCAAAGAGCATTAGGGAATATCTCTAAAAAAAACTTAAAAAACATAAAAAATATCTTTTTTTTAACTTTTTCAAAACCCATGAAATTTCCCTTCAAAAAGGATTTCACTATATCAGCCAAGAAATGAAGTCTCATTGGAAAGAAAGTTTATGGATTATAAACAAGTTCTTGAATTTATAATAAGAAATAAATTTAAACCAGGGAAAAAACTTTGCTTTTTTATACTGCTCTTAACTAAAGCAAAAATGGAATGAGAAATAACTAAAAGTTTATGATATAATGTTTAGCTCTTATCTTTAATAAAACTGTAAGTAGTCAAACAATACTTAAACTGAAAAGTAAATCTTAACTGTGATATTGCGGTGACACGATTTCTAATTTTAAACAACTCCTAGGAGTAGAATTTGCTTTATACTAAACTTTAAAACGAAATAGAGCTGGTGGTTTTGAACATCTCTGAGCTGTGACAGAATTGTAAGCTGAACACCATATCTGAGATGTAAAACAACCATAAGGTGTCTAATATGTGACAACTCTGAGTTGTGTAACATCTCTGAGCTGTTCGACAATACTGAGCTATTTAATATCCCTGAATTGTGTAACAATTCTGAGATTTGTGACAACGCTGAACTGTAAAACAACTCTGTGCTGTGACACATCTCTGAGCTGTCTTACGACTCTGAGCTGTGTAACCACTCTGAGCTGTCTAACAACTCTGAGCTTTGTAACAACTCTGAGCTGTCTAACAATTGTAAGCTGTCTAACAACTCTGAGCTTTGTAACAACTCTGAGCTATGGAACCACTCTGAGCAGTGTAACAACTCTGAGCTTTGTAACAACTCTGAGCTGTGTAACCACTCTGAGTTGTTTAACATCATTGAATTGTGTAACAATTAACAATGGTTAAAATATTAAAAGAAATTTCTGTTCTATACATTAAAAAAAATTTTTGGCAAGAATTTTGTCTGTGATTTATATTTAAATTTTGGTTTTTTATCCACAAAAACTTTGCAGCCATTCAAAATTTTTGCTTTAAAACCCCATATATAGAAAAATCATTGATGAAAACTTTATAAATATCCTCACACATAACTTCATTTTGATTTTTCTAGTCATTTATGCCTTAAACACTAAACTATTTTATTCCCTTTGTGTGTCAGATAACTTGTGCTGTAATTTTACATAGAGTTTTTTTTTTTGATTTTAATAATTAAGCTTAATTTTATATAGTTTTTCTATACCATAATATATTAGTTTTTGTTTAAGTAAATTTGTAACTATTTAACATTATAATATTTTCGATAAGTTTTGTCTAAGAAAACCGATAATAGAGTATAAGTATCAGTTTTCATGATATAAAATTGATTTGGTTAAAGAAGATTTTTATCGGGGGGTTTTCTCGGAAAATACAAACAAACCCCCTTTGCCATTAGTGCTCCATTCGAATTTGTAAACATAACTCAATAAGTTTCTAGATAAAATGGTTTCGCAATACAGGATTTTTTTACAGACCAAGAAGTATTTCTCAAGACCCTGGTTTTTTTTGGGTTATTAGGGGGTGGAATAATCAAAAACGGTTTGGCACTAAAACCAATAACGGTCTGGTTCTAAAACCAACAACAGATTGGTATTAAACCCAATACCAGTTCGGCAATAAGGCTAGTACCAAACGCTACTAATCATTAAATGTATCATCCATACCATCCGGTATTGTTTTTGTACCATACGGTGTTGCTTTACTATAAATATGAGCACGTTTGGTATCAACTTTTCTCTGGATGTATATTATATTGTAGTGGAGTAAAAGATAAAATGGAATTGATTAAAGAAAATCGGTATTAGCATTTATGACATACAACACTGATTAGAATATTGAAGCAGCATGCAAGCCACAACCTCTGTTAACTCCTCTTTTTTGCAAGCAGCCATCATCAAGTTCACATCATCTCTTGGAAACAAACCCTTCTATGAGTCATAACGTCCTGACTTTCTATTTTGATATTGGGTACGTAAATAAACTTAGATGGGGATATTCTCTGGAAGTAGACCTTAGTTTAGCATATCCATCTCATACTAAGGGAGCCTGATTTCCTAGTTGTAATGTATTCATCACAATATTCACATTATAAGCTGTCATTGTAGGAAGGATGCGAAGTATCTTGGCATAATCCTCGATTCACAGCTTTCCTGGAAGAGGAATACGAAGGAAAGGAGTTGTAAGGCACTGTGCGCTTTTTACTTTTACTGCAGGAGGTTGTAGGGTAGGAAATGGAGAAAATGCTCCTTTGTGGGCTCCATATTAAAATTGACGCCAAACAAACAAATGTAAACAAAATTTCGCGCACTTTTTTTCTAAAGCAAGCTAAAAGTACCAGCTGATAACTGACAGAAGAAAGAATGCAATTACAGAGTCACAAGCCGTTGAAAAAATTTGTCAACGTCGACTATATGAAAAATCCGCAATTACTTTTTGGGCAATCCAAAATATTGCATGACCAGTACTGTGAGACCAGTACTGAGGCACAGGTGTGGTAGAGAACCGTGAATAAGAAGTCTCTTTCGAGAAGGTCCAGAGTTTGGAGTCATAGGGGCACTGAGATTCGCACCGCAGACAGGTCTGGGGGCAATACTGGATATGCAGCCAATTGGTGGTTCTATACGAAACTGCGCCACCAGAGTCGCGATTAAGCTTAATGAGCTCGGCATGTTGAAAAAAAACAGAGAACAGGTGCAGCCATAGTTGCATCATGGCTCCGATACCGATTGGAATAAAACCACGTTTACACTGCTCTTTAAATTCGGATTTAATGGTTCGATCACCTGTTTTCCATTTATAAAATCAGCTGACGAGAGCCTTAAATCCGGTTTTAATCAGCAATGTAAACGGGATTTAATTCGAATTGGTACCGGGCAATGATGTATCCATGTCTCATGCGAACAGCTGTTAACAGCCGGCCAGATATGAAGGTGTTAAGATGACAGATTTTTGTTTGCATTCTCTATGTTGTCATCTTCTTACTCGCATATTCTCCTCTATAAACATTATTCATAATTTCGGAAGAACGTCCATCCCCGCGGTGCATAAATCAATCTTCTGGAAGATTTGTACGCAATTGCTCTTCCGTATGAATCGCGAAACACTTTGCTTAGATGTCATTTGGTAATCCAATGCGTGTGCGGACGTTTTAGCAACTCTTCGTTACGATTATTTTACAACTCATTGTGCTATAATCGCCCGTATTATTCGTCGTGAAGCACTCTTCTAGGTTATCATTGGACAATCTATGGCGTGTGCTGAAGTTTTAGCAACTCTTCGCTACAATTTTCTTACACTTCATTGCGTTATAATCGTCCGTATGAGTCGTAAAACACTCTTCTAGGACATTATGGGGCAAACCCATTGCGTGTGCGGAAGTTCTAGCAACTATTCACAGATTATTTTTATATTGTATTGTATTGTTGTAAAAATGAGCCAAATTTCAAATAATTCAGCCATGGGGGAGGTTTTGAAGACGCGGATCATGTTATGCAGCCATGTTCATTGTGCTTTTGCTTTGGAAGCATGAACATTTTTTTTATTGGGTAGCAATATTCTACTCAACACTTGACAACACCTGAGCTATTTTTGTGGCATATGTTTTACACAGTTTGACAATTGTGAAGTTTTGAAATCTAAATTTTGTTTGATTTTGTGTCAAAAAGTTTGGATTATTGAAATTCTAATACTTTGTAAAGATCTTTATTTATATATTTTCTAAGCATCTAACAAAATTCACAGGACAATGAGTTCAAATAAGGGACGCAGTATTTGTAAGATTTCTTTCAAGAAAAAAAAAAAAAAAAGATTTTAGGACTTGTCTTAATTTTTTTTTTTTTGCAGTTACTTTGGGTGACCCTCCTAGGACCTCCGCTGTAAGCAAGCTAAAGGAACATAAAAAATCGGATCCATTTGCAAAAGATCCCTTCAAAATACAATCCTTCAATTTTCATTATGCCGAGAGACCTCAATTTCCCATGACAACAATGAAACCAAAAACTTCAGAGGCTGCTCAAAAGTCATGTGACTCCTTTTATTACAATCAAAACTTTGCAAAGTCTTCAAATGATGTACGAAGGAGCCATAATCTGGAAAAACCACTATCAAATTTAGCAAAATTCCATCAATATCGTAGAAGGAAATATTTGCAGAATAACTCTGCACAGAGTCAAAGCAGTTTGAGAAGTGAACAAACAGATGTCTTAGCTTCAAGAGATGCATTTTTCTATGGCCGTCCCGCATCTTCTTATAGTCAGATTTTGGCAAGACCATCATCAAATGTTCAAACTTCCCTCCTTAAAAGATCTAATACTGACTATTTTAGGCAAAGTGAGAGCCGTTATGGATTTGAATCCAAAACATCACCTTCTCTGGCCAATGACTCCCTTAGAGTACAAATCTCTATTGACCACTTGAAGCAAGGCAATTCCCTTAATACTCGGAGAAGGTCTTTGCCTGAGAATATACTGGCAGCCAAGAAAAGCTCATTTCATATACCAACAGAGCATGAAAAAAGGGCTAGGGAAGCCATGACTAATTATGAGAAGAAGAAAAAACTTGCAGTATCTTCCAATTGTTCCGGAAGTTTTTGTAACCAAACTTCTTTGAGAAATGGTCCTTCGACTTGCTGGAGCAACACAAATGCGCATTATACAACTAAGGCTTCTGATCTTCGAACTCATGCCCTTTCAATGCAGGGAAGATCTAAAACTCAAACTTCTTTGGGACATGGTACATTAAATTTTCAAGAATCACAAGCCGCCAAAACTCAAGGGCTACCTATGTTGGGAACCTTGGGTAGGTCTAATACTTTTTCTTTGAAAAATGGTTCCTCGACTTCTAAGACAAATGATACCATCTCAATAACTAAAAAGGCATCACAAGCCTCCAATTTCAAAACTAATCTACTAACTAAGCCTGAAACCCTAGGATGGTATGATAATCAATCTTCGTTGAAAAATGGTACTTTTCTAACAAAGTCCAATCCTATAACGCATCTTGAATCCTTCAAAACTCAATCCAACTTGAATGCAACAAATGACTCCCAATCATCTAAGCTCAAAACCCATATGTTATCTAAGGCAGCAACCTTAGAAAGTTCTAACATTCCATCTACATTGAAAAATGGTCCTTCGAGTTGGTGGATAACAAAAACCACTCCCTTAATCCAACCTCAACCTTCATTCGGCAATTTTGAAGCTCACGCTCTTCCAAAGCCAGAAACCCTGGAAAATCTTAAAACCCTATCAACATTGAAAAATGACCCTTTGACTAACTGGACAACCGAGAGCAACCCTATAACCCATGTTCAATCTCCATCATCCAATCTCCAAACCCTTGCGTTATCCAAGCCACAAACCCTAACCAGTTCTTATACTCAAACTTTATTAAATAATGGTCCTTCTACTATCTGGACATCTAAGAGCAACCCTATTACCCATGTTCAATCACCATCATCTAAATTCCAAACCCTTGCTCTATCCAAGCCACAAACCTTAACCAGGTCCAATACTCAAACTTTGTTGAAAAATGGTCCTTCGACTTCTTCTATATGCTCCAAAAAGAAACGTTCTGGCTGTGAAATTAACATAAACATCAAAAGTTTGGATGATGATGCCATATCGGATAATGTTACCATACAAATTCAAAAAGAGCCTTCAATAAATGATTTGAATAGTCCCCATAAAAATCCTTCCAGACATTCGAAAATGTCCTCCAACATAAAATTAAATATAAATTCTTCAACAAAGTCTTTGGAAATTAAAAGAAAACTATCAAATGAGAATAATATGGACGAAAAAGGATTATTCTCTCAGAATTTTAGCCCAACAAAGGGTACGACAATATCTGGCAACAAAGAGCGGAAAAAGCTTTGCTCTTTGACAAGTTCTAATGTTTTTCTGGGGAAAACTTCCAACTACAATTTTCATCAGAGAGATTCTTTAGAGAGTAATTGTAACTGGAAGGATATAAGAAGAGAACGCTTAAACACTCTTAACTCCATTTATGCTCCAACTCAATCCATAGCTGCTGTCAAAAAGAAATCTCCAAGGCCTATAAAAACTTCAAAAGACAAATTGCCTTCTTTTCTAACTTGGAGTGAGGGCAATAACTCACAAGCAAAACAGAGATCAACAAATGAAAGATTATCACCCACTACTACAAATTCCGCACCAACACCTGTTGGCAAAGATCTTAGAACATCTCCTTCTTATTCCATTGAAAATACTTCCAGCTCGCCTCCTAATGGCTCATGGGTAAATACGGTCTTGAATTCTAAACCCAAATTGTCTGTTAAACATTTGATTTTAAAAAAATTTCGTAGTTCTAAACAAGGTTTGAGGCAGAGAAAAGAACACAAAATTCACTTCGAAAAATTATATAAAAAATCAACCTTTCCCCTTCCACCCTACCATCATGGCAAAAATTCTAAAAAACATTATGGAAATTTTAAAAAGCTACCT
This sequence comes from Stomoxys calcitrans, assembly GCF_963082655.1. NCBI lineage: Eukaryota > Metazoa > Arthropoda > Insecta > Diptera > Muscidae > Stomoxys > Stomoxys calcitrans. Next base: position 38,995,945 of record NC_081556.1, on the reverse strand, counting down.
TTTAAAATCAACATCAATATTTTGGCGGAAAAAGTGCGTTTGCTGCAAGCAGAAGAATGAATTTTAGAGAACTTGTTAAGGATTAAAACAAAAAATATTTCAACAATTTTAAATTAAAATTTTTTTAATATTTTTTAAACAAAAAAGTATTAAATAATTTTTAATTTAATATTTTTTTATATATTTTGTAAATCAAAATAAATTAACATTTGTTAGTTAAAAAATGTTTTTTAATTAAAAAATAAAATAATAAAAAAAATAAATATTTTTCATATTTTTTCATAAAAAACATGTTTTGTAATCAAAAAAAAAATGTTTTTAATATAAAAAAATTACAATAAAAAATATTTTTTTAATATACAAAAGTAAAAAAACTAAATATTTTTTGTTGAAAAAAATTAATTTTTTTCAATAAAAAAAATTTTAATCTTTATTTTAGAATATTTAACATTTTTTATCAAAAAAAGCCAAAGAAGGCTTTAAATTAAAAAAAAATTAAATGTTTTTACTTAAAAAAAAATTATTGATTTTAATTAAAAAAAAAAATCAAATGTTTTTTATTTAAAAATGTTTTCACTTTAAAAAAGTAAAAGTAAGTTTTCACTTTAAAAAAGTAAGTTTTCACTTTAAAAAAGTAACAATATATATTTTTCAAATATTTTTCATTTTTTTTATTTAAAAATTATAATTATAAAAATCATGTTTTTATGTAGGATCCGAGAATCATATTAGCGTGACAACTTGAGGAAAGCTTTTGAATTATTCAGAAAACATATCAAAACGTCGATTTGTAGAAAAATTAAAGCAATTTGATAACTGCAACACCTTTCTCTCTGTTGTTATTATGAAATAATCCATAAGCTTTTCTCTAGATATTGTCTAATTTTTTCTGCTCTTAAGGCGACACCTATGAAAAAGCTTTTGCGTCATTTTCGAAGGATTTAAATTAAAATGACCACAAAATAGATTGATCTGTCGTTATATCTTTGACTTATCTTAAGTCTGAAAATAGTCAACAGTATTTTCAATAATTTCTCCCAATATATTTAATCTTAAGAGGCGACATCTAGAGGCAAGCTTCTAAATTATTACGAAACCTTTTGAATGACTCTTTTTAGAAAAAATGTGTGAGAGTATCTCTAAAGAGTAGTATTAGAGATACTCTCACCCATTTTTTTGTGAAGTAAACCAATTTTGCATAGTCTTGAGGCGACCTCTATAGGCAAGCTTTTGAGTTATATAGATTGATCTGTCGTTATACCTTTCGACTTATCTTAAGTCTATAATAAGTCAACAGTATTTTCAATGATTTCTCCCCATATATATAAAATCTTAAGAGGCAACATCTAGAGGAAAGCTTTTTTTAATTATTTAGAAAACTTTTGAAGGAGTCTTTTAAGGAAAATTGTGTTTATACCACTCTTTAGAGATACTCTCTTTGAACAGTAAAGCAATTTTGCATGGTCTTGAGGCGACATCTATGGGCGAGGTTTGGAATTATATAGATTGATCTGTCGTTATACCTTTCGATTTATCTTAAATCTTAAATTAGTCATCAGAACTTTCAATGATTTTTCTCTCTATACATAAAATCTTAAGAGGCGACATCTAGAGGAAAGCTTTTATCAATTATTTAGAAAACTCTTGAAGGAGTGTTTTTATGAAAATTGTATTTATACGACTCTTTAGAGATACTCTAACTCATTTTTTGCGAGGTAAGCCAATTTTGCATGGTCATGAGGTGACATGTATGGGCAAGCTTTTACTTTTACTTTTTAGGAGATTCTAATAAAGATGATCATAAAATAGAGGTTATATGGTTATATACTGCCTTACTTTTACGGGTTTCCTGGATGCCACCGTAGCTTAGAAGTTAACATGTCCGCCTATGACGCTGAACGCCTGGGTTCGAATCCTGGCGAGAACATCAGAAAAAAACAAAATTTCTGTGGTGGTTATCCCTTCCTAAAGCTGACGACATTTGTAAGGTGCTATGCCAAGATAAAACTTCTCCCGCGATATGTGAGAAGTTTGCCCCAGATCCTTAGTGGAATGTTCTAGAGCAAATTTGCAATAATAAATCTTAAGAGGCGACACCTAGAGGAAAGTTTCTAAATTATTAGGAAACTCTTGAAGGAGTCTTTTCAGGACAATTGATTTTATACGACTGTTTAGAGATATTCTCACTCATTAGTTTGTGAACCAATTTTGCATGGTCTTGAGGCTATGGGCGAGCTTTTGAGTTACTTTTTAGTAGATTCTAACGAATGTGATCATAAAATAGAATGATCTGTGGTTATACTGCCTTACTTTCACGGGTTTCCTAGAAATCTTTCCCAACACGAGCTGTATGACGATGATAGCAAATACAACGGTTGCGTCGGCTAGGTCATGTTGTCGGAATGGATGAAGAAGCTCCAGCAAAGAAGTCTTTTGGAGGCAAACACGGTGGTACACGCAAGTGGTGGGAGACACCTCGAAACTTGGCGTCAGAGATTTTAGAATGAGCGCAGAAGATCGAGGCGCTTTTCTACGCTATTCTACGATCGGCTAGTGGAACAAATATTCTGCCATAGCCAATTAAAGTAAGAAATTAAAGTTTCCCAACATATTAGATCTTGGAAGGCGACATCTGGAGGAAAGCTTTTATATTTTTTAGCACACATTTAAAGTAGTGTAATGTTTGCAAAAGATTGATTTTTTCATTGGTGTTTGGATGCACTTTTTTCAAATGTTTTATAAAAGAATTTAAAAGCTTTCATATAGATGTCGACCACTTTTGCATGATCTGGAAACGACATCTATGGGAAAACTTGTTGATGGATTCCAAAAAAGGTGTCCATAAGATAGATTTATCTATGGTAATACCCTAAGACTTATCTAATGCATGAAATTATTCATGTAGTTTTGAGAAAAATTGGTTTCAAAACCATATTTACAGCCATTCACTTGACTGGCAGTAGGAATTTCCTTAAAGGAAATTCCATTTATTAACTCAAAGACCTTAGAGTGGCAAAATTGGGAGATGCAGTTGTGACAAACAAAAAACAGTTCTGATAAACGAAAAACAGTTCTAAGGATCGGAAACTTATTTAGAGACTATGAAGGTTTCAGGGAATTTCTAGAAGAAAGGACTTTTTGGGAGCCCGAAAATAGTTCTGACAAACAGAAAATAGTTTTGACAACTAAAAAATAGTTCTGACAAATATAACATAGTTCCGGGGATCTGGAAGGTTTTTCAATAGTTTCTGCTCTTTTAAAGAAACGCAATTGTCTTGCGAATGGTTGTGAGAAAAAAAGGTTCTGAGCAACACGAATTGGTTGTAAGAAACAAAAAAAACCTTTATGAGAAACATTTTTTTTAATCTAAAATAAAAATAGGCACAAAAAAAATTTGATTTTCATCATTTCTTTCATTCCTTGTACTATCGAAACAAAAATATTTAGAATCTCATTGATTTATCTCAATTCCAATGGTTACACTGACAGCCATCTTCTTTACTGGGAGTAGGAATTTCCCTTTTGAAGGAAATTCCGTTAATGAACTCAAAAACCTTAGAGCAGCAAGGTAAGGAGTTCCCAAAAATGTTTGTGTTTTTTTTTAGTTTCTAGTGCATAACGTGTAACAAGGTGCTTATAGTTTGGTTATTCATTTTAAGGATTTTTTTTTAAATATTTTCCTAGGAAATAAAATCGAAATTTTATTTGCCTTCATAACACCCGCTTATACGAACATATTTCTTTTATGTTTTTTAATGTGATTATTACATTTTTTTTTTGGTTTGTGTTTTTTTGTATTTTTGTGGCTTTTTTCCTTGGGCCAATTGCTATGTTGTATTTTTTCGATTTTTTTTCTTTGATTTCCTTTCAAAATTTTTTGTAACAAACAACAATAAAAATTTTCTTTAAATATTTTCTTGAATAAATATTTGGTATTGTGTAAATTTTCTTTTTGTATATAAACATTCAAAGCTTTTGAACCAAATTTCGATTTGTTTTCATTTTTGTAAATTTTTTCATATGATATTTCTGATATTGTTGGTTGTTGTATTTTTTTTTATTTGTTTTTTTTTTTTTTTTGTAAAGTTTTCATTTCAAAGTGTTTTTTTTTTGGGAAGTTTTTTTTTTAGCTTTATAGTTTCGTATTCGTTATCGTAGTCATTTTTCCAGAGGGTTTTAGGGGTCCATGATTTTATTCATCATCTTCGTAGTTTTGATATGTGACATAGCGCACCGCAGAACGTTCACCAACAATAAGGGACTGTAATGATAAGGGTTTTTAAAAAATAGAAACAAAATTTTGTATAAATAAAATGTGAGTTGACAATATACAATGTTGCATTAAAGTTGGATTGAAAGCATACATGTCGTCTGAACATGTAACACAACGCCATCTATAGGAGTTTTTTTTTTGTAAATAATTAAAAATAATAACAAAATGATTTTTTTTTAAATATTTACCTTTAAAAATAAAAAAAAAAATAAAAAACATATTTTAAAAGCATTTATTTTCAAAACAAAAAATTCATACATCAAATAAAGATTAAAAGCTTAGCTTTCTATAAAAACTTAAGAAAAAACTGAAAAAAAATAATACAAAATATTATATCATTTACTTAAAGCTTAAAAATACTTGCTTTAAAAAAAAAAAACTTAAAAAATAACTCAAACTTCAAATAAAATCCTCAGTTATCACAGTCTTTCACTTTCAATGAAAGCTGTATTGGTTACACCCTCATTCATAATGGCAGGACTATTAGCTTGTACAGTGGTTACCACCTCTTCAACACCCACCTTCTTCTCTTCACGTGTGGGTGGATTCTTGAGCAGTGTCAGCAATGGGGCATACAGGAAGCATAAAATCGCAATGCCAAACAACATCCATTCGAAACCGATGGTCTTGACCAGGGTACCGCTAAGGGCAGGACCCACAGCAAAACCCAAACAGAAGGCCACATCACCCAAAGCATAAACGCTGCCATAGACCGCTGAATGGCGAATATCCACCAAATAACCCAATTCAGGCATCATCGAAGAGTCCACCATGCCAATGGCAAAGCCCAAACCGGCATTGGGTATAATCAGATGAGTTATGGAGGTAGCCATGGGAATCTAAGGAAACATAGATAATAAAATGAAGGGGATAACTTTGTTGAAGCCAAGTGCCTTACCATTATCAAACAACCACCAATGATGATCAAACCCAAACAGGCAGCAAACCATCTACCAATCTTATGACCCAAAGGGCCAAATAGATTGGTGCCAATTAAGTAACTGATGGATGCAGGTAAAAATGCAACACCTTGTTCCCAGCGACTTGAGCCCATGTTGTCCAACATCCAGAGGGGCAAAGAGGGTTCCAACATGGCAATGCCCATATTGGCAAAGGTAATGGAGCCTTTAAGAAAACAAATAATAAGAATGAAAGTTTATAATTAAGTAAAAATTTTTTGAAATTTTAAATGCTAGAGAAATTTTCTTGGAAAATTTTATCAAAGTTTTTATTTCTAGGGAAATTTTGTTAAATTTTTTATTTCTATGGAAATTTTGCTAAAATTTCATGTTTCTCTCACATCAATGATAAGGGGCCTTTTTTATGCCGAGTCCGAACGGCATGCCGCATAGCAACACCACTTGGTAGAGAAGATTTAATATGGCGGGTTACCTCACAAACGTAGCCAGCCATTAGTAAGGGGATAACCACCGCTGAAATTTTTTCTGATGTTCACGCCGGGATTTGAACCCAGGCGTTCAGTGTCATAGGCAGATATGCTAGGTTAGGTTGACTAGCTAGTTAGGTAGCCCATTCCACTATGGACATACACCTAAGCCATTTAAACGGCTTGTTGTGCGCTCTAAAAAACTATAAAGTAACCTCTAAAAAGAAAATTTTAAGTTAGGAATTCCGTGCTACTCACAAAATCCTTAATTGTTTTCAATACCACTCCCCCAAAGTTTGGTTCATATCTGGTATTGTGTCCCTACCTAAGTGCCGGTATCTGTTTGACGCGAAAGCCGGGCAATGACAAAGGAAATGCTCCAAGGTCTCGATGCGGATTTTGCCATCCTCGGAGAAGGCGTTAATCTCCTTCTTACATTGCAAGACTGTTCGTGACCTTACCGTCCTGGTTGTTATTGCCCTTTTGGCAATTTTACTGTCCGTAAAGAAGCTCAAACTCGACGTTCTCACGTTAGCACCACACCGCATTCCGTGATCGCCCTCACCCTTGATCTGTAACCCTTGATCTGTAATCCTAGTGGGCATGGTCCTCATCACTCCACCTATGCCAGGACAACATGTTCTCTGAACCTGTTGTATGGTCCTTATGTTGGACTTTTTCTCCAATGCATTCCACCAAATTACTGGTATTGGTCTAATCACGCTCCTGTAGAGCCAGTGGACTATCTTCGTACACAGGCCCCCTTTCGAGCCCGTATATATAGTGTCCAACATATGTGTGCCTTCTCAGTACGCCCCTGAATGTGACACTTCCAATTTAGTTTCCTGTTCAAGATCACACCTAGGTATTTGACCTTGTCAGATATCAAAATCGTCTTATTGAGGAAAGGGGGTGCGTTAAATTCGCCCACCTTCGTCTTTCTCGTGAACAGGCATATTTCAGTCTTCTCTGGGTTAACATTGAGACTTCTGGGTCTAGCCCAGTCATATGCCATATGCAAGACCCTTTCGACCCTTCTGCATAGCTCGTTCGGATCTTTTTCCCTTAGAAGTATTATAACATCGTCTGTGTAGCAGACGGATTCAAATCCCTCCTCAGTCAGCATCCGTAATAGGTCATTTATGGCTGTCGCCCATAGGAGTGGCGATGAAATGCCCCCCTGTGTCGCACCTTGTGCCACTTTTTCTCTGATATTTATGTCATGGAACACACAATTTATCTACCTCTTCCTTAGCATATGGTTTATCCAGTCTCTAAGGACCCGGTCCACCCGGTACTGGTCTAAGGATTGGATCAGTGTGTCGGTCTGCACATTGTAAAAGCCCCCTCGATGTCAATGCATACCGCCAGGGTGAACATTTTCGTTGGATGTCCTACCCTTTATCACAGTGTCCACAATACGTTCCATGGTTTTGAGTAGAAAGGACTTAAGGCTTATGGGTCTGTAGGCCTTTGGTGTCGCATAACTTGCCTTGCCAAACTTGGGTATAAACACCACCCTTGCCTCCTGTCAGGCTTTCGGAGTATTTGCAATTCCTACGCACGCTGTGAAAATATTTGCCTGTTGAGGCTCCAGAAAGTCTGCCTCTTTCCGGGTTACTTAAATAGTTTGAAGCTTCTCAAAGATTCCTTCACCATAAATTCCGTAATCATAAACCTTCGATCCACGTCATTATTCCAAGATTGCGGTGTCTCCGTGAGTCCCATATTGCAATGGTCGCTAAACGTGAACCGTTTGGAGGGTGTTTTGGGGCCTGGGGCGGGCACGTTACCCTTAAAATAGTTATCAAATTCGTGCTCAACTCCCAACCTACCATTACACCCGATCTACCATTACTTGAACCTAATTTTATATGACATATTCTAATCTACTCCCGAATACCTATCATTTAAGTCCCATAATGACATGAACGTGCAATATTTTTGTTTAGGGATTTTTGGGGTTGGGGCGCCCGCTGGGTACTTAGACTCATATTTTAATACCATATTCGTATTCTACTCCTCAATACCTTTCATTTGATACCCATATTGTTCCCATCGGTCCACTTTTGATTTTGGCTGGTGTTTTTGGGGTAGGGAGGAGGGTGCGCTTTCCTTCCGATATCGAAAAATTATAAAGCATATGTTTCCTTCCAGATCAACCTACACAATCTGTGAAAATTTTTAAGGTAATCGGTTCAGTCGTTTTTGAGTCTGCATTGTAGGAGTTACGTTTGCATTGTAGGAGTTACCAATGCATCCGGAAAAAGTCGCAGTTTGGCGCGGTTTATGGGCAGGTGGCATCATTGGACCGTACTTCTTCAATGATGATGCGAATTGTATCGTAACTGTGAATGGTGAGCCCTATCGTGAGATGATATCCATCTTTTTTTTGCCAAAATGCAAGAGCTTGACTTGCATGACATTTGGTTTCAACAAGATGGTGCCACATGCCACACAGCACGCTTAACAATGGACTTATTGAGAGGCGAGTTCTGTGAACATTCAGTTTTACGTTCGAGACCGGTCACATGGCCGCCTAAATGGTACGATTTAACGCCGTTAGACTATTCTTTGTGGGGCTATGTTAAAGCTCATGTCTATATAGACATGCCCGCTTTAGCCCCCTTCATAAGATTTTGTCAACTTTTCTTTTTCCTTAGAAATTTTGCCAAAATTTCCATTTCATCGTGAATTTCGATTTGTGTTGATATTTTTAATTATTTTTCTAATAAAAATAACCACTTACCCGCTGCTATTAAAATGTATGGATCCGATATCAAAGCCTTCAGGGTGGGAGGTTCCGTTTCCGCCTTCTCAATGGAAGGTTGCAACATAAACAACTGCAGCAAACCATCGCCCAAAGCCAAGACAGATAAAACCAAGAAAGGAGCAGATTTGCCAACAAATTCATACATAATGCCACCAAAGGGAGGACCAATGAGGACCCCCAAAGCTAAACCGCCCAAGGCAACACCCATGGCATTGCCACGTTCTTTGTCATCGGTGAAACGATCGGCCAACATGCCCATGCCGGAAACAGAACTGCAAGAAGATCCAATGCCTTGAAGAGCGCGAGCTATAAAGAGAACCAAATAGGAACGGCCAAAGGCAAAGACTAAGAAAGAAAAGGGGAGACACGAAAAAGAGTTTAAAACAAATTTAAAAAGAGTAGCAGTGTTGCGTTTTGGTTTGGCAAGGACTTACTTAAGGTCGATACAAACATAATGACAAAACCAGCAAACATGGGTATGCTATAACCAATTCTAGAGGGAAACATTTGAGAATTTTTTATTAAAAATCTTTTTTTTTTAATTCTTGCTTACTCACCTATGAGTCAGAGGCCCCACAATTGGATTAACCAACAGCTGCACAAAGGCCTTGGAGGCAAACAGCAAACCCACTTCCACTGTTTCGCCCACCAATTCATTGTGTCTCTCTTCCAGGCCACGATATAGAGTTTCATTTTCTAAATCATATTAAAAAAGCCATTTAAAATCATCACACTTCTTGGCAGGGAATAAAAGCGCTTTTTTCGCTACTCCTTTCTAAAAGGAGTCTCCAATTTACGGGCTGTTAATTGTCTATTAAATACTTACCCTCTGGACTTAATGTTGAGATCTCAAGGACTTGGTCGTCGCCATCCTTGCTGCATGGTCCTGGCGTCGGTGTGGGTGGCACATAAATACTTAGCGGAGTGCGAGGAAAGCTGTCCAAAGGAGCGTCTGGATGGCGTATGTCGTACAGGAACTCAGGTATAATAGGAACTGCAAGTAGCAAAAAAAAGGAAGCAACACGAATAAGGTAACGTGCAAAACATGAAAAACAAATTGCGGCAATTAAGTTATTTTTCCAAGAGGTTTTGGGAATATTAAACAACAACTCTTTATAACAATTGGCTTTTAAATTGAATGGAAATGGCTGCATAGTAGAAAATATTTGTCAGAAGCGTGGTAAGTTAGAGGGAATCTAAAAAAATTAAGGAAAATTTTAAAAAAATTAAAAAGTTTTAAAAAAATTGAAAAATTGTGAAAAAAGTTCCTTTCAAGTCAAAAACTCAGAAAGTATTTAAGTGGATAGCTTTAGCTTTGTGATAAGTCTCCGTCTCCTTTCTGTAAGTGGTGTAATGTAGGCGATTTCCACTTTCCAGCCATTTAAATCGGCCAGACCGAATGGCATCGGCACTAGTTCAGGAATCCCTTCAAATTGCCCTGCCATGGCTGGTAAGGATTTAAAGGTCAAGCTTGATATGGTTCTTTATCCCCATAGATTGGCCTGCGTCGCAATCACTAGCGTTGGGATTAACACTAATGCTGATAAAGAGTTGCTGCTTATGCAGCCTAGTGAGGTCCTTATTCAGAACTTTGCCACCAAGGTTGTGCTCAGGCTGTGGAAACTGGACATCCTAATGGGCTAGTATGGCTACAGATCCATTCTGGTTTATATAAATGAGAAAGGTCTTAGACTTGTAGGCGGGTCTGGTCTGAGTCTATCAATATCGGAATGTTTCTGAGACTGCCGGACGAGTATGGTCTTTCAGGCAGAGATTTGTGTCACGAAAGCTTTCTGCGATGAGTACTTTGACAGGGGTCATAACCGGATACTGCGTCATTGGCCGCATGGCGGCGCGCATGGGGATACCGCACAATGACTTCTGTAGGTGTTGCCTCGATGAGGATAAGGAGGAGACTATTGAGCACTTGCTGTGTTCCTGTCCGAGTCTACAGAGACGGAGGCTCTCCTTTGTGGGGAGCCGTTTCTCCAGTGATCTGGGTGAACTTGCAAACGTATCTATAGTATCTCTCCTGAGGTTTGTTAGGGGAACAGGATGGTTCCGATAGGGGGGTGCCACAAACTCCGGCGTACGCAGATCCGTGCTTGCCTAGGGATGGGCGGTTCTTCACCCCCCGCTCGGGTTTCTCCACTCCTCCTGTATTTTACTTTTTTTTGTATAACCTCTAGTACGATGTCTCACATTTTCTTTTTCTTCCCTTTCTCTCTCTAGGGTACCACAATGGGCCCAACTGGCCTGCGAGTGAACTCACCTTTGGTGGGCAACCCATTCAACCTAAACTAACCTTCTGCAAATGCAAATTTTCTTATTAACATGCCATTAAGATACAGGGGAAAAATTCTCACATATCAATGAGTGATGTCCGATTCATGTTTTAGCTCAATGATAAGGGAGCTACTTTTCATAGCCGAGTCCGAACAGCGTACCGCAGTGCGACACCTTTAGGGAGTAGTTTTTATATGGCTGCCATACCAAATGGTACAGTACCTCACAAATGTCGCCTGTATTTTTCTGATGTTCTCGCAAGGATTCGAACTCAACCGTTAAGCGTCATAGGCGGATATGCTACACTCTACGCTACGGTGGCCTTTAGGAATGGAGCTTATTGCATTCGAAACTCAGGATTTATGGGGACTTTGGATTCAAGATGCGTGGTCGAATAGCGATTAGCGTATAGCATCCATAATTGACCACACTTGTTATCGAAAACTGTTATCGCAAAGTATGAATAACTGTTTTAATATGATATTGATAGCTTTTACTGCATGATATTGAAAACATCGTTTATTCTGCAAATCTGTACATTAATTTGCATAATATCGATAACTATTATTTCATTACATCGATAGCTACTTTGTGCTTTTATATAGATATATATCTTTTTTTTTATTATATTGATAGCAATTATTTATTGGAAATTTGCATAATTGCTTGCATTTTTTCCATAACGATCACATGCTATCGATAACATTGGAAATGTATTTTGCATGGTTTCTATTACAATGGCCATATGCAATCGTCAATTTTTATCGGATGACATAATTTGCATAATATCGATAACTGTTATTTCATTATATCGATAGCAACTTTGTAAAGGAAATATTTGCAATAGCCGTCATAATATCCATAATAATCACATGATATCGATAATAACTTTGCAATAAAAATCTATCTTGTACACCATATGATATCGATAATTGGTATCTGTTGATTATTAACAACTAAATAAAAAAAGATAATTGGTATCTATAATTATTGTCACATTCAATCGATAATTGCTATCGATAATATCTATAATTATTGTTATCGTTTGATATCGATGCTAACTATGCGTTGAAAATTTCTAGAGTTATCGCATGGCATTCATAACTGTTATTGCATTATATCGATAACTACCATTGCAAAATATAGATAACAGTTATCCCATAATAGCGATAAGAACTTTTAGAGGAAAACCATCGAGTAAATAGAATGGAATCGGTAACTATGTATTATCTTATATTGTCGATATCTGTTATCGCATGATATCGTTAACAGTTTTTCGCAATTTGCATTGAAATTTTACTTCAGTCATTGGATTCTAGGTGCGAATATCGATTAACTTCTATAATTGTTATCGCGTGATATCGAAAACAGTTATCGTAAAATATGAATAACGGTTTTCACATGATAGCTTTTACTGCGTGATGTGGATAATAGCTTTGCCCTGAAAATCTTTACAGTAATTAGTATAATATCGATAGCAATTTTTTGCTGAAAATGTTTACAATAGTTGCATATATCCAAAACGATCACATCATGTCGATAAGATCGTTGTACTGGAAATCCATCATTTACATCCCATGATATCGATATTTGGTATTGCATGATATCTATAATTATGGTCACATGTTAACAATTACTGTTATCACACGATACTTAATCTAAAATTATTTCCACATGATATAGAAAATTTTTATTTTATTATATCGATAACTAATCTCGCCTGGTACCAACGCCAACACTGGAAATCTCTCAAGTCACCGCATGGGATCGATAACTGCTTTACCGGCACGGGATATTTGTTGCACCTGAAACTTTGAGGTCCGATCTGTGTGGGTTTGATTGTTGTCACGATAAGCTAAGCTGCGAGCAACGGGGCACGTTCACAGGTTTCGGATAGTGGAATGCTCTAAGAAGTAGCTGCAACGGTAGTCGCTGACAATCAGTGGTATTGAGCGGAGAGTCTCAGTGAGAGGCTGGGTGGCACCGGCACTTGCTCAAATACTGAGTGCCTATGATGCTCGATACTCCAAGGCGGGTTATTGGGGTCTTTAAATAACCAAAGGCCTGTTCCTGCGGCGATCGGTCCTTTGGGTCGGAACGAGCTTGCTCACCTACAGGAGCTTGACGAGAATCGCCACCTCCACATAAAAATGTGGTTACAACATCATAACTGCTTTCGCATAATATTGATAAATGTTTTCACATAATATCGATTAAAACTTTAAATGTAAATCTGTCGAGTAAATGTCATGGTATCGGTTATTATCTCATATCGCATGCTGTTGATATCTTTTATCGCCTGGCAATTTTTCACAATTTGAATTGGAAGTTTATTCAAGGTGCGTGGTCGAATAGCGAATAATATCCATTATTGTAATACCTTGATATCGAAAACTGTTATCGTATGGATAACTGTTTTCACATCTTATAATATCGATATTAAGTATCGCATGATATCTTTAATTCATTCCAAATAAAATCAATAATGATACTATAATTATTGTCACATGATATCGAAATCGATGACTGTTATCATCGATCCCAACTTCTCTTTCTCGATTCATTGCGTGGTATTGATAACTGTTATCTAAAGATCTCGATAACTGCTATCGCATAGCATAGATAACTCTTATAAAATAATATCGATAAAATGTTTAAAGGACATCTATCAAATAGCATACTATCGGTAATTATGCACTATCGCATTTTGTCGATATCTGTTATCGCATGACATCGATTAGAATTTTCAACAACTTGTATTGAAATTGTATCTAATCATAGGTGATATCGATTACAACTTTGCACTGAAAATTCATCCAGAGCGGAAATAAAACATGTCAAATATGAGACTTAAATTAAATGTATTTAGAAGTAGAGTACGAGTACTAATCGATTAATGTTGTTGCATGATATCGATTAATTTTATCGCTTAATATCAATTAATGTTATGGTGGTATGTCGATAACTGTTATAGCCTGTTATCGTATGGTATCGATAACTTATATCACATGATATGGATAACTGTTAACGCATAAGTATTACATAGCGCCGAACAAAGTAGAGAAGCTGGCCAGTGCAGAGTCCGTGACATGGCCTGACTTCCAAACCACTAAGGCCTACAGACGACCGAAGGAGAATAAAGGAGCTGCTGGCTTTTGATAAGAGTTAACTGGCCTCTATTGCAGGAGTTATAACCAGGCATTGCACAGTGTTTCCAAATTGACAAATCTTGGAAATAATTCTAGAACTTTTGGACGATTAATGATATCAACATGAAACTTACCATAGCCAACGTTGAGGTGTTTTTTCAATAGGTATGTAGAATTTGGTAGGTCTAAGGGCTGATCCATGGGACTTGTAAATTGGTCGCCTCGAGCAGGTATAATTTTAAATTGCTTACAAACTCATTGAAAAAAACCTCAACATTTTCTAAGTTTCGTGTAGATATCTCTATTCGTTCAAAAGTTTTAGAATTATTTCCATATGGAATCACTGTGCACTGTGCGATAAGCCCCTCTTGTCTTAATAACCATTTCTACGCACTTGTTTGCCATCGCTCAACACATACATAGTTAGGCTTTTGCATAATGTTTAGAGTTTGTTGTCACCATATCCGACATCCGGTTGAGCACGGCAGCATGCAAAGTGATTTCCATTTAAAATTAATTGCATTACCAGCAACAACTTGTTGAGGTTGCAAGGCAAAATGTGTAGACAATTAAAATATTTACTTCACTTTTAATTACTTTCAAAACAAGGAGTTAATGGAGTCATTGCAACAAGAATGGAAGTGAAGATTTTGAAAAAAAAAAATCCTCTGTTATCGGTAGCAGGGGAATAAGAAAATAATTGTAGATTGTTAAACTTCACAAACTGTTTGACATTTCAGTAAAATTTTGTAAAATTATTAATTTTTTATCTTCAAAATTCTTATTTTATTATTTAATTTTTTTATGTTTTTTTTTATATTTTTTATTTAGTTTTAATTTAATTTTCTCTCTCCAGTAGATGGCGCTCCTGTATGATGAAAAGTTATACTGCCTATTCGATTTTTTTCTCGATTATTTCTTAGATTGTCGATTTTAACAAGAATATTATGTATGAAGCTCATATCCAATTTTGTGATTTTGAATATTAAAAACCATTTAATATTCATTTTGTGATTCCGTTTGCAATACATCGAAATATCCATTTCCGACCCTAAAAAGTATATTTATTCTTGATCAGCGTAAAAATCGAAGACGATCTAGCCACGTCCGTCCGTCTGTCTGTTGAAATCACGCTACAGTCTTTAAAAATAGAGGTATTGAGCTGAAACTGAAGCACAGATTCTTGTTTTGCCCATAAGCCGGTTAAGTTCGAAAATGGGCTATATAGGACTATTTCTTGATATAGCCCCCATCTAGACAGATCCGCCGATATAGGTCCTAAGGCCCATAAAAGCCACATTTATTATCCGACTTGGCTGAAATTTGGGACAGTGGGTTGTGTTAGGCCCCTCAATATCCTTCTTGAAGATGGCTCAGAACGGTCCAGATTTGGATATAGCTGCCATATAGACCGATCTCTCGAGTGAAGCTTATGAGCCTATAAAAGGCGCATTTATTGTCCGATTTCGCCCTTATTTGAGACAGTTAGTTGCGTTAGGCCCTTCGACATCCCTCTTCAATTTGGCTCACATCGGTTCAGATTTGGATATAGCTGCCATATAAACGGATCTCTTGATTTAAGGTCTTGAGCGCATAAAGGGCGCATTTTTGTTAGATTTTGCCAAACTTTGGGACAGTGAGTTAAGTTAAACCCCTAGCCATACTTCGGCAATTTGGTCAAGATCGGTTTAGATTTGGATATAGCTGTCATACAGACCGATCTTGGGTCTTGACTTGTTGAGCCTTTAGAGTGCGCAATTTTTATCCGATTGGAAAGAAATTTTGTACCACGTGTTTTGTTATGATTTTCAACAACTTTGCCAAGTATGGTTCAAATCGGTCCATAACCTGATATAGCTGCCATATAAACCGATCAGGGGTCTTGACTTCTTGAGCCTCTAGAGTGCGCAATTATTATCCGATTGGAATGAAATTTCGCCCGACGTGTTTTGTTATGATATCCAACAACTGTGCCAAGTATAGTTTAAATCGGTCCATAACCTGATATAGCTGCCAGAGATGCCGGGAGAAGAACTCGGCAAATGCGATCCATGGTGGAGGGTATGTAAGATTTGGCCCGGCCGAACTTAGCACGCTTTTACTTGTTTGTAAATAGGCAGGTTGGTTCGAAAATGGGCTATATCGGACTATATATTGATATAGCCCCCTATATAGACCGATCTGCCGATTTAGGGTCTTGGGCCCTTAAAAGCCATATTCGTTAGTCGATTTTGCTGAAATTTGGGACATTGAGTTGTGTTAGGCCAGTCGACACCCTTCTTTTATTGGCGCAGATCGGTGCAGAGTTGGATATAGGATATAGCTGCCATATAGACCGATCTCTTGATTTAAGGTTTTGGTCCCATAAAAGGCGCATTTATTGTCCGATTTCGCTTAAACTTGGGACAGTGAGTTGTGTTAGGCCCTTCGACATCCCTCGTCGATTTGGCCCAGATCGGTTTAGATTTGGATATAGCTGCCATATAGACCGATATCTCGATTGAAGGTTTTGAGCCCACAAATGGCGCATTTTATGTCCGATGTCGCCGAAATTTGGGACAGTGAGTTGTGTTAGGCCCATTAACATTCTTCTTCAATTTGGCCCAGATCGGTTCAGATTTGGATTTAGCTGCCATATAGATCGATCTCTTGATTTAAGGTCTTGGGCTCATAGAGTGCGCATTTTTGTCAGATTTTGCCAAACTTTGGGACAGTGATTTAAGGTAAACCCGGCAATTTGGTCAAGATCAGTTCGGCAATTTGGTCAAGATCAGTTCAGATTTGGCTATAGCTGCCATATAGACCGATCTCTCGATTTATAGTCTTGGCCCTATAAAAGGCGCATTTAATGTTCGAGTTCGCCGAAATTTGGGACAGTGAGTTGTGTTAGGATAGTCAATATCCCTCTTCAATTTGGCCCAGATCGGTTCTGATTTGGATATAGCTGCCATATAGACCGATCTCTCGATTTAAAGCCTTGGCCCCATAAAAGGCACATTTATAAACTGATTTTGCTGAAATTTGACACAGTGACTTATGTTAGGCTTTTCAACATCCGTGTCGTATATGGTTCAGATCGGTCTATATTTGGATATGGCTAACAAAAAGACCAATATTTTGTACTACAAAATCTCTTCAGAAGATGATAAAAAAGCAAATGGGTGTTTATTGTTTTGTTTTTTCTTTTCATTTTTGCATCTTACAAATTTCTTTATATTTTCTTCCGTTGCAAATTATTTGTATTTGAATCCTTTTACCCGAAATGCAATTTTGCCTCCTAAATCAAAAGAAAAAAAAAATCCACTAAACTCAATTTCCCTAAATCCTTAGCGAGTGTGCCACTTCTCAAGTGACTACATATGTTGCTATTTTTTCTCCACCCAGGACTCAATCACTTTACCATTATCTTATGCTCAAAAGCTTCGAGTTGCGAAGTTAAGTTATCATGTTAACATTGTTGGTAAAATTCAATTTCTGAGCTAGAAACTCAAAAAACAAAGTTTAAAGTGCTTTGGTGGTTCGGTTTGTTGTGTTGCTGCCACATTAAACCAATAGCTGGCAGCCGACAGTCAACACACCGACAGTAAATATTTACAACGACCACAGCTACCAAACACTTACACACACCCATATACATGCCAACAGAATACCTTCCGCATTTAACACTTGCAATGCCAATGCATTGCTTTAAAATAACGTTGCAATGTGGTAACTGGTGTTGGTGTTGTTATTGCATGTCTGTGGCATACTTTTGTGGCACTCTGGCTGCGACTAAATACTACTTCATAATTGTTATACGGCCACAATATTGTGGCCGTATTTAGACATTTATCCTTTTTGGTGTATGGCAAACGGAAATGGTTTTATTAGGCTTATGGTGTTAGGCCTCAAGCCATGAGAGGATAGGGGGTCTTTCATATACCGCCAGCTTGTATTGTGTTTTAGATGGGCATTGTGGTTTGGTGTTTTGTGGTTTTCTGCCATGGCCATGCCATGCTTTCCTAGTAGTCCTTGTAACTCTCCAAAGTGTAATTATTTCCATGTCATAATGTTGGTAATTTGTATGAGAGCCTCTAAGGAGCCTTTGTTTAAGTTTTGCATTAAAGGGGAATGTTTGTTGTTTGTATTGCATAGAGATTTTATTGAAGTGGGTCTATGATAATGACTTTGATTGAATTGCTTGTAAAACTTAATAGTGGTTAAAGGATTGGGGAATACATGAAGGCAAGAGAAATTATGAATTGTAAGGCAATTAAATATGCAATATACATAGTCACATGGAGCGTATTATTGGTATAAATTTGAATATTAAATCAATCATACGTCCAGGTGTTTAATTCAATGATAAATTTGAGAGTTTTTTGTAAAGGCTATACGGTTGCTATGAAATATAGTCGTGTTTAATTTCACAATTTCCAGTGCAAGTCCTACGTATTGGATAAAATTTCAGTGCAAAGTTATGCTGGTCAGTTATCGATATTAGGCGATAACAGACCATAACATGTAATTTGTACTGCATTGTTGTATAATAATAAAGGGTTATAGTATTACACGCTACCCTGCGCTACTGTGGCCTCCAGCACTAAGTAACAATGCCCTGTACCACAGTGGTGGTGTAGGGCATAAACAATATTTACAAAATTATCGATATGTAGAAGAAATTTAATTATGAGAAAACTAACGATAAAATATTAACAAATTTTTCGATAAATATACTTTCTTTACAAAAATTCTTGATTATCGATAAACTATTAACAAACTTTTCGATAAATATACTTTCTTTACAAAAATTCTTGTTTAAATTCTAATTTGGAGGATTTTTTCTATCTGTTATCAATAACAATCAGTTTTTGATCATATTTTCGATAATAATACTATCGATGTTTATCGATAACTACTAATAAGAATCAAATTTAGACCATACTTTCTTTAAAATTCAAAATTTTAAAAAGTTATCGATAAATTTCGAATATTAAAAAATATATCGACAAAAATCGATTTTCGCAAATATTAACTATAATACGTAAATTTTAACAAAATGATCGATTTAATAAAGTTGTTAGCAAAATTATCGTTAAAAAAACTTATCCGGAAAATAATCGATGCATTTTTAATGTTCACTAAATTATCGATAACAATCTAGTTTAAACAAAATTTTCGATAAAAAACGATTTTCGCTAATATTAACCACAATTTGGTAAATTTTAGCAAAACTATCGATATAATGATTGATTGCACAAAAAATTTTTACAAAATTATCGATATATAAAAAAAAATTTAATTATGACAAAATTACCGATAAAATATTGACAAACTTTGCGATAAATATACTTTCTTTATAAAAATTTTTGATAACATTGTAATTTGGAGAATTTTTCTTTCTATTATCAATAACAATCAGTTTTAGATCATATTATAGATGGTTATACTATCGATGTTTATTGATAACTACTAATAATAATCAAATTCAGACCATACTATCAATAAAATTCAACATTTTATCCATAAATTTCGAATATTAAAAAAAATATCGATAAAATCGATATTCGCAAAATAATCGATTTAATAAAGTTGTTGGCAGAATTGTCTGTAAAAAAACATTTTCAGAAAAAAATCGATGCATTTTAAATGTTCACAAAATAATCGATAACAATCTAGTTTAAACAAAATTTTCGATAAAAAACGATTTTCGCTAATATTAACCACAATTTTGAAAATTTCAGCAAAATTTTCGGTATAATGATTGTTGACAAAATTATCAAAAAAACAAGTTCGGCCGGGCCGAATCTTATATACCCTCCACCATGGAGGGTATATAAGATTCGCATTTGTCGAGTTCTTTTCCCGGCATCTCTTCTTAATTAAATTATATGTTGGAGACCTGTGAAAATGTCAGCGAATTCGAATAAGAATTGCGCCCTTGGGGGGCTCAAGAAGTAAAATAGAGAGATCGATTTATATGGGAGCTGTATCGGGCTATAGACCGATTCAGACCATAATAAACACGTATGTTGATGGTCATAAGAGAATCCGTCATACAAAATCGGAAAACAGGCAAATCGGATAATAATTGCGACCTCTAGAGGCTCAAGAAGTCAAGATCCCAAATCTGTTTATATGGCAGCTATATTAGGTTATGAACCGATTTGAACCACACTTGGCACAGCTATTGGATATTACAACAAAACACGTCGTGCAAAATTTCATTCTAATCAGATAAGAATTGCGCACTCTAGAGGCTCAAGAAGTCAAGACCCAAGATTGGTTTATATGAAAGCTATATCAGGTTATAGACCGATTTTAACCATACTCAGCACAATTGTTGGATATCATAACAAAACACGTCGTGCAAAATTTCATTTCAATTGGATAAGAATTGCGCCCTCTAGAGACCGAAGAAGTCAAGACCCAAGATCGGTTTATATGGCAGCTATATCAAAACATGGACCGATATGGCCCATTTACAATACCAACGACCCTAGTGTAGGTAAAAAGTACTTGTGCAAAATTTCAAGCGGCTTGCTTTTCTCCTTTGGAAGTTAGCGTGCTTTCGACAGACAGACGGACGGACAGACGGAAGGACATGGCTAGATCGACATAAAATGTCGCGACAATCAAGAATATATATACTTTATAGGGTCTCAGACGAATATTTCGAGCAGTTACAAACAGAATGACGAAATTAGTATACCCCCCATCCTATGGTGGAGGGTATAATAAACAAATTGAAAAAATTATCGATGCATTGCAAATTTTCACATAACACTCGATAACAATATAATTTAAACTAGGTTAGGTTAGGTTGAAGAGAGGGTGCGGATATTAATATGCCCATGCCACTATGGACATACACCTAAACCAGTAATCGGCTTGTTGTGCGCTCTAAATACTAAAAAGTAGCCTCGAACCTTCTCGATAAATGTCCTTTTTTATAAAAATTCATGATTACATTCCAATATGAAGAAATTTTTTTGTTTAAATTATCAATAACAATTAATTTTAGATCATATTACCAACAGTTATACTATCGATGTTTATCGATAACTATAAAAATCGATTTTCGCAAATATTAATAATAATGTGTAAATTTTAACAAAATTATCGATATAATAAAGTTGTTGTCAGAATTGTCGGTAAAACAAAACATTTTCAGAAAAAATCGATGCATTTTACATTTTCACAAAATTGTCGATAGCAATCTAATTTAAACAAAATTTTCGATAAAAAAACGAATTTTTGCTAACATTAACAAAAATTTGTAAATTCTAACAAAATTATAGTTTTAATGATTGTTGACAAAATCATCGAAAAAGTAAACATTTAGAAAAAATTATCGATGCATTGGAAATACAGTTAAGCCAGTAATCGGCTTGTTGTGCGCTCTAAATACTAAAAAGTAGCCTCGAAAAAGAAAATTTAAGTCAGGGATTCCGTGCCGCTTACAAAATCCCTAATTGTTCTCCATGCCTAGCTCCTTAATTGGTTTATGTCTGGTCCGTCCGTCCGTATGTCGTCCGTTCGTCTGTCGTCCGTCTGTCTGTTGAAAGCACGCTAGCTTTCCAAGGAGTAAAGCTAGTCCCTTCAAATTTTGCACAAATTAGTGTAGGTCGGTTGGGATTGTAAATGCGCCATATCGGTCCATGTTTTGATATAGCTGCCATATAAACCGATCTTGGGTCTTGACTGCTTGAGCCGCTAGAGGGCACAACTCTTATTCGATTTGGCTGAAATTTTGCAAGAGGTGTTTTGTTATGACTTACAACAATTGTGCTGAGTATGGTTTAAATCAGTCCATAACCTGATATAGCTGTCATATAAACCGATCTGGGGTTTTGACTTCTTGAGCCACTAGAGGACGCAATTATTATCCGATTTGGCTGAAATTTTGCATGAGGTATTTTGTTATGACTTTCAACAACTGTTCTTAGAATAGTTCCAATCGGACCATAACATGATATAGCTGCCAAATAAACCGATCTGGGGTCTTGACTTCTTGAGCCGCTAGAGGTCACAATTCTTATTCGATTTGGCTGAAATTTTGCATGAGGTGATTTGTTATGACTTCCAACAACTGCATTAAGAATGGTTCAAATCGGTCTATAACCTGATATAGCTGCCATATAAACCGATGTGGGGTTTTGATTTCTTGAGCCTCTAGAGGACGCAATTATTATCCGATTTGGCCGAAATATTGCATGAGGTGTTTTGTTATGAATTTCAACAACTGTGCTAAGAATAGTTCAAATCGGTCCATAACCTGATATTGCTTCCATATAAACCGATCTGGGGTCTTGACTTCTTGAGCCGCTAGAGGGTACAATTCTTATTCGATTTGGCTGAAATTTTGCAAGAGGTGTTTTGTTATGACTTCCAACAACTGTATTAAGAATGGTCTAAATCGGTCTATAACCTGATATAGCTGCCATATAAACCGATCTGGGGTCTTGACTTCTTGAGCCGCTAGAGGGCACAATTCTTATTTGATTTGACTGAAGATTTGCAAGAGGTGTTTTGTTATGACTTCCAACAACTGTATTACGAATGGTTCAAATCGGTCTATAACCTGATCTTGCTTCCATATAAACCGATCTGGGGTCTTGACTTCTTGAGCCACTAGAGGGCGTAATTATTATCCGATTTAGCTGAAATTTTGTACAACGGCGTCTCTTATAACCTTTAACATACGTGTCGAAAATGGCACGAATCGGTTTATAGCCTAATGCAGCTGCCCTATAAACCGATCTCCCTATTTTACTTCTTCAGCCCTTAAAGTGCGCAATTCTTACTAGATTTGGCTGAAATTTTACACAATGACTTCTACTATGGTCTCCAATATTCAGTTTAATTATGGTCCGAAATGAACCATAACTTGATATTGTTCCAATCCTTTCTTTTATCCTTTGTTTGCCTAAAAAGCGATACCGTGGCAAGAGCTCGACAAATGCGGTTCGGTCCCGTCGAACTAAGCACGCTTTTACTTGTTTCTCATCAATTACCTTTTTGTATTAAACTTTACCTCTGTGTTCCGTACTTTGAGAAGCTATAACTCTTTCGAGGAGTTACAACATCTGTTGTTTGTCAATGTTTTTCTTATTCTCTTTTTAAATGGAGTTGGGGGGAGCATGTTTTCGCAACATATGCCATACATATGTAATAAACACCAAAGCAGTAGTTCTTAAAACTCCAAAAAAGGAATTTAGTGTGTCTATGGGCTAAGGAGAAGGAGGAGGCAGAATGAATTCAAATACTTGGATATCATGTCAGCGAACAATTTTTTTCGGGATTTGTCAACATAACAATGATCAACGAACATAATGTTATCGTTTAGCTATGCTAATGACGACATACATTATTAATAAAACAGAGAGAAAAACATCGAAAACCCCTTTCCCTCCTCCTACTTCCTTACAACAAATCAAGGCTAGGGATGCATGATTTCCCTAGTCTTGCTTTGTTATAAAGAAGCAGGAAAGTAGAGACCACGATATGTAGACCGCCAGAAAATCAAATACAAAACACAAGCCTTCATTCAAAATAACACTAGCGTCGTTTAAACTATGCTAAGGGGGGGGAGCTTTTTCTAACTCTTACCTGTTTGCCAGAGATCTAGTCCCCTTACCCTAAGATATCTTTGTCAAAACAACGCCGCCTATGTGTCAGGCTCGCGTCACGTTAAATTTAACAACTTTTGCGTGTAAAAGACACTTTTCACCACAGCCAAGCGGCTGCAGCAGCAACAGACGAACAGAGCTAAAACGCCACAGGCAGAAGCCAGAGGAGCCGCAAACAATGAAAACTTTGTTTTGGGCTGTTTACCGATTGATTGTTTTCGGTCGCCAGGAGACGGAACCTGCCCGCATTCCCAAGTGCCATCTAAATGCAAAGGAAAACTCATTTGGGATATGCAAACGATTAGAGCAACCGGAAGGCAAAGGATTAAAAAAGCCTGCAAACGCCGGCAGGTTATAGCAGTGAAACTGCCTAAGACCTGCTTAACTAAAAATCGGGCCAAATGTCGAGTGTGTGTGTTTGGCTTAAATAATTCAAAAATTTTACGATTACCAAGGCAAAGGGCGCCCATTTAAAAAAAAAACTGTGGAGGCAGAAGAGCTGGTGGGGGAGCTCTGCCATGAAGACCTCCACCATATGGGAGTCGGCCAGTAGGCCTTTGTTTGTGCGCACTGTTTGGTTGGAGGGTTCCGAGTTAAGACCTGGCTTACAGAGACACTTTTTGCTGGACTACGAGACCAAAAGACCCTTGGAGAGATTAAAGTCGGCCCTAAATCGTACACAGCTAAAGGAGAAGGGTGAGTGTGAGACCCTCTTCCGGCATTTTTTGTTAATCTTAGAGAACTCCTTTCCCCTACAGCTAGCTTGAAACATAGTTTTTCCTATGAGTTTCCCGAGGCCGAAGAGCAATTCGCCAGCGAAGATGATCTCTTCCATATAAATTCTGCCAAAATCACTTTGCATGAGCCCCTCAAACTGGGTACATCTAAGAGTGCAAGTAAAATACCAAGACGCAGATCCTCAGTGCTTTCCCGCAAGTTCCAGAGTTATGACAGCTACTATAACGCCAATCGTGCGACCAATCCCAATCGTCGTGCTTCAGAATTAAGTGATTTTTTCTCCAGACGCAGTTCCTTGCAGGATTTGGCCACCGATAAATTGGTGGCCCCCGATGAGAGATTGGCGGAGAGGGTTCTTAACTGGTTGGACTTGGCTGGCAATGAAGATTTTCTGAAAACTCTCAACGAATTTAAGGACATGGAAGTGAAATTGACCAAAACCACCAAGCTGAGAAGGGATTCGGTGCGCAGGGCCCTATGCAAAAGCACCAATGTAATGAATCAAACTGGCAATAATAACCACAACAAATCAGCAATACCCAAAGTCAAGGTGGCAAAACCGAAAGCCCATCCCCCTAGCACTTTGACCGAGGTGGGTTGTTCCCATGCCAAGGCCGCTGCAGAGGCGGTCAAACACATCACCATTATTTTCAATAAAGAGGGACAGCCCATACGCTTTAATCGTCCTGCCAAAAATATTGATCTCTGCACCCTATCGGCCAGTCCTGGTACCGCACGACGCTTGGCCGGCTCTTTGGCCTCGGCTCGCTTGTATAAAAGTGCCGAAAATTCCCGTTTGAATACAGAACATTCCCGCATTGGCAAATTGAAGGAGATGGGTAATGCCTTATCGGCCCGCCGACGTTTGGACACTGTGGCCGATTTGACCAATTCGAATTTACAAAAACGCCTCAAAGACAATTCGCTGGTGAATAGCTACAGCAGTTTGCACGATTCTAGGAAGCAGTTGCATATCTTCATGCCCACGTTGCCCAAGAAGGGTGTTGGTATGGCCAATGAGGATGGTGTCAGTGAATTGAGCCACAATCTAAGTGAACATTGTAGAGTTTAGCAAATTAGAAAAAATAAAAAAATTACAAAAAATTATAGAAAAAAGTTAACAGTGACAGTAATGTTAAAATTAAATAAACCAAATCTTGCATCTTTCATTTGAATAAAACAAAGACAAAGAATACTTTTAGCCAAGTTCTCGTTGGCTAATATGCAAAATATTTCTTTTTGGATATTGTTTTAAGTGAAAAATGTTAGTGAAGGCCACTACGAGAGCTTAGGTTCAAATCCTGTCGAGAAAAAAATGTTTGATTGAGTTTATATCCCCACCTCAGTAATGGCAACATTTGTGAGTTATCCAGCCTAGTAAAAACTTCACCACCAAGTGGTGTCGCTATGTGCAATGCCAAATATTTTTATTAGGGTTTGCCAATTTGCGGAAAAATAGCGAAAACATTTTTTGGATGTTAGCTTTAAGAAATCTTATTCAAAAATTTGACTTTAGAGACTTTGACTTCCATAAAAATTTTTGTCCAAAGACAAAATTTCCATGAAAACTTCTCTAAAAACAAGGAAGATGACATTTTTATTAAAAAAATGCCTTTAGAGAAAATTTCAAGAAAATTTAACAAAATGTTATCTTAAACAAAATTTTCATTTAGAGAAAATGTCAAGGAAATTTTGTCTTAAGGCAAATTTGTTTTTAGAATAAAAATTTTATCTTTAGAGAAAATGTAATTTCTTCGTCTTTAGTACAGCTTTCATAGATATATTGCCTTAAAGGAAAAATTTCATTAAAATATTGACATTGGTGAACATTTCTTCGAAAATTTCAGGAAAATTTTGTCTAACGAAAAAAAAATCTAAAAAAAAGATGTTTTTGTAAAATTTTTCAAAAACGTTTTTCTCAGAAAAACAAGTAAAAATGCGTTAGGTTTAGCCGGGCCGAACTTAGGATAACCACCGCCTCGGGTATATATGTAAACTACCTTTCATCCCAATCCGATGAAAAATTTATAATGTATGCCCCCATAGCAGCTATATCGAAATATGGTCCGATTTGGACCAAATTCGACACATTGAGTGGTCTAATAACTACAAGTCACTGTTCAATTTTGTAGAACAAAATAATGGTCTTTTTAGTAGCTACTTCCACATATAGACCGATCTGTACCATATACGATACGGATATCGAAAAGCCTAACATATGTCACTGTGTCAAATTTCAGCGAAATTGGATTATAAATGCGCCTTTTATATGGCCAAGACTTTAAATCGAGATATCGGTCTATATGACACATAAATCCGAATCTGGTCCGAGCTGAGCCAAATTGAAGAGGTCCTGTCGATGGTCCTAGGTTAGGTTGAAAAGAGGGTGCAGATGTATGTCCCATGCCGCTATGACACACCTAAGCCAGTAATCGGCTTGTTGTGCGCTCTAAAAACTATAAAGAAACCTCTAACCTCCGTGCTAGTTACAAAATCTTTAATTGTTTTCAATACCATTCCTCTAAGTTAATTCATGTCTGGTATTGTGTCCCCACCTAAGTTAGACGCAAAAGCCGGGTAATGACAAAGGAAATGCTCCAACGTCTCATAATCTTCCCCGTATGCCTGCCCTACACATGCTATCACTTGCCTCACCGATTTTACATAAGTGAGCTCGTAGTCCTAAGTGTCCCGTTATGATACCAATAGCTATACTGACCTCCTTCTGACTTCCTTTCAGTAATAGCCTCGTCTTCACACGATCTGGATTCCCCCATGGGATTTTCACCGTCCTACCGACCGTTTCGATGTTCCACAATGTTGCATGCGCATTCTAGCCCACGCCCTTAACTTGGAGTGCGTCGACCTGAATGGCTTCGGGTTATCCAAGTTTATTGACGGCAGTCCTCTGGCCTTCACCGTCAAATCGTCTGCCCTTCCAATTCCCTTTACTCCTTTAAGGCCCGGTACCCAAACGATGCGGATTTTGCCATCCTCAGAAAAGGCGTTAATCTCCTTCTTACACTGCAAGACTGTTCGTGACCTTATTGTCCTGGTTTTTATTGCTCTTATGGCCATTTTACTGTCGTCAAAAATGTTCACACTCGACGCCCTCGCGTTAGAACCACACCACCTCTTGAATTTCATGATCGCCCGGTTCTCTGCCTGCAAGACCGTATTATGGACCGACAGTCTAACCCAGATCTCAGTCCTTGGGTTCTCTAAGTAGACCCTCAGGCCCGCTCTATCCTCTAGCTTTGATCCATCTGTGTAACATAATCTTCCAGATGGCAATACTAGGGTTTCGTCAATCCAAGACTGTGCCGATGGCAGCAGTGCCTCGCACTCAACCTCAAGTGTCATCTCAGGTATCTGATCGGAAACCACTTCCCTTCCTTCCAGGTTTCCTATCGTCAGCTCGATTATACCGCGATGGTATGAGCTGCTCCCATCCTCAATCCATTCTCCCATCGCAGTGGCTGCCTCACACTTAATCTGTATGCCAATGGGTCGGATGTCTGGAATAGTCTCCAGTACCCTAGTGGACGTGGTCCTCATCGCTCCGCCTATGCCAAGACAACACGTTCGCTGAACCTTTTGCTTGGCCACCTTTTTTCCATAGCAGTCCATCAAACTATTGAAGTGTAAGTAAGTTTTGCCGTTGAGTGGAGCGGACGTGTTTTTATTTCGCTCCTGAAAGAAAAAAAATATCCGTATCTCGGAATAGGTACTACCTATTACGAAAAAATGTTAAAGCCTTTTTTGGGTAGCCTAGAAAATGACTCCAAAGACCCAACAGCTGCGGTGGTGGGGTCAGACCGTAGCGTGTTGTCCTCACCTCCTATAGGTGTGAGTGCCTTGGCTCCTGTAGTGGAGAGTAGTGGTTCAAGCGCACAACCAGTCGTCAGACTAATTATTGAGGAAGAGACGGATAAACCAAAGGGATGCACAGTTCGTCCCCAGCCTGTAAGTAAAGGCAATGTTTCCGACTCAGATTCAGACAGCAACGGTGTCAATGAAACAGTCATCGCAGCCGAATCGAGAGTTGAGGGCATCGGGATGACGGCAGAAGTGAGCGATGGCTTTGCTAAGCTCACAAGCAGACCGAGAAAGCGATCCGGGGCACGACGAAGGTGACAGAGGAGTTTGTACTGGCTGGGAGGGACAGCACTGACATTCCAAGCATTTCCACGGAAGCTGGAAAAAGTATCAGATCTCCCGAAGATCATAACACTGCAAAAATGCTGAAGAAGAAAAAGAGCCTCCGGAACAGGAACGAAGGAAGCTCGGACGGCCTCTGAGTCTTCACGGAGGTCTGTGACCAGGCCATAGGCCAGTAAGAATGGGTCTAATCACGCTCCTGTAGCGCCAGTGGACTATCCTCGCAATCAGGCCCCATTTCGAACCTACGGCCTGTCTACATAGTGCCCAACATCTGTGAACCTTCTCAGTACGCTCCTGAATGTGACACTTCCAATTAAGTTTCCTATCCAAGATTACTCCTAAGTATTTCACCTTGTCAGATATGGAAATCGTTTTATTAACGAAACGTGGCGCGTCAAATTAGCCCACCTTTGTCTTCCTCCTGAACAGGCAGATTTCAGTCTTCTCCGGGTTAACATTGAGACCTCTGGGTCTAGCCCAGTCATATGCCATATGCAAAACCCTTTCGTCCCTTCTGCATAGCTCGTTCGGAGCTTGAGTAGCAGACGGTTTCAAATCCCTCCTCAGTCAGCATCCGTAATAGGTCATTCATGTTGGTCACCCATAGGATTGGCGATAAAATGTCTCCCTGTGGCGTGCCCTGTGCCACTTCTTTATATTTATACCATGGGACACACAATTTATCCACCTGTTCCTTATGGTTTATCCAGTCTCTAAGGACCGGGTCCACCGGATACTGGTCTAAGGATTGGATCAGTGTGTCGGTCCGCATATTGTTAAAAGCCCCCACGATGTCAATGCATACCGCCAGTGTGTGCGTTTTGGCATCGAAGGATTCTTCTATTTTATGCACAACCTCATGCAGGGCAGTCTCCACCGACCTTCCCTTGACAAAGGCATGCTGTTTGTATATGAACAGTTCGCTGGATATCCTACTCTTTACCATGGTATCCACAAGGCATTCTATGGTTTTGAGTAGAAAAGACGTAAGGCTTTTAGGTCTGTAGGCCTTTGGTGTCGCATAACTTGCCTTGCCGGACTTGGGTATAAACACCACCCTTGCCTCCTGCCAGGCTTTCGGAGTATATGCAAGTCCCAGGCACGCTGTGAAAATATTGGCCCGGTGCGGCGTCAGATAGTCTGCTTTTTTCTGTATTAATGCTGGAAATATTCAATCCGGTTCGGGTGACTTAAATGGTTTGAAGCTCCTCAAGGCTTCCTTGACCATAAATTCCGTTATGATAAACCTTCCATCAACATCATTATTTCAAGATTATGGTGTCTCCGTGAATCCCGTCGTATTCTGTGGAAAATGGGTTTTCATCAGAAGCCTTAACATGTATTCCGTTGTCTGTGCTCTCACTCCCATATCGTCTACTAAAGTTTCAGTTAGGACAAGGGTTTTTGAAAGAAACTTTTTCATCTTGGCGGCGTCATTAATGCTATCGATCTGTTCCAAGAGGCACGTTTTGCCGCTGTGGTAATTTTATTGTATTCCTCGAGCCGTGTGTAAAACACATCCCAACAAAATTCGACTTTTTTACGACGTGCTCTGTTAAAAAGTTTGCGGACCTCTTTCTCAATATTTCGAATATCGCCGGTCATCCAGGGTTATTCTCGGGATGATTTCCTTTCCCGATTACCAGTACAGTCGTAATCCTGTTGACATTTTCGTCAATGTCTTCTATGCTTGGACAATCTAAATTATCTTGTTGAAGTCTTCTCCTGAGTAGTCTTCCGAATTTGATCCAGTTGGTTTTCAACGTCGACTACACTTTACAAGACACTGCCGTGCTGTTATATGGTTCTGAAGCATGGGTACTTGTGAAAGCAGATGAAGCAGTGCTTGGAGTATTTGAGAGAAAGATTCTTCGTAAAATATATGGACCAGTTTGCGTTAACGGAGAATATAGGCGACGTATGAACCACGAGCTGTATGACGATATAGTTACACGCATCAAAATACAACGGCTGCGTTGGCTAGGTCATGTTGTCAGAATGGATGAAGAAGCTCCAGCAAAGAAGTCTTTTGAAGGCAAACACGCAAACCGGGAAGACCAAAAGCCCGATGTAAAGATCATGTTGTGGGAGACACCTCGAAACTTGTTGTCAGAGATTTTTGAATGAGCGCAGAAGATCGAGGCGTTTGGAACGCTATTTTACGTTCGGCTAGTGGAACAAATATTCTGTCATAGCCAATTAAAGTAAACTAAAGTTAAGTAAGTTTTCAACTTATTCCGGAAGCTTACCGGATTCGGCGCTGGCCGTGCTATTCTAAACCTAGAATTTTTCTAAGGCAGCACTATTTTAGGGTATTTTTCTACACAATTCGTCGTTAATGGCTTAAGAGCCTACAGAAACCACGCTTGCCCCTATTCCTTATGGAATGTTCATCGCCAAATTTGCATTTAAATCCACGTTTCCGTTTCTTCCGTTTATCAAATAATCGAAAAATGGGGAAAATTATGTTTTTCGATAAGAAACTTGGCCAAAAATGTTTGCGATATGGTTGCCCAAAAAGTAATTGCGGCTTCTTCATATAGTCGGCGTTGACAAATTTTTTCACAGCTTGTGAGTCTGTAATTGCATTCTTTCTTCTGTCAGTTATCAGCTGTTACTTTTAGCTTGCTTTAGAAAAAAAGTATAAAAAATGTATATTTGATTAAAGTTCATTCTAAGTTTTATTAAAAATGCATTTACTTTCTTTTCAAAAATCCCCAATTACTTTTTGGGCAACCCAATAAGTTCCACATTTTTTGTCTTTATTATTTATTAACTTCAAAATATTTCTCAAGGCCAAAAGGCTTTTAAAATTAGAATTTCATCACCTTAATACATATCCATAGACGCTTTTAACCACTTTTTCGATTTCCTTTGATTTTCATAAATTTCCTTATATTTATCTCTCAAATCTGCCAAATAGCTATTCAGTTCCACCGATATGGCATAGACCCCATACAACTGCACACTGGCATAGAAGAGGAACAATAGCTGATAGCCTGTTGACATGGTGGCCACCAAATAGAATTTCAATTCCGGTGGCTTAAGAGTAATGCGTTCATAGAAATAAATCGAATGCCAGGCGGTAAAGGTCAGCAAGATAATCATGGACAAAGTGGCCCAAAAAGTCATTTTGTAGATGCGACGATACATTGCAGCCAAATTCCAGCCCAGTACTTCGAATTCCTTAACCAAATTTATGTAAATATTTATGGTGGACACATCCTTGCAACTGCCCAAGATAAGGGGCATGAAAATCAGAAAAGTCATAGAGATTCCCATTAGACGCATCAGCAAATTGCCCAAGGCCGTCAATGAGGAATGACCAATCATGGGCTGGGAAAAATCACGCCAACTCTCTAAAATTGAGGTAACATTTACATAGCTGTAGATGATGATGTGCAACAGGGAATAGCTAAAACGTTTCCAGGTTATATGGAACCTCTGATGTTCATTGTCAAATTCATAGGGAAATAAACCTCCCATCTTAAGCAGCATAGTGGATAAGCCATAGGATTCTGGCAATGAGCGGGCATTAGGAAGAAATTTCATTTTTGTCCAACTAGGGTATTGAGTTTATTTTTATTGTTGACTAAGTAGAACAACTTCTGATGCCTGTGGCAAATTTTCAACTGAAACTGAAAAATGTGCTTTGGAATATTCCTAGCCAGAAATGTTACATTTTGTATTCAATTAGCCAAGTAGCCCGCTGGGATTTACGGAGAGTAATTAGATTGCTTTTTTGTTAATAAAAAAAGCATGTATTTTTTAATATACAAATGGAAGGTTTTGTGGACACATTAATAAGTTCGCAAAATATTCCATGTATGCTAAAATTTCCATAATTTTTAAATGACTGTTCAGGGGTCGACTTAAAAAAGGACTGAAGCACTAGTTAGGCATCTAGGGTGTGCAAAGCTGTATCTAGGATACCAGCATGTCAAGCTCTCTCAAGGAAGGAGGATACATCCAGGAGACGAACAATGGGATGAGATAAAGAACGACAGTGATGGTCTTAACAAGATGATGTGTACAGATTTGGGTCAACTTACCAGTCTCTTAAAGTTGGTCAACTCAAAAATTTGTTCGGGCTTCCAAATTTTGATTTGTGGTCCAATTTTCGAAAGGCAAAGGCCACAAACTTTAAACGCCTGCCAAAAAGCCGCCTATTCTCTTACCATTCTCAAACGGGTGTTTTTGATGGCATCCCACTGTGCAACGTGCTGATAGGGTCAATAGTCGCCGCCCTGGAGCGCACGTGGGTCACACTGAATATATCCCAACGGACGAGTGATATGCGACTTGAGGGTAACTTCTCAAGGCGATGTTCTCACCGCCTCTTGTAACCCTCATGATAAACGAAGCCCTATTGGGTCCCAATAGTGATGACAAGAAACTAATCGCCTGTGCGGACAACGTCCTATTACTGATCTGAGGCAAGTTTCGGTCGACAATTAGCCGGAAAAGTCACTAAGGAGACTATCGAGATGGGCAATGGGAAATGGATTGAGGAACATGGAGCTGTTGCTCTTCACTCGAAGATACAAAAATTTAAACTCCTGTCCTTGGATTGGGCAACACCGCAAGTGTCGAAGGAGGCGAAATACTCGTATCTAGGCCCAATCCTCGATTCGAAGCTGTCCTGTAGAAAGAATGCAGGAGGTTGGTAGAATGTGAGGAGTAAGACAGACAATGACCGGCGTGTAGATTACGGGAGTAGATTACGAGTATGACATTAAAAATGTGGTCTAAATAATGGGGGAGCCCCCCATCACCTCCGAAAATGTGAATATAAGCCTATCATGTCTATAAGGGGTTGAAATGAAATGTAGTAAGGAGTAGATTATGAATATGGAGTTTAAATTCCCAGTGGGCCATTTGGACGTTCGTATCAATATGGGTCTCAAATGAAAGGTATTCGGGAGTAGATTACGAATATGGAACAAAAAACTAAGACCTTAGTAATAGGGGGACGACCCACCCCCAAAATCCCACCAAATGGGCGTTTGAGCCGATCATGGCTATATGGGGCTCAAATGAAAGGTGTTTGGGAGTAGAGCACAAAATTGAAATTTACTTCCGTGAAACTGTCTCTGGTGGTCCACCCTATCCCAAAAATACCCACCAGTACTATGGGGCTCATATAAAAAGTGTTTGAGAGTAGAGCACGAACTTTATAACTATTTGCTATGAGGGCAAAGAGGCTGGGTTGCCTCCACCCCGAACCGAATATACATATTTACCAGCCATGGCAATATATGACTCAAAAGAAAGGTATTTGGACCACGAATTCGAAATCCACATTCAGAGCGAAATGTGCCCAACTCAAAACTCCCCCCAAAAACAGGACTAATTTACCACCCTTGGTATAAAAGGGATAAAGAAAGCGCAGCGGAGCAGGCCTGGTTCAGTTATCTTATCTTCTTATATATAAAAATCAATTTGTGTTTGTTTGTAGATTTGTTTGTTTGTATGTTTGTGTGTTCCTTATAAACTCAGAAACGGCTGAACCGATTTTCTTGAAATTTTCACAGATGGTGCATAATGACCCCGTTGTGAAAATAGGGTACGACAATTTTTGATATCTGATTGGGGGGCGGACCCTCCCCCTTACCGTATTTTCAGAAACGCCAGATCTCGGAGATGGGTGGTGCGATTTAACCGAAATTTTGTGTGCTCTCTTATAGTATCCCAAAAATAAAATTTGGTAACCAAATTTCGGGTGGGGTACCTAGGGGGGCTGCCCCACCCTAAAACCTACCAAACATATATTTAGGCCAATCACGACAATATGAGACTCAAATGAAAGGTATTTACATAAGAAAACGTATATGATATTCAATTGTCGGATCAAGAGCTAGGGGGACCACCCCAAGCCCCAAAACACACCTAAATCGGACGTATTTACCGACCATGGCAATATGGGAGTCAAATGAAAGGTATTTGCGAGTAGAATACGAATCTGATATCCAAAAATGGTATCACTTTTCTGGGGGTCCACCCCTTCCCCAAAACACCCCCCAAACTGGATTTATTTACTGACCATGGGAATATGGGGCTTAAATAAAAGGTATTTGAACGTAGAATACGAATATGATATCCAAATATGGGACTAAGTGTTTGGGGGGCCGCCTCTCACCAAAAACATCCCCCAAAGGGGACAAATTTACGACCATAGCAATATGGGGCTGAAATAAAAGGTCTTTGGGAGTAAAGCAAGAATTTGATATCAATATTCGGGAAAAATGTCTACGGGGCCATGCCACCCCCACACACTACCCAAATAGGAAGTATTTGCTGACTTTTGCAATATGAGGCCCAAATAAGAGGGTTTTTAAAGTGGAACACGAATCCGACATATATTTTCAAGGCCAACTCAAAGAGTGGCCGCCCATCCCCCAAAGGACCCCCAAGCCTGTCATGTTTGCCGACTATGAAAATATGGGGCTTAAATTAAAGGTATTTGGGAGTAGACCACGTATCTGACATCAACATTAGGGACCAACTGTCTATGGGACGTCCCACCACTATAACAACCCCCAAATAGGACGTATTTGCTCACCAAGACAATTTGGGTCTTAAAAAAAGTGGAACTAAATATTCATAGTTTTTAGGGCCAATACCCCAAATCGGACGTATTTCCGGACTTTTGCAATAAGGAATTTAAATGAGATTAGAAAACGAATTTGTTATCCAATTTTGAGGGCAATGGTAATATGGGGTTCAAATAAATGATATATAGATATATGAGAATAAAGCACGTTGCTGATATATTTAAATCGAGAATAAATCGAGCATATTTACCGACCATGTCAATGTGGAGCTTAAATGAAAGGAATTGGGCGGTAGAGCGAGAATTGATACCCATTTTCGGGACCAATTTTCGGGGGGTCTACCCCTTTCCCAAAATACCCCACAAACAGCAATTTTTTAGTGACCATCGCAATATGGGGCTCAAATAAAGGTATTTGGGAGTAGAATACGAATTTGATAGCCATATGTAGGACCATGTATTTAGGGCATCACCCCTTTCCCAAAACACCTCCAAAGGGAAAATATTTTTCGACCATGCTGAAATGTGGCTCAAATAAAAGGTATTTGAGATTAGAAAACGAATTTAATAACCTTTTTTGGGGCCATGTGTTTGGGGGACGTCTCATCCTATAAACTCCTCTTAAGCCAATGGCAACATGGGGTTTAAATAAATGGTATTTGAGAGAACAGCACGATGCTGATATTTTTTCAGAGCCAAGTATCTGGGGGACCACCTCTCCCCCGAAAACACCACTAAATCAGACATCATGAGAATATCGGGCTGAAATGAAGTATTTTAAG
This sequence comes from Stomoxys calcitrans, assembly GCF_963082655.1. NCBI lineage: Eukaryota > Metazoa > Arthropoda > Insecta > Diptera > Muscidae > Stomoxys > Stomoxys calcitrans. The sequence continues at coordinate 38,960,229 of NC_081556.1, read as the reverse complement.
AATGGAGTACACCTTACACCCAAACTTAAATTCGTAGACCAATAAAGATCATATGGGATTCAGATATAGGCACTTATATTGTTAAACTGTTAGTCAAGTTAGCATGGTATTTCACTAAAAGAATTTAAACTGTCGAAAATAAACATTCCAAAGAAAACTTTTCTTCCATATAAAGGAAAAGAAGGCGCAGCGGAGTGGACCCGGGTCAGCTAGTAAAAGGTATAAAAGAGATTAAGAAGGCGCAGCGGAGCTGGCCCGGTTCAGTTAGTTTTTTGTTACCATAGAAATTAAATTTTGACTAACTTTTCTAAAGAAACAAATTTTTGAGAAAAAACTGGACCAACTTGACTATAGAATGTAATTTTAACAAATTTTCTTAAAGAAACAAAATTTTGACAGCGTTGTTTAAAGAAATGAAGTTTTGACAAAATTTTCTACAGAAATGAAGTTTTGACAAAAACTTTCTATAGAATTGAAATTTTGAATAAATATCCTTTAGAAATTAAATTTTGACATATACGAGTATTTCAAAGCAAATAATTTTTGGAAAAATTTCTTACAGAAATGAAGTTTAGGTAAAATTTCATAGAAACGAAATTTCGACACAATTTTCTACAGAATTCAAATTTTGACAAAATTTTCTACAGAAAGGGCTTACAAAACTTCCCATAAATTTTTTATTTTGATAAAATGTCCTGTTAAAAATAATTTTTTTAAATTTCCCATACAAATTAAGTTTTGATAAAATTATGAATAATAATGAAATTTTAAGAGAAATCCCCCTTTTTACACTTTTCGTGATTTACCTTAGCAGACCTTTACAATTTCTTTGGTTACTTTTTTTCACTTATTTTTACAAGAGTTTTCTTTTTAATTTTATTTTTTTTAATAGATAGGAATACAAAAAAAGAATTACAAACTAACTTACTTAGTAAATGGATTTTTGCTTAATTACAAAACTCTAGATGGATGACTTGATACTACATTGAAGCGCTCCTTTTTGGTTATGGTTAATGCCAACCATATGAAAGGAAACGCAATGACTCAACTGTAATTCACATTCTATTGTTTCCTCTACTCAACGGCCCCAGCCTCAGCCTGTTTTTGTTTTTCTACGCTTTCCGTAACCTCTTGCTCTGCATCTTCTTCTTGAATTTGTTTAATTTTACTCCCTTCTGAGCTGTCACTCGAGGAACTGCGTCCAAAGGGAAAGAAAGCATTGGCCTGCCTTTGCAGCACTTCCTTGTTGATGGTAGTCTCCAGTATCTGTTGATTTATGATAGAAGCATAGCGTTGCTCAAAGCTGTGCTGATGCTTCAGTTGATGCATGTGCTGCACTTGAGTTTTGGTCACTGTGCCATCAGATTTGAGGCTATCCTTTGATGTCATATCTTGACTAGAGTCTACTAACTAATTCACAATTTCGTTTCAAATAAGTCCTCTATACAAATATTTGCACTTCTAGTGGTTTTTGGGGTTTCTTTTATTTGTGTTTTTTCTTTGTCTTTTCTTGGGACCAGGACAACCGTTTTTATTGACAGTAAAATTTGAAATGATATTACAATTTAAGTTTTAATAAATACGATAGTTGCTGGTTTTTTTTTGCCATTCAAGCCCCAAAACACACATTTAGTGTGTGTGCGCACTTTGCAAATGAAGCTATTTTTAGGGTATTTTCTTTCGCTTTGTGAGTTTGATGAAAAGGCATTTCCTTGGTTTGGATTTGTTTTTGCCCAAAATACACATAAAGAAATTTATAAAAAATTATGACCAAATTTCCTACAGAAATTAAATTTTGTTAAAATTTTCTATGAAGAAAAGTATTGATAAATATGTGTAAATAAATAGAAATAAAATTTTTAATTTTTTACAGAATTAAAATTTTTACAAAAATTTTTACAGAAATAAAATTTTTACAAAATTTTCTAGAAAATAAAATTTTGCTAAAATTTTCCATGAAAATAAAATTTTGACAAAATTTTCTATGAAAATAACATTTTGGTAAAATTTTCTATGAAAATAAAATTTTTGACAAAATTGGGCGGGCCCTCCCCTTTACCACCATTTGCAAAAACGACAGTTATCGGAGATGGGTGCACCGATTTAAGCGAAATTTTGTATGCCACATTATTGTACCCCAAAAACACGAAATTGGTATAAAATGTTGGGGACAAATAACCTGGGGGGACGCCCCATCCCAAAACCCACCCGAACGGAAATGTTTACCGATTGGGATAATATGGGTATCAAATGAAAGGTATTTAAGAGTACAGTACGAACTAGGTGTACAAATGCCAACCAAAGTGTTCGGGGGGCAGTCCCCCACCCCCAAAAAACTCCCCGCCACCGCTTTTGGCAAAATGGGTATCAAATGAAAGGTGTTTAAAAGTTGAGTACATATCTGACATAACAATTTATTCCTTGGTGTCTGAGACGCCTCCCCACCCCCAAAATCCTCGACAGGACATATTTACCGATTGGGATAATATGGGTATCAAATGAAAGATATTTAAAAGTTAAGTTCACAACTGTTAAAAGAATTTGGGGCCTCCCCAACCTTAAAAATGTTAAACTGTCCAACGTCACAAAATGTGTATCAAGTGAAAGTTGTTTGGGAGCAGACTACGAATCTGGTTCCAAATGTCTGGGTTACGTCTTGCTGTTCAGCAGAACATGTAGATAATAAAGAACCTAAATAAATGGCTCTTTGGGTCTAAGCGTCGTAACAGAGCATGGCATGCAAAATTTCAGCCAAATCCGACAAAAAATGCCGCTTGTAAAGGCTCAAGAAGTCAAATCGGGAAATCGGTTTATATTGTAGCTATATCAGGTTATAGACCGATTTGGACTTTACTTGGCGCACATGTAGGAAGTCATAACAGAACACTATGTGCAAAATTTCAGCCAAATCGGACAAAAATTGCGGCTTGCAAGGGCTCAAGAAGTCAAATCGGGAGATCGGTTTATATTGTAGTTATATCAGGTTATAGACCGATTTGGACCTTACTAGGCGCACATGTAGGAAGTCATAACAGAACACTATGCGCAAAATTTCAGCCAAATCGGACAAAAATTGCGGCTTGTAAGGGCTCAAGAAGACAAATCGGGAGATCGGTTTATATGGGAGCTATATCAGGTTATAGACCGATTTGAACCGTACTTGGCACACATGTTGGAAGTCATAACAGAACACTATGTGCAAAATTTCAGCCAAATCGGACAAAAAACGACGCTTGTAAAGGCTCAAGAAGTCAAATCGGGAAATCGGTTTATATGGGAGCTATATCAGGTTATAGACTGATTTGAACCGTTCTTGGCACAGTTGTCATAACAGAACACCACACGCCAAATTTCAGCCAAATCGTTTCGTCGTCTTTGGCTAGAAGACTTTTTAATCATATTAGGTGTGACGGCTTCAAGGGCCGTGCGTTGTCTGTTAGCTGTACGTTTTCCAATGCATGTATTTTTGTGGAATGGTTTCGAACCTGGGCACAAGGAGCAACAGCTAAAGCCATTGCCGTTGTCTTAGCGTTCGAAGCCATCAATACAACTTCCAACAGATGCACAAAAATCATGTGTAGTACGGAAGAAGTGTAATGTGTTACAGAAAGAATGTCTGTCATTACACAAAAATACATGCACTGGGAAAAGTACAGCAAATAGACAGGGTTGTCGAGTGTGGTTAATGTGGTAATTGTATCATTGAAGCGTTTTCCGCTATTAATACGATTCAAATACAATATACCAATGAACGGCCCTTGAAGCCATCACACCTAATATGGTTGAAAAGTTTTCTAACCAAAGACAAAACGCATCCCATAGTGGTTGGTGTGTGTTGCTATCTTTGGTTTTCCTTTTCCATTTGCATCTTCGATCATTGAGTTCATCTCGAAAGAGAAGCAAACAAAAATTTTAAAATAAAATTTTTACAAAATTTTCTATTAAAATAAAATTTTGACCAAATTTTTTTACGTATACAATTTTAACGAAATGTTCTTTGACAATAAAATTTAGAGACAATTTTTTATAAAAAAAAAATTAAGATAATTTTTTATAAAAAAAAAATTTTTTAAATTTAAAAAAAAAAAATAAAAATAAAAAAATTTTAATTTTTTTAGAAAAAAAATCAGATACATTTTTTTTGAAATTAATTTTCAAAGTTTTTTTAAGAAATAAAATTTAGAAAAAATATTAAAAACTAAAAATTTGATATATTTTTTCTAAGAAAAATGTTGACAGAATTTTCCAAGAAATAAAATTTTGATAAAATTCGGAAAAATTTTGACAAAATTTTCTATTGAAAAAAATTTGATAAAATTTAAAAGGTAATCAAATTTTGATAATTTTTTTTTTAAAAAAAATTGAAAAATTTTTTTAAAAATGAAATGCTGACAAATTTTCTCATGGAAAGTGTTGAAATTTTTTTATAGAAATAATATTTTGGCAAAAATTTTTACAAGAATAAATATTTGACAAAAACCTATAACAATAAAATTTTTACAAAATTTCTAAATAAAATTCAAATTTTGAAAAATTTATAATAAAACTTAATAAAACTAAATTTTTTTTTTCAATAAATCACTACGATTTTTCTTAATTTTTTTGTTTTCTCTGTGTATGACATTTGCAAAGACATTTTCGAAATGTCACGCAACTTTTATACGCCCACAAAATTTCTTTGCTGTATTTGTTTCTCATTTTTTTGCCTTGTCTTCTGGTTACAGTTTCTTTTCTTTATCGTTAAAACTAAAACAATGACTCATGTTATTGTTGTTGTTATTGTTACTATATTTCCAATAGCTTTTCATTTGTCCTGCCACATGAGAGAAACTTGTATCCTCATAGAGAATGAATAAACAAGACAAGAACTTTGTATTCACCCCCAACAAAAAGAAAAAAAGCAAAAAAGGAAAGAAAAGGCCAAAAGGCAGGCCTAAGAACAAAATTTAAGCAAAGTCAACAAAATCAACAAATGTCAAACAATTTTACCACCCGATTCGTTAGCATTTGCATGTCAATTATTTTTTAAACATTTTGACGGCTAGGTTGATTTCCCTTTGCCAGCACACACAGTGGATGGCTATGAAACGAAAAATTGAAAAAAATCATTGAAAAATTAGAGAGAATTTTTTAAAAATTTTATGATTTATAATTTTTTTTTTTTATTTTATTATTCAAATAACTTCACTTAAATTTTATCTTTAAAGAAAATTTTGTCACAATTTTATTTATTGTAAAAATTTAATTTTTTTAAATTTCTTTGCATAGAAAATTTGTTAAAATTATAGTTTTATTGGAAGTTTTTTTGAATGTTGTTTTTAGAAAATTTTTTTCAAAATTTAAATTTATGGAAAACTAGTTGAACAGCTCCCGATCCACAGCGCCTTTTTTTACATTATATTGAACAAAATTATCCTCCGAATATTTATTTTAGACAATAAATATGTCTGTAAATATGTGAATATGAATTTCGTGCTCTTCTCCCAAATACTAAAAATATCAGCACGATTCTCTACTCTCAAATACCATTTTCTTAAACCCCATATTGCCATTGGTCTAAAAGGAGTTATAGGATGAGGCGTCCCCCAAACACTTTGCTTCAAAATTAGTTATCAAATTCATTTTCGACATTTCTACATTTGGGAGTAGAATAGGAATCTGAGCCCCATATGGCTATGGGTTCCAATTGCTGTTTGTGGGGTACTTTGGGATAAGGGAGCAGACCCCCAGAAAACTGGTCCCGAAAGTGGGTATTGATTTCGAGCTCTACTCCCCAATACCTTTAATTTGAGCCCCAAACTGTCATGATCGGTAAATATGCCCGATTTAGGGGTCTTTTGGGGAGTGGGGTGGTCCCCAAACACTTAGCCCTGAAAATAAAGGGTGATTTTTTTGAGGTTAGGATTTTCATGCATTAGTATTTGACAGATCACGTGGGATTTCAGACATGGTGTCAAAGAGAAAGATGCTCAGTATGCTTTGACATTTCATCATGAATAGACTTACTAACGAGCAACGCTTGCAAATCATTGAATTTTATTACCAAAATCAGTGTTCGGTTCGAAATGTGTTCATTCACCGTAACGTTGCGTCCAACAGCATCTTTGAAAAAATACGGTCCAATGATTCCACCAGCGTACAAACCACACCAAACAGTGCATTTTTCGGGATGCATGGGCAGTTCTTGAACGGCTTCTGGTTGCTCTTCACTCCAAATGCGGCAATTTTGCTTATTTACGTACCCATTCAACCAGAAATGAGCCTCATCGCTGAACAAAATTTGTCAAAATTTGAACACATTTCGAACCGAACACTGATTTTGGTAATAAAATTCAATGATTTGCAAGCGTTGCTCGTTAGTAAGTCTATTCATGATGAAATGTCAAAGCATACTGAGCATCTTTCTCTTTGACACCATGTCTGAAATCCCACGTGATCTGTCAAATACTAATGCATGAAAATCCTAACCTCAAAAAAATCACCCTTTATATCAGCATCGTGCTCTATTCTCATATTTCTATATATCATTAATAACCCCATATTGCCATTGGCCTCGAAATTGGATATCAAATTCGTTTTATAATCTCAAACTCCTTATTGCAAAAGTCACCAAATATGTCCGATTTGGGGTATGGGCCCTAAAATCTATAAATATCGAGCTCCACAGTCTTGAAGACCCAAATTGTCTTGCCTATTTGGGGGTTGTTATGGGAATGGGACGTCCCCTAGACAGTTGGTCCCGAATTTTGACATCAGATTAGTGGTCTATTCCCAAATACATTTCATGTGAGCCTCATATTTCCATAGTCGGCAAACATTTCCGGTTTGGGGGTGTTTTGGGAGATGGGGCGGTCACTCAATGACTTGGCCCTGAAAATATATATCAGATTCGTGTTCTACTCTAAAATATCACTTATTTGAGCACCATATTGCAATGGTCAGAAAATACGTCTTATTTTGTTTGTGTTATGGGGGTGGGGTAGACTCATAGACAATTCTTCCTGAATATTTATATCAGATTCGTGCTTTACTCCCAAGATCTTTCATTTTAGCCCCATATTGCTGTGGTCGGAAATTTATCCTTTTTGAGGGCCGTTTTTGAGGAGGGGCGGCCCCCAAACACTTGGCTAACATTTGGATATCAGATTCGTATTCTACGCTCAAATACCTTTTATTTGAGTCCCATATTGCCATGGTCGGTAAATATGTCCGATTTAGGGGTGTTTAGGGATTGGGGTTGTCCCTATAACATATGGTCTGACAATTGGATGTCAGATAAATTTTCAAAACTTAAATACCTTTTATTTAAGTCCCATATTGTCGTGATTGGTCCATATTTGAATTTGGTAGGTTTTGGGGGTTGGGGCGTTCTGTCGTTCCTGAAAATTAGGGTAAGGGTGAGGGTCCGCTATGTGCTTTAAATTTTGCCCAAATACTTCTTATTAGTGTAGGTCGGTTGGGATTGTAAATGGGTCAAATCGGTCCATGCTTTGATATAGCTGCCATTTAAACCGATCTTGGGTCTTGACTTCTTGAGTCTCTAGAGTGTGCAATTTTTATCCGATTTGGCTGCGTTGGGATTGTAAATGGGTCAAATCGGTGCATGTTTTGATATAGCTGCCATTTAAACCGATCTTGGGTCTTGACTTCTTGAGCCTCTAGAGGGTGCAATTTTTATCCGATTTGGCTGAAATTTTGTTGATGGTGTTTTGGTACCACATTCAATAACGGTGCTTAGTACGTTTCAAATCGGTTCATAACCGCATATAGCCGCCATATAAACTGATTTCCCGATTAGACTTCTTGGGCTTCTAGAGGGCGCGATTCTTATCCGATTTGGCTGAAATTTTGCTGATGTCGCTGAGGAATGACTTCCAACAACTTGGCCAAGTATGGTTAAAATCGGTTGATAACTTGATATAGATGCCATATAAACCGATCTCCCGATTAGACTTCTTGAGCTTCTAGAGGGCGCGATTCTTATCCGATTTGGCTGAAATTTTGCTGATGTCGTTGAGGAATGACTACAACATCTGTGCTAAGTACGGTCTACAACCTGATATAGCTGCCATATAAACCGATCTGCCGATTTGACTTTGTTCGATTTGGCTGAAATTTTGCACAAAATGGTCCGTTATGACTCCCAACAATTGTGCCAAATACGGTCCAAATCGGTTTATAACCAGATATAGCTCCCATATTTTAGCAGAATCCATTATGGTGGGTTCCCAAGATTTGGCCCGTCCGAACTTAGCATTTTACCTGTTTATAAATATTTTCTCAAATGCTCTATTCTTGCCCACTGTGTGACTTCCAACAACTGGGCCAAGTATGGTTAAAATCGGTTGATAACTTGATATAGCTGCCATATAAACCGATCTCCCGATTAGACTTCTTGAGCTTCTAGGAGGCGCAATTCTTATCCGATTTGTCTAAAATTTTGCACATGTCGTTGAGGAATGACTTTCAACATCTGTGCTAAGTACGGTCTATAACCTGATATAGCTGCCATATAAACCGATCTGCCGATTTGACTTTGTTCGATTTGGCTGAAATTTTGCACAAAATGGTCCGTTATGACTCCCGACAATTGTGCCAAATACGGTCCAAATCGGTTTATAACCAGATATAGCTCCCATATTTTAGCAGAATCCATGCTGGTGGGTTCCAAAGAATGGGCCCGGCCGAACTTAGCAATCGTTTACCAGTTTATAAATATTTTTCTCAAATGTCCTATTCTTGCCCACTGTGTGCCTTCAAATTGTTGTTGTTGGCATTGGCATTGTTCTGTTGTTAAGTGTCCTTTGATTTACGTTTTTGTTCCCTCACCTTAATCGTAGTTGTGTTACTTACTACTGTTTGTAGTGAGAATTGGTTGGAGGGGGAACTTTGTTTTTCATTTGGAGCTCATGAGATTATATTTCATTGAGTTTTATGATTTTCTAGCTACTATCTTAGTTAGTTCGCCTATCTTCTGCATTGGTGGCGGCGCAAAAATGCCCATGTTTTAATTATGACGAGGATTTATAGTCACGATGACAATGACTTAAGGACTACATGCTAAAAATGTAATGACTTTGTGACATGAACTTTATGCAAATATTGTTGTGGCCTCTTGCAGAGGTTGTTGTTGCTCTGGCATACGCTATACGCTGAAAATCAATATGACGCAGTGGAAGCGCAGTAAATTTTCTTTTGCTTTTTTTTTAGGGGAAATTGTCGTTAATTGGAAAGTTTCGTTGGGGTAATTTTCATTTTGCGCGCTTAATGGCCTAAGTTTTATGAAGAAAGCCAATTTTAAAAATAACAAATAAAAGTTTTGTGTTTTTTAAGTTGCATTTTAAGGTAACTAGTTGTAAAGAAAACAAATCTATGGGCAAGGTACTACGAGGTTCTGCGAGAAAGAAAATCAGCCCAAAACCAAAACCCCCGAATGACCGGGGAGATTCGCAACATTGGGAAAGAAGTCCGCAAACTTTATAACATAGCACATCGTAAAAAAGCGGAAGTATATTGGGATGTGTATTACACACCGCTCAAGGCCAGGAGGCCCGTTTTGCCTCTCTGCCTCCTGGAAGCTCTTCTGCTACCAGGTCGATACCATTAATGACGTCGCCAAGATGAGCAATTTCTCTCAAAAATCCATGTCCAAACTGAAACATTAGTAGACTACATGAGAGTGAGAGCAAAGACAACAGGGGCATGTTAAGGCTTTTGATGAATACCCATTTTCCACAGGATACGACGGAATTCACGGAGACATCGGAATATTGGAATAATGAAGTTGATCGTAGGTAAAGGAATCCTTGAGGAGCTCCAAACCATTAACGTCACCCGGACCTAATAGAATATTTCCTGCGTTACTACAAAAGATGGCCGACTATTTGGCTCCTCATCTGGCCACTATTTTCACAGCGTGCTTAGGACTTGCATATACTCCGAAAGACTGGGAGAAGGCAAGAATGGTATTTATACCCAAGCCCAGTAAGGCAAGTTATGCGACACCAAAAGCCTACAGACCACAAAGCCTTACGTTCTTTCTACTCAAAATCATGGACCGTATTATAATGCCATGATAAAGAGTAGGCCATCTAGGGAACTGCTCAAATACAAACAGCATGCCTATATCAAGGGAAGGCCCGTGGAGACTGCCCTGCACGAGGTTATGCATAAAATAGAAGAATCCTTCGATGTCAAGACTTACACACTGGTGGTATACATTGACATCGAGGGGGGTTTAAACAATGTGCGGACCGATACATTGATCCAAACCTTTGACCAGTACCGGGTGGACCAGCTCTTTAGAGACTGGATAAACCATATGCTAAGGAACAGGTGGATAAATTACACTTCTCATGGCATAAATATAAGGGAGAAAGTGGCACAGGGCACGCCACAGGGGGGCATTTTTTGGCCACTTCTATGGGTGACCACCATAAATGACCTATTACGGATGCTGACTAAGGAGGGATGTGAATCCCTCTGCTATGCAGACGATGTTATAATACATCTTAGAGGAAAGAATCCGAACCAGCTATGCAGATGGGCCGAAAAGGTCTTGCATATGGCATATGACTGGGCTAGACCCAGGGGTCTCAATGTTAACCCAGAGAAGACTGAAATATGCCACTTCACGAGGAAGACGAAGGTGGGCCAATTTGATGCACAACCTTTCCTCAATAAAACGATTTCTGTATCGGACAAGGTCAAATACTTAGGTGCAATCTTGGACAGGAAACTGAATTGGAGGTGTCACATTCTAGAGTGTACTGAGAAGGCTCACAAATGTTGGGCACTATGTAGACGGGCCGTAGGCTCGAAATTGGGCCTGATTCCGAGGATAGTCCACTGGCGCTACGGGAGCGTGATTAGACCAATACTTACTGGCCTATGGCCTGGTCACAGTCCTCCATGAATACTCAGAGGCCGTCCGAGCTTCCTTCGTTTTTGTTCCGACTTTGTCTACCTTCGCAGGACACTGTCTGGAGTCTCGATTGCGGGATGGCTGGCTTGGTTTTCCCAGAGTATTTGAAAACGGGGGCTCTTTTTCTTCTTCAGCATTTTAGCAGTGTTATGCTCTTCGGCAGATCTGATTCTTTTTCCAGCTTCCGTAGAAATGCTTGGAATGTCATTCCTATTCCTTTCAGCATCCTGCACTTTCGACCAATTGCGCTGCCGGTACAAACTCCTCAGTCACTTTCGTTGTGCCCCGGATCGCTTTCTCGGTCTGCTTGTGAGCTTAGCAAAGCCATCGCTCACTTCTGCCGTCATCCCGATGCCCTCAACTTTCGATTCGGCTGCGATTACTGTTTCATTGACACCGTCGCTGTCTGAATCCGAGTCGGAAATACCACCTTTACTTAAAGGCTGGGGACCAACTGTGCATCCCTTCGGTTTATCCGTCTCTTCGTCAATAGATTACAGGAGCCAAAGCACCCACACCTATAAGAGGGGAGGACAACACGCTACGGTCTGACGCCACCACCGCAGCTGTTGGGTCTTTGGAGTGCTTTTCTAGCCTACCCAAAAAAGGCTTTAACATTTAGGTAGGTAGTACCTATTCCGAAATACGGATATTTTTTTTCTTTCAGGAGCGAAATAAAAACACGTCCGCTCCACTCAACGGCAATACTTACTTACACTTCAATAGTTTGATGGACTGCTATGGAAAAAAAGTGGACCACACAACAGGTTCAGAGAACATGTTGTCTTGGCATAGGCGGAGCGATGAGGACCACGCCCACTAGACCACTGGAGATTATTATAGATATCAGACACATTGTAAGGCAGCCACTGCGTCTATGAGACTTAAGGCGATGGGAGAATGGTTTGAGGATGGGAGCAGCTCATATCATCGCGGTATGATCGAGGCGACGATAGGAAACCTGGAAGGAATAGAAGAGGTATCCGATTGGATACCTGAGATGAATCTTGAAATCGAGTGCAAGGCACTGCTGCCATCGGCACAGTCTTGGATTGACGGAACCCTAGTATTGCCATCTGGAAGACCATGTTACACGGATGGAACAAAGCTAGAGGACAGAGTAGGGCCTGGGGGTTTACATTGAGAACCCAGGGACTGAGATCTGTTTTAGACTGCCTGACCATAATACGGTCCTGCAGGCGGAGATCCGGGTGATCACGGAATGCGTGAGGTGGTGTGGTGTTAACGCGAGGACTTCAAGTGTGAACAGTAAAATGGCCATAAGGGCAATAACAACCAGGAAGGTAAGGTCACGAACAGTCTTAGAGTGTAAATACAAATTTTGCCCTTGAAATTTCCACTAAGGAACAGAGGCAAACTTCTCACATATCAATGAGTGCAGTCCGATTCAAGTTTAAGCTCAATGATAAGGGGCCTCCTTTTTATAGCCGAGTCCGAACGGCGTGCCGCAGTGCGACACCTCTTTGCAGAGAAGTTTTACACAATGTTGCCAGCGTTAGGAGGGGAAAACCACCGCTGAAAATTTTTTTTCTGATCGTCCCACCAGGATTCGAACCTAGGCGTTCAGAGTCATAGGTAGACATGCTAACCTCTGCGCTTCGGTTGGAGTGTAAGAAGGAGATTAACACCTTCTCTGAGGATGGCACAATCCGCATGGTTTGGATGCCGGGCCATAACAGTGTAAGGGGGAATGAATGGGGAGATGATTTGGCAGTAAAGGCTGGAGAACTGCTGTCAATAAACATGGTTAACCCGAAGCCTTTCGGGTCGACGCAGTCCAATGAAAGGGCGTGGACGACAAATGCGCATGTAACCATATGGAACAGCGAAACGATCTGTAGGACGGCGAAAGTCCTATGGGGTGACCCGGATCGTGAGAAGACGAGACTATTACTGAAAGAAGGTGGTCAGTATAGCTATTGGTATTATAACGGGACACATAGGACTGCGAGCTCACTTAGGCAAAATCGGTGCGGTAAGTGATATCATGTGTAGGGCATGCGGGGATGATGATGAGACGTTTGAGCAATTCCTTTGTAATTGCTCGGCTTTCGCGTCTAACAGATACCGGCACTTAGGTGGGGACACAATATACCTGAAATGAACCAACTTAGGGGAGTAGCATGGAAAACAATTAAGGATTTTGTAAGTAACACGGAATTCCTAACTTAAAATTTTCTGTTTAGAGATTACTTTATAGTTTTTAGAGCGCACAAAAAGCCGATTACTGGCTTAGGTGTATGTCCATAGTGGCATGGGGTGGATTAATATCTGTACCCTCTTTTCAACCTAACCTAATCAAACCTAGCGCAGTTGTTGGAAGTGATTCCAAAACACCACGTGCAAAATTTCAGTCATACAAACGAGAATTGCGCCCTCTAGAGGCTCAAGATGTCAAGACCCAAGATCGGTTTATATGGAAGCTATATCAAAACATATACCGATTTGGCCCATTTACAATCCCAACCGACCTACTCTTATAAAAAATATTTGTGCAAAATTTCTAGCGGCTAGCTTTACTCCTTCGGAAGTTAACGTGCTTTCGACAGACAGACGGACTTACATGGCTAGATCGACTTAAAATGACATGACGATGAAGAACAATCAAGGGTCTCAGACGCATATTTCGAGATGTTACAAACGGAATGACGAAATTTGTATACCCCCATCCCATGGTGGAGGGTATAAAAAAACTGCCCATTATTCATTATTCTCTCCAAAGAGGTGTCGCACTTTGTCACGCCGCTCGGACTCGGCTATAAAAAGGAGGCCCCTTATCGGACTGCACTCATTGATATGTGAGAAGTTGGCCTCTGTTCCTTAGTGGTATGCCCATGGGCAAAATGTGCAATTTTTGTATTTGCAAATTTTGCAATTACATTATTCAAGCACAGAATTTCTCTTCCCAGGCTTTCCCTTGCTGTTATCGTCATGTCACAGTCCTTTGCCTAAAAGATCATACGCTGTCACAGCGGCTTGCCGATATCGGGTGCATCGAGTCCTTATCTAATATTTTAAACCCATCAGTGAAGACTAAGGGCATTACCTCCTATACAGCATCCAACTCCTGAGTATATTTTTCGGAAAAGCGAATCCTGAAGATCCTATCTCGGATTCATTTCCTTTTCTCCTCAACTCATTTCTCTTAAACCATTTCCACAGTCTTTAAATCGACCGTTCCTAGATCTCGCTGATCGTCAAAAGAATTTTGTTTCGCATCAGCAGCACGTCATCATCCGCAAGTGCCATTAATTCTTCTCATCCGTTTTTATACCCACCACTGTAGGATAGGGGGTATATTCATTTAGTCATTCCGTTTGCAACATATCGAAATATCAATTTCCGACCCTACCAAGTATATATATTTCAGATCGTCGTAAAATTCTAAGACGATTTAACGATGTTCGCGTCTCTGTCCGTCTGTCCGCCCGTCTGTTGTAATCACTCTACAGCCTTCTACAAATGAGATATTGAGCTGAAATGAGATATTGAGCTGAAATTTGTCACAGACACGTCTTTTTGATGCACGCTGGTTAAGTTTTTGAACGGGCCAAATCGGACCATATTTGGATATAGCTGCTATAGGGACCGATCTTCCGATAAAGGGTATAATGCCCATAAAAACTTTATTTATTACCCGATATCTTAGAAATTTAAAACAGTGAGTTCTTGTAAGCCTTCCCGATATCTGAACCAAATATGCATTAGATCGAATAATATTTAGACAGAGATGCCATATAGACCGATCTACCGATTAAGGGTCTGAAGCCCATAAAAGCTTTATTTGTTAACGGATTTTGCTGAAATTTGAAACAATGGATTATTTTGAACCTCCAGATATCCGACCTTAATATGGTTCAGATCGGTTAGCGTATGGATAAAGCTGCCAGCTCAACATAATTGAACAGTAACTTATATTTATTAGACCACTCAATGTCCGTGCCGAATTTGGTTTATGTTTATTTTCGACAATTAAAGAGCTTGTCTGCTACTGAAACCTCAAGTGGTTGAACGGCTAGCCGGCAGACGAAGAGGTTGGAATAACAGAAGGTGCATTGATCTCAGGTTTATTGAGAGGCTTGGTGCGAATGATCCTAAGACTCTCACTGTCAGGGAGAGAGACTCCCTAATTGAGCTCGGCGTTTTGCTGAACAGGCTACCCCAAAGACTACACGTCTAGATTCGAAAACTGCACCGCAGTCAGCCAAAAGGCTGTGGTCTCCTGGAGGGCATCTCATGCCTAAAAAACTAGGGCGAACAATAGTAAGATTGGTCTAAGAACCTTTGCTACAAGGGAGGAGAACAGGTCTGCTTATGTAGGAATATTTCGAGTGGGATAGTCAATGGACTGTCATCAAGGATCTAGTCAATAAGGAAATTATTCCTTCTCGACCAATGGCGCACGCTTGGATTAATCTGCAGATAAATCTCTCACCTGCCCCTGAATGCGTACGGAAGCTAATCGTGAGAAAATTTAACGAATCTTTTGCGGATGAACTCCTGGTGGAATCAGAAGACGAGGCTAACGCAACAGTGGTGGAATTTCCGAATCCTGACTCTGCTTTCTGCAGATAAATCTCCGCCATTGTAAGGCGGCTTCGGCGTAACTAAAGGTCCTCCTGATGGCAGGGGGATTTGATGGCATTCCTATCCGGGAACCATGGATGTGTGAGGGAATGGTTCGTGGACTAAGAATTCCAAAATTAGAACTTCCCCAGGGGACGGGAATGGGAGGCACAGGGAGGCCTGTTTTCTTGCAAAGAGTAGTCTAAATGTTTTCCTTCTTCCGTCGCTAAGCACTGAAGATTCAGTAGAAGCCAGCCTTGGAATAAATAAGTCTCATTACTGGCTGGCTTCCCTATATATGGCAACGATTCAAAGATGCCGCCTTCAAGCCTTAAGGTACTGGTTGAAGCCGCATCTGCAGGGAAAAAGAGCCTCATTGTAGGAAGTGATGCTAATGCACATCGCCAGATATGTGGAAGTTCGGACGGACATGTCAACGAAAGGGGTGAGCTGCTTATCGAATCTTCTATTATATAACAAAGAAATTGTTGCGCTTTGTTTGTCTGTTGCGTATAGACTCGAAAACGGTTGAACCGATTTTCATGAAATTTTCAAAGATGGTAGAGTTTGGTCCCCTGGTCAAAATAGGGTGCTAAATTTTTCGATATACGGAGGGGGACGGACCCTCCCTCATACCCCAATTTTCAAAAACGCCAGGTTTTGGAGATGCGTGCACCGATTTTAAGCGAAATTTTGTGTGCCACCTGCCATGGTACCCCAAAAACTCGAAATTGGTATAAAATTTTTGGGTCAAATAACCTATCTCAAAACCCACCCGGACGGACATGTTTACCGATTAGGACACAATGAGTATCTAATTAAAGGTATTTAAGAGTAGAGTACGAACTTGGTATAACAAATTTCGCCCAATGTGTTGGGGGGCCTCCTCACCCCTAAAAGTACCCCCGCAAGGACATTTTAACGATTGGGACAATATGGGTATGAAACGAAAGGTATTTAAGAGTAGAGTACGAATTTCGTCCCCAGCCCCAAAAAACCCCTCAACGGGACTCTTTCTCCTCTTTGGGCGATATGGGTATCAAATGAAAGATATTTAAAAGTAGAGTACAAATCTGACATAAAAATTTATTCCTTGGTTTCTGAGTGGCCTCACCACTCCCAAAACCCAAAAATCAAAGAAATTCGTGCTCTAGCACCATGCTGATATTATTTCAGGGTCCGACCCTAAACTCCCTTCAAACCGGCCATATTTGCCTACTATGGCAATAAGGGGCTCAAGTAAAAGGTATTTGATAGTAGAAGACGAATTTGATATCCAATTTTGAAGCCGAGTGTTTGGGTTTACATATATAGCGGAGGTGGTGGGTATCCAATGCCTTTCTACTTGTTATTGGGTTGCCCAAAAAGTAACTGCGGATTTTGTAAAATAAAGTAAATGCATTTTTAATAACACTTAGAATGAACTTTAATCAAATATACCTTTTTTACACTTTTTTTCTAAAGCAAGCTAAAAGTAACAGCTGATAACTGACAGAGAAAGAATGCAATTACAGAGTCACAAGCTGTGAAAAAATTTGTCAACGCCGACTATATGAAAAATCCGCAATTACTTTTTGGGCAACCCAATATTTAGAAGGACTTTATTGAACAAGAGGTTCCAGAGAATCGCCTGCGTTGCTCATACTCAGTTGAAAGAGCAGATTATGACCACCAAGCTTAAGTTATGGCAATGGTCTCACGGCCTTCTTCAACCCTTTAATCCTTCTCCATAGCTTTTTTGCTTTGCTAACTTTCTCCCATATGAAGTTTTTAGTTATTACGTTTTGCCAGCATTTACATTCGCCTTGGATGAGTGATACGCGTGTTGTTAATTGATCCCTGCCGCGCACAATTAAAGCGATTCCAAGTCGTCATTTGTATACGAAAAATATTGGGTTGCCCAAAAAGTAATTGCGGATTTTTTAAAAGAAAGTAAATGCATTTTTATAAAGCTTAGAATGAATTTTAATCAAATATACTTTTTTACACTTTTTTTTTCTAAAGCAAGCTAAAAGTAATAGCTGATAACTGACAGAAGAAAGAATGCAATTACAGAATCACAAGCTGTTGAAAAATGTCAACGCCGACTGTATAAAAAATCCGCAATTACTTTTTGGGCAACCCAATATGTGTGTCTTACACATGAATTAAATGAATGTTAATCAATTATGGCCATACGAGCGAGTATGGGAACAGAGAGAGAGAGAGAGAGTCGTCGAGTAAGAAAACAAAAACAAAGTCAAACAAAAAAGTCGTGGGGTCTTTGCCAAGGCAAAAAGGTTAACGCATTTTCGATGTTCTCAATGAACTGCCTACTTGCAAGGATGAAATATTTGCTTTTGCTTTTGGAAAATCCTAGAAAAACTCAAGAACTGGCATATTTTATCAAATTGATAGACGAGTTTGTGTTGTAAATAATTCGATTTATTTACATTTACCTGGTTTTGTTTGCGGAAATACCTCTTGTCTTTACGGCTTTTGCCAAACAATGGAATTTTTTGTTTTGATGTCATTCAGACCAAATTGGAATTGATTTGGAAAAGCAATGAAGGTAATGAATTTAACACCTTAGGCTTTGGCAATAGGTAATAAGAAATAATTCCTGCAGAAATTCGATACCACTTGAAATATGGAGAGGGACAATCCTTAGAACACCTCGGAATGATGAAAGGAAAAGCATGTACGTTCTTTAATTGTTTTCCATTTAACCAAGACAATCGAAGGGTGGTCGAGATCTGGCAATAGGTTAGGTTAGGTTAGGTTGAAAAGAGAGTGCAGATATTAATCCGCCCCATGCCACTATGGACATACACCTAAGCCAGTAATCGGCTTGTTGTGCGCTCTAAAAACTATAAAGTAACCTCTAAAAAAGAAAATTTTAGGTTAGGAATTCCGTGCTACTTACAAAATCCTAAATTGTTTTCAATACCACTCCCCTTGCTTGGTTCATGTCTAATATTGTGTCTCCACCTAAGTACCGGTATCTATTGGACGCGAAAGCCGGGCAATGACAAAGGAAATGCTCCAACGTCTCATTATCTTCCCCGCATGCCCTACACATTCTATAACTTGCCGCACCGATTTAACATAAGTGAGCTCGTAGTACTATGGGTCCCGTTATGGCAATAGGGGATCTATATATAGCTAGTTATAATAGCCTTTACCCACGATCCACGATGTTCGGAAGGAAGTGGGAAGTTAACCCGAATATAATTTTCTGGATGTACTCAGACATTGTGTCAGTGCATAGATATGGGACACTGGACTGCTGGAAAGCTGTAAATAGGAGAACTCGTACTAGAAAGTTGAAGAAGGTGCGAAGACTGTTCTACAATACAATGGGGTCACGGGAGATTTGAGATGTACACCCCATGTAGGCTTGGAGGTAATGTTTGATATACAACCCATTGTGGTCTACAATCCGAACTCTGCCATCAAGTTGCGCTCAGCCTGAAGTAGTCCAGCTTGATGAAGAAGAAGAATGAGACGGTTACTGTTCCATTCTGGATACTTAAGAGTGATTTTTTAGTTATTTTCATTTTGGCAACACTGGTTTAAACAGTTCACGCACGATTTGTGTTTTGTTTCACTGTCAAACATCTTCAGCTTGGTCTTTAATTTAACCATGAATCGTCTTACAAACGAACAACGCTTATAAATTATGCAATTTTATTATCAAAATGCGGGCTTTGTTAAGAAAGTTCATCGCGCGCTTCTTCCATTCAGCGACTAAACTCATTTTTGGCTCAATGGGTACGTAAATTAGCAAAATTGTCGATTTTAGAGTGAATATTAGCCAGAAGCATTGCAGATGTACCAATGTATCCAGAAAAAGTCAAAGTTTGATGCGGTCTATGGGCTGGTAGCATCATTGGACCGTACTTCTTCAAAGGTGATGCGAATCGTAATGGTACTATGAATGACGAGCGCTATCGTGAGATGATATTCAACGTTTTTTTTTTGCTCAAAATGCAAGAGCTTAACTTGCAGGACATGTGATTTCAACAGGAAGGTGCCACATGTTACACAGCACGCGTAACAATGGCCTCATTGAGAGGTGAGTTCGGTGAACATTTTATTTCACGTTCGGGACTGGTCAATGCAATGCCAAAAGCATAGCATGAGCTACCAATGTATACAGAAAAAGTCACAGTTTGGTGCGGTTTATGGGCTGGTGGCATCATTGGACCGTACGTCTTCGAAGATGATGCGAATCGTAATGTAACTATAAATGGTGAGCGCTATCGTGAGATGATATCCAACTGTTTTTTGCCCAAAATGCAAGAGCTTGCCTTGCATGACAGGTGATTTCAACAGGACGGTGCCACATGTCACACAGCACGCGTAACAATGGCCTCATTGAGAGGTGAGTTCGGTGAACATTTTATTTTACGTTCGGGGCCGGACAATTGACCGCTTAGATCGTGCGATTGAACGTCTTAAGATTATTTTTGTGGGGTTATGTTAAAACTCATGTTTATACAGACAAGCCCGCTTCAATTTACGCATTGGAGCATAGCAATGAAGCATTTATTCGTGAGATACCAGCCGAAATGTTGGGAAGTGTATGTCAAAATTGGACTAAGCGGATGGACCATTTGAGGTGCAGTTAAGGTCAAGATTTGCATGAAATTATCTTCACATAATAAATTATATGGACCGTTTTATGGCTCTTAAAAAATCACCCTTTATATTCTTGATAGTCTCTACATTCTAAGTTGATCTAGTCATGTCCATCCGTCTATTGAAATCACGATAGCGGTCGAACGCATAAGGCTGGCCGCTTGAAATTTTGCACAGAGACATATTATTGATATAGGTCCCGGCACGGGAAAGCTGTGAGCACCACACAGGCTGGAACATTGAGGTCCGATCTGAGTGATGGTCATTGCTGTCACGAGAAGCTTACCTGCGAGCTACCGGGCGAGTCCACAGGTTGCGGATTGTAGAATGCTTCATACAGAGTAGCTACAAGGGTAGTCGCGGGAAATCAGCGGTATCGAGCGGTGAGTCTCAGGCAGAGGTCGGGTGGCACGGGATCTTGCACAAATACTGAGTGCCTATGGTGCTCGATATGACAAGGCGAATTATTGGCGCCTTTAAATATCCAATGGTCACCCTGGTACCGCGGCTATCGCTCCTTTGGACCGGAACGATCTTGCTCACCTACAGAAGCTTGACGAGGATCGCCAACTCCACATGAAAATGTGGCTACAACAACAACAACATTGATGTAGGCCATTGGGGATTGCAAATGAGCCATATCGGTTCAAATTTGGATATAGCCCCCATATGAACCGATCTACCGGTTTGACTGCTTGAGCCCCTGAAAGTCGCAAATTTTTGTCCGATTTGGCTAAAATTTTGCAGATGGTGTTCTGTTATTACTTCCAACAATGGAGCCAAGTACGGTCCATATCGGTCTAAAACTTGATGTAGCTCCCATATAAACCAATCTCCCGATTTGACTTCTTAGGCCCTTGGAAGCCGCAAATTTTTACCGATTTGGCTGAAATTTTGCGGATAGTGTTCTGCTATGATTTTCAACAACTGTGACAATTGCGCTTCAAATCAGTCTATAACCTGATATAGCTCCCATATAAACCTGTTCTCCAGATTTGACTTCTTGAGCCCCTGGAAGCCGCAAATGTTGCCCGGTTTGGCTAAAATTTTGCAGATAGTGTTCTGTTACAACTTCCAACAATTGTGACAATTACGGTTCAAATCGGTCTGTAACCTGATACAGCTCCCATATAAACCGATCGCCCGATTTGACTTCTCGAGCCCATAGAAGCCACAATTTTTGTCCGATTTGGTTAAAGTTCGGCCCTTCCGAACTTAAAACGTTTCTACTTGTTTTAATTGATTTTTTTTTCACTAATAGGCAAAAGCATCATTTCCAATTTCTTTCCATCCTTCTCCCCCCCCCCCCCCCCCCACTTGTAGTTGCTGACCACCGACCACAGCTCTACTTGAAACTATTAACCAGCAACATCACTTGTGGCATGTTTGCATGTGGCAGACAAGTGGCACTTAAACTTTGATTAGTTCTGGCTTCATAAGCATTGTGGAAGTTGAATGTGTGTGTGTGTCTTTGTGTGGACAGGACATCCTTCAAGCCATAATGGCTATTGATATGAATAAAGAGTATGTTGTGGACGCTTGGGCGTCCGTCCCTACCACTTGTTAAGTACACAAATGTGAAAAAGAAAGGCAAATAAATTGACAGTTAACAAGCCAAGTAAGTTAATGGGGGCAGAAGTTTATAGTATGATGAAATGGGGGGAAGGATACAATATAAAAACCCCTCTAACAAAGAAGGTGTTTATGGAGAAGGGCAAATTTGCCTTAGCATTTCACTTAAATTGATAAAGGCCATTAATTAATTGAATGGATGGCAATGAATAATGGCTTGCGAATGATTGTTGGAGGAATGGATGAGGAGTAAGGACAACAGATTGGGATAGACTAGAATAAAGGCTTCATCTAGGCTGAGATATATCAGGACCACCATGGTAATCGTGTTTAAGAAGTTCTCTGGACGATTTATTTCCTTTAATACCGGGAGACATTAGAGAACTAAATATGCTAAATATAAGCCAAATCGAATGCGTACAATTTCGTACAACCCCAGTCTTATGGTGAACGTTTAAAAAAAAAAATTAATTATACCCTACATCACTACTGTGGTACAGGGTATTATAACTTAGTGAATTAGTTTGTAACACCCAAAAGGAAGAGAGATAGACCCATTGATAAGTATACCGATCGACTCAGAATCACTTTCTGGTTCGATTTAGGTATGTCTGTCTGTCTGTCCGTCTGTCCGTCTGTCTGTCCGTCCGTCTGTCTGTCTGTCTTTCTGTCCGTCTGTCCGTGTTAATTTGTGTACAAACTACAGGTCGCAATTTTCATCCGATCGTCTTCAAATTTGGTATGGGCGTATCTTTCGGCTTAGAGACGAAGCCTATTGAAATTGGAAAAAATCGGTTCGGAGCTGGATATAGCTCCCATATATATTTTCGCCAGATATGCAGTAATACTACAATAAAATGGTCATTTGTTAACCGATTGTCTCTAAATTTGGTATGGGAGTGTTTTTCAGCCTCGAGACAAAGCCTATTGAAATTGAAAAAAATCAGTTCAGATTTGGATATAGCTTCCATATATATGTTCGTCCGATTTGCAGCAATACTGCAATAAAATGGTCATTAGTTAACCAATTGTCTCGAAATTTGGTATGGGAGTGTTTTTCAGCCTCGAGACGAAGCCTACTGAAATTGGAAAAAATCGGTTCAGAGTTGGATATAGCTCCAATATATATTTTCGCTCGATATGCAGTAATACTGCAATAAAATGGTCATTTGTTAACCGATTGTCTCGAAATTTGGTATGAGAGTGTTTTTCAGCCTCGAGACGAAGCCTATTGAAATTAGAAAAAATCGGTTCAGAGTTGGATATAGCTCCCATATATATTTTCGCCCTATATGCAGTAATACTGCAATAAAATGTTCATTTGTTAACCGATTGTCTCGAAATTTGGTATGGGAGTGTTTTTTTAGTCTCGAGACGAAGCCTACTAAAATTGGAAAAAATCGGTTCAGATTTGGATATAGCTCCCACATATATATATTCATCCGATTCGCAGTAATAATGCAATAAAATGGTCATTTGTTAACCGATTCTCTCGAAATTTGGCAGGATGGATTTTCTAGTGACTCTCAACATTACTGGTGGATTTCATGGAAATCGGTTCAGATTTAGATATAGCTCTCATATATACATATCGCCCAATTTTCACTCCTAGAGCCGAAGCATGCGCATTTATTGACCAATCTTCCCAAAATTTTGTATAACGCTTCATTCGAGGACTTCCACAATATCTATAAAGTTTGCTCGAAATCAGTTTAGATTTAGACATAGCTCTCATATATATATTCTCGTCCGATTTGCAGTAATATTACAAACTAACGGCCATTTGTTAATCGATTCTGTCGAAATATGGCAGGAAGGATTTTCTCTTGCTTCTCGACATTATAGCTGAATTCTATAGAAATCGGTTCAGATTTATATATAGCTGTCATATATGTATATCACCCGATTTTAACTTCTAGAGCCACAGCAAGCTCATTTATTGACCCATCCAAAAATTTAGCATATCGCTTTCCTCGACATCTTTCACATTATCTGAGAAGTTTGCTCGAAATCGGTTCAGAATTAGATCTAGCTCCCATATATATGTTCGCCAGATTTTGGGGGAAATTGCAATAATGTTGTCATTTGTCAACCGTAGTTATTACAGTTTTAACATATTTGCTGACCGAGGTCCATTAAAATTGGTTCAGAATTGGATATAGCTCCCACATTGTACTTAAAGGGTAGGTGAAGTGTACAGTCGGCACCACCCGACTTTTGCCCTTCCTTACTGCTTTTCATTCCCGGCCGATACGGGCTGACTATGAGCACCACACAGGCTGAAACTTTTAGCTCCGACTTGCGTGGTGCCCATCGTTATCACGGAAAAGCTACCGGGCGCGTCCACAGGTTGCGGATGGTGGAAAGCTCCGTTTTTTATGCGGAGTAGTTGCAAATGCGGCCGCGGGCAGTCAGCGATTTTCGAGAGGAGAGTTTCAGTGAGGAGTCAGGTGGCACTGGCTCTTAATTAAATACTGAGTGCCAATGATACTCGAGATGACAAGGCGAGTTATTGGCGCCTTCAAATAACCAATGGCCAACATCAGCCTCTGTTCCCAGGTTAGGGGCGGCTGGAGGCGAGCATCGGATCTTGGAGCAAGCAGCTCGCCACAACGAGGGATACATGTGCAATCCCACAAAACCCATGCGGTGGAGGAATAGTAAAAACGGACCACCCCAACGTTGACGACCCAAGACCAAGGATATTTTCAACGAGCGCCTAGAGAGAGAATATGACCGCTGCCTCGCCCATGATATTAAAATCGCTCTGGGAGATTTTAATACGAAAATAGGGAAGGAAGACATTTTTGGTCCAACAGTCGGAAAGTTTAGCCTCCACGAGATAATGTCCAGTAATGGGTTGAGGCTGATAGATTTCCCCGCGGCAAAAAACATGGTAGTTAGTAGCACCAGATTTCAACATAAAAATATTCATAAAGCCACATGGCTGTCACCCGATCAAAACACGAGAAACCAAATTGATCACGTTGTGATAGATGGAAGGCATTCATCCAGCGTGTTAGATGAATGATCGATCCGTGGAGCGAATATAGATTCGGATCATTACCTTGTTGCAGCAAAGGTTCGCACCCGTATGAACATGGTGAGGAAAGTACGATCTGACACTGCACGGATGCTGGACATTGAAAAGCTGCAAACACAACAAATGGCAGCGGCATACTCCACTCGACTGACCCAACTGCTTGATGAAAGCACTCCTTGTTCCGATGATATAGTGACGCAGTGGTAAACTATTGCCCGCTCCATGGAAAATGCCACGAAATCCGTACTTGGGTACCGAAAGCCTCCTCCAAAAAACCCATGGTACGACCAAAAGTGTCGAGATGCTACTGAAGCCAAGAATGCGGCATATAGAGCAACCCTGCAATCAGGAGCAACGCGCCAGATGAAGGAGAGGTATCGGGAGAAAAGGAGAGAGGAGAAACGTCTATTCCGCAGGAAGAAAAAGGAAATGGAAAGACGTGAGTGTGAGCGAATTGAGATGTACAGAAGTCAGAATATTCCGCAGAAAGAAAAAGAAAATGGAAAGACGTGAGTGTGAGCGAATTGAGATGTACAGGAGTCAGAATGAAGCCTGGCAATTCTATCAAAGAATTAAACACCAGTCGGACGATGGCTTTGGTGCAGGCACATCCTCCTGCAGAGACAAAGAAGGAAATCTGGTAACTGACACAGACAACATGCTGAGGATATGAAAAGAAGATTTTACCCAACTGCTAGTGTCCGATGTTGGCGGCGAAGAGGATACCGCAGAACCAATCCCTGATGATGGTATAGAATGTTTACCTCGTAGTCAGAATGAGGTCCAAGTAGCAGTAACCCGACTAAAGAACAACAAGGCAACAGGAGCCGACGGGTTACCCGCTGAACTATTTAACACCGGAGGCCTATGCATCAGCTTATCTGCGCCATCTGGCTAGAAGAACGCATACATACATACAACTACAGAGGAATAAGTCTCGTCCCCATCGCATACAAGATACTCTCGAGCGTACTGTGTGAAAGATTAAAACCTAGAGTCAATGAGATAATTGGGCCCTATCAATGCGGCTTTAGACCAGGTAAATCCACCCTAGACCAGATATTCACACTGTGCCAAATCCTGGAAAAGACCCGAGAAGGACAAATTAACACCTACCATCTCTTTGTTGACTGCAAAGCCGCCTTCGATACTCCTTTACGTTCAAGGGTATTTCAAGCCATGTCTAAGTTTTGTATCCCTGCAAAATTAATAAGACTCTGCAGGATGCTGATACGCGTTCCTCAGTAAGAAAAGGAAAGAATCTCTCCGAACCATTTAATACCAAACGAGGTTTCAGACAAGGAGACAGCCTATCGTGTGATCTCTTTAATATCCTGCTGGAGAAGATTATACGAGATGCAGAAGTGAATAGATATGGCACACTAATCACAAGAGAGCACATGCTACTTGCCTATGCCGACGATATCGATATCATAGGTAGGTCACCGGAAGTAGCAACTGCAGCCTTTAAAAAGAATCGAAAGAGAGTCAGTGAAAATGGGTCTGGCAGTAAATGGAGATAAGACAAAATGGATGGTTTCAACTCCAAAAAAGCCTTGCACAACCGAGCAGATAAAGAAAATGGAGAAAGTTGGGAACCACAACTTTGAGATAGTCAGTAACTTTATCTACCTCGGCACCGCCGTAACCGAAACGAATGACACCAGTGGTTTTTCATTAACGACTACTACTACTTTAATCATATAAATCACCTGATGGTTTTTCCTGGCCTCATTTTCCCCAAGATTTCTTCAACAGATCGACATATGATATCAAGAGATTTACAACATTCCTTACCTTCCTTTTTAGACAAGAAATATTTATTGCTTTATTATACAAAAAGAATCTCTCTAGGATAACACCACTTTACTATTCACCAAGAAATCATTCAGTGTTAAAAATCAAATGAAATTAATTTCCCCCATTAAGGGAAGTAGTTGGTGTTTGTTTCAAATGCCAACGTAAGGGATAAAAGAAAAAAATCAAATTCACACGTATCATGATGGCATCTCCATAAAAGAAACATGAATAACATTTGCAACATAATGTGGCAAGGAAAAAAGGGAATAAAATATACTTAAAGGACATAGCTTTCAATTTCAAGAAGAAAAAACATTTACGCTGAGATATGGTGAAATGTAAGGTAAACTACCCTTATGCTTGCTATGCTATAAGCAAAGCATTTTTTCCTGTTTCCTTTATCATGAGGTAAGCCATTACCTATTGTCTGTCTGTCGGTCTGTTGCTGCTGTGACAAGAAGAATGCGAAGGTGCATAGGGCCATCAAAGTAAATGTTTAACAAGACATTTCACACTTGAACTTCTATACAATAAAAGTTAGTTCGACTTATTCTCATTCTCCTACTCCTCAAGATTGCCATAGTTGAGTGCAGAAGTCCTGCAGAAATCCTGCAAAAGTCAAAAGAATATCTCAAAATGTTAATGTTAGATTTATCTTTAATGTGGCCACTTAAGGTAAAAGTTTATTTTACTTGGGTGATGGATTTCCCTTAACTAAGTAAATGCGAACATTTTCTTTATTTCGCATAAGGGAAGGGAAAGAGTTTTTTTCTTTGAGAGAAGAATACGGTGGCACGACACATTCTTAGTTTTCCTTAAGGATTTATTGCTAGCCGATTTTTTTTCTTCTCTTTTTTTCTTCCGTTTCCATCTTCCTTTGAAATAGCGTTCAGTTTTCTTTCATAAAACTTTGTAGTGATTTCCGTTTCCTTTTTGTGAATCTTTTTCTATTATTTTTCCAACTACTTAGACGGTGCATTTAAGCTTCAACAAGTTGTTGGTCAAGTAGTTTGGCTTCTTTGTCATCATTTGGAGTTGGTAAAAGACAAGTTTGAGGTATATATTTTTAAATTCCCATACACTTGAGGCCTTTGTGTTAGCTTAAAACAAGTAAAAGCGTGCCAAGTTCGGCCAGGCCGAATCTTGGGAACCCACCACCATGGATTCCGATAAAAATATATACAAATCAGCAAAAATTGAAGCTTCTAGGAATCGAACAAGAATGATCGAGAGACAGGTTTACATGGGAGAAAGATCAGGTCATAGACTGATTTTGGTCGTATTTGGCTCAGTTGTTGGAAGTCGCAACAAAACTTCGCATGCAAAATGTCAGTCTAATCGGATAAAAATTACGGCTTGTGAGGACTCAAGAAGTCAACTCGGGAGATTGGTTTATAGGGGGGCTATATCAGGTTCTTGACCGATTTGGTAGTTGACGCAGTTATTGAAAGTCATAACAGAACACCACGTGCAAAATGTCAGCCAAATCAGACAAAAATTGCGGCTTCCAGGGGCTTAATAAGTCAAATCGGGAAATCGGTTTATAGAGGAGCTATATCAGGCTATAGACCGATTTAAATCATACTAGACACAGTTGTTGCAAGTCATAACAGAAAACTACATGCAAAATTTCAGCCAAATCAGACAAAAATTGCGGCTTCCAGGGGCTCAATAAGTCAAATCGGGAGATCGGTTTATATGGGAGCTATATCAGGTTATAGACCGATTTAGATCATACAATACACAGTTGTTGCAAGTCATAACAGAACACTACATGCAAAATTTCAACCAAATCAGACAAAAATTGCGGCTTCCAGGGGCTTAATAAGTCAAATCGGGAGATCGGTTTATATGGGAGCTATATCAGGTTATAGACCGATTTAGATCATACTAGACACAGTTATTGCAAGTCATAACAGAACACTACATGCAAAATTTCAGCCAAATCGGACAAAAATTGCGGGTTGTTAGGGCTCAAAAATTTAAATCGGGAGATCGGTTTATATGGGAGCTATATCCAAAACTGAACCGATATGGTCCATTTGCAATCCCCAACGACCTAGGTCATTATTAAGTATTCGTGCAAAAGTTCAAGCGGCTAGCTCTACACGTTTGACCGCTGTCGTGATTTCGACAGGCGGACGGATATGGATCGATCGAGTCAGAACGTCGAGACGATGAGAATATGGGGTCTTAGATGAC
Source organism: Stomoxys calcitrans (assembly GCF_963082655.1). Lineage (NCBI taxonomy): Eukaryota > Metazoa > Arthropoda > Insecta > Diptera > Muscidae > Stomoxys > Stomoxys calcitrans. The sequence goes on along the minus strand of NC_081556.1, from coordinate 38,931,478 downwards.
TATTTGGAGGTGTTATCCAGTAGGGAAAGGTCAACTTTGCACACATAGGAGAACGTTGAATAAAACGCTCCATGCCAAATTTTGTAAGGATGGGACTGCTTTATAAGGGCATATCGGATGAAAGATATACATGGGAGCTATATATAAATCTGGACCGATTTCAGTAAAATTTTGCAAGCATTTTGGGTCGTTAAGAAGAAACACTTCGTGCCAAATGTTGTAAGGATCGAACCAAAATTATGGCTTCTAAAAGGGCACGTCGGATGAAAGATATATATTGGAGTTATATCTAAATCCGGACCGATTTTTTCAAAATCAATAGCTTTCGTCCTTGGACCAAACAAGACACTTTGCAAAATTTTGTGAAAATCGGACAACAAATTGGACCTGTACCTTGATTACAAGAATATATGGACAGACATACAGACGAACAGACGGACATAGCTAAATCGAATCAGGAAGGGATACTAAGCCGATCCGTATACTTATCGATGGGTCTAGCTCTTCTCCTTCTTAGCGTTGCAAAAAAAAGCACAAATCTAATACCCTGTACCACCACCACTGTGGCAGGGTATAAAAATGGAATGACTTAATTAGTACGCCCCCATCCTATGGTGGTGGGTATAAAAATAAGGACCAGAACGGCGAAGGGCTGCTGCTTACTAGAGGCTAGATTATGATGACAACTTAGTGAAGAGAGCAACAAACTTGGGGACTTACCCTTCCAGATGCGCCCTCTCTCAACCCCTTTCCCATCGAACTCACCGCTCTGGAGTTGTTTCAACTAAGTAAATTTCTCTGGTGCACCCTTTTTATATCCTTGGTTGTCTCGACATTCTGCCATGTCCGTCGGTCCGTTCGTCTACCCGTATCAAACTTTGCACAGCTATTTCTTATTGATTTAGGTCATTGGAGATTGCCAGTGGGCAATCCATATCGGCTCAAATTTGGATATAGCTCCCATATAAACCGATCCCCAGTTTTGACTTCTTGAGCTCCTAAAAACCTAAGTTTTCATCCGATTTGGCTGAAATTTGACACAAGAACTTGGGTTCTGACTTCCAATGTCAGTGCCGAGTATGATTTAAATCGGTCTATAAACAGATATAGCCCCCATACAAACTGATACCGACATCTGGAGACCCAAGAGATTCAATTTTCATCTATTGGGTTGCCCAAAAAGTAATTGCGGATTTTTTAAAAGAAAGTAAATGCATTTTTTATAAAACTTAGAATGAACTTTAATCAAATATACATTTTTTTACACTTTTTTTTAAAGCAAGCTAAAAGTAACAGCTGATAACTGACAGAAGAAAGAATGCAATTACAGAGTCACAAGCTGTGAAAAAAATTTTTAACGCCGACTATATGAAAAATCCGCAATTACTTTTTGGGCAACCAATAATTTGGCTGAAATTTGGCACAAAGATACCTGCTATAAATTTCAACATCCATGCCAAGTATGATCCGAATCGGCCTATATATTTATATAGCCCCCTTATAAACCGATTACAGGATTTAATTGCTTGTGCTCCCAGAGGCCTCAGTTTTCTCCTGATTTGGCTGAAGTTTGACACAAGGACTTCTGCTTTGACTTCCAGCGTCCATGCCAAGTATGATCCTTATCGGTTAATATACTGATATAGCCTCCGTAGCGCAGAGGTTAGCATGTCCGCCTATGACGCTGAACGCCTGGGTTCGAATCCTGGCGAGACCATCAGAAAAAACAATTTTTCAGCTGTGGTTTTCCCCTCATAATGCTGGCAACATTTGTGAGGTTCTATGCCATGTAAAACTTCTCTCCAAAGAGGAGTCGCACTGCGGCACGCCGTTCGGACTCGACTATAAAAGGGAGGCCCCTTATCATTGAGCTTAAACTTGAATCTGACTGCACTCATTGATATGTAAGAAGTTTGCCCCTGTTCCTTAGTGGAATGTTCATGGGCAAAATTTGCATTTTTTTGCCCCCATATAAACCTATTTCCGGATTTGATTTCTTAAACTCCAAGAGGGCTCAATTTTCATCCAATTTGGCTGAAATTTGGCACGAGGACTTTCGCTACGACTTTAAATAACAGTGAATCGGTCTATAAATTAATGTAGCCCCCATACAAACCGATCACCGGATTTGACTTCTTGGGCCAAGACTTTAAATCGACTTCTAACCATAGACCATACGATGAAATGATTTGGGAGCATATCAGTGATTCTGCAATGACAAGTTTAAACATCTTGGCTAGCAACCCATCAGCTTCTGCTGCCTTCGTATTATTCAGCTAGGTTAACCCATTAACGTCTGACTCTCGATTCCCTAGTCCGATTTTAATGAAATATCATATATTCACTATTTAGAGCATTTATATTAGTGTAGTAGTTTTTTAATACCCTCCACCATAGAATGGAGGTATACTAATGTCGTCATTCTGTTTGTAACTCCTCGAAATATTCATCTAAGACCCCATAAAGTATATATATTCCTGATCGTCATGACATTTTAAGTCGAACTAGCCATGTCCGTCTGCCTGTCGAAAGCACGCTAACTTTCGAAGGAGTTAAGCTAGCCACTTGAAATTTTGCAAAAATACTGTTCATTAGTGTAGGTCGGTTGGGATTGTAAATGGGCTATATCAGTTCACGTTTTGATATAGCTGCCATATAAACCGATCTGGGATCTTGACTTTTTGAGCCGCTAGAGGGCACAATTCTTATCCGATTTGGGTGAAATTTTGTATGAGGTGTTTTATTATGACTTCCAATAACTGTGTTGAGTATGGTGCAAATCGGTCCATAACCTGATATAGCTGCCATATAAAACAATCTGGGGTCTTGACTTTTTGAGCCGCTAGAGGGCACAATTCTTATCCGTTTTGGCTGAAATTTTGTATGAGGTGTTTTGTTATGACTTCCAACAACTGTGTTGAGTATGGTGCAAATCGGTCCATTACCTGATATAGCTGCCATATAAAACGATCTGGGGTCTTGACTTCTTGAGCCACTAGAGGACGCAATTATTATCCGATTTGGCTGAAATTTTGCATGAGGTGTTTTGTTATGACTTCCAACAACTGTGGTAAGAATACTTCAAATCGGTCCATAACCTGATATAGCTGCCATATAAACCGATCTGGGGTCTTGACTTCTTGAACCACTATAGGGCGCAATTATTATCCGATTTGGCTGAAATTTCGCATGAGGTGTTTTGTTATGACTATCAACAACTGTGCTAAGAATAGTTCAAATCGGTCCATAACCTGATATAGCTGCCATATAAACCGATCTGGGGTCTTGACTTCTTGAACCACTATAGGGCGCAATTATTATCCGATTTGGCTGAAATTTCGCATGAGGTGTTTTGTTATGACTATCAACAACTGTGCTAAGAATAGTTCAAATCGGTCCATAACCTGATATAGCTGTCATATAAACCGATCTGGGGTCTTGACTTCTTGAACCACTAGAGGGCGCAATTATTATCCGATTTGGCTGAAATTTCGCATGAGGTGTTTTGTTATGACTATCAACAACTGTGCTAAGAATAGTTCAAATCGGTCCATAACCTGATATAGCTGCCATATAAACCGATCTGGGGTCTTGACTTCTTGAACCACTATAGGGCGCAATTATTATCCGATTTGGCTGAAATTTCGCATGAGGTGTTTTGTTATGACTATCAACAACTGTGCTAAGAATAGTTCAAATCGGTCCATAACCTGATATAGCTGTCATATAAACCGATCTGGGGTCTTGACTTCTTGAACCACTAGAGGGCGCAATTATTATCCGATTTGGCTGAAATTTCGCATGAGGTGTTTTGTTATGACTATCAACAACTGTGCTAAGAATAGTTCAAATCGGTCCATAACCTGATATAGCTGTCATATAAACCGATCTGGGGTCTTGACTTCTTGAACCACTAGAGGGCGCAATTATTATCCGATTTGGCTGAAATTTCGCATGAGGTGTTTTGTTATGACTTTCAACAACTGTGTTGAGTATGGTGCAAATCGGTCCATTACCTGATATAGCTGCCATATAAAACGATCTGTGGTCTTGACTTCTTGAGCCACTAGAGGACGCAATTATTATCCGATTTGGCTGAAATTTTGCATAAGTTGTTTTGTTATGACTTTCAACAACTGTGTTGAGTGTGGTGCAAATCGGTCCATTACCTGATATAGCTGTCATATAAACCGATCTGGGGTCTTGACTTCTTGAACCACTAGAGGGCGCAATTATTATCCGATTTGGCTGAAATTTCGCATGAGGTGTTTTGTTATGACTATCAACAACTGTGCTAAGAATAGTTCAAATCGGTCCATAACCTGATATAGCTGTCATATAAACCGATCTGGGGTCTTGACTTCATGAACCACTAGAGGGCGCAATTATTATACGATTTGGCTGAAATTTTGTACAACGGCTTTTCTTATGACCTTTAACATACGTGTCGAAAATGGCAAGAATCGTTTTATAGACTAATGCAGCTCCCCCATAAACCGATATCCCAATTTTATTTCTTCAGCCCCTAAAGTGCGCAATTCTGCTCCGAAATGAACCATAACTTGATATTGTTCCAATAACATAGCAATTATTTTCTTTTATCCTTTGTTTGCCTAAAAAGAGATACCATGGCAAGAGCTCGACAAATGCGATCCATGGTGGAGGGTATATAAGATTCGGCCCGGCCGAACTCAGCATGCTTTTACTTGTTTTAATATAATTTTTGGAAAAAAAAGTGTTTTCTTATTTCCTGAGCCACTATGACCATTTACCGAAGAAAAGTGGATTTTAATGACTTCGACATGAAATCGGACCAGCTGTCAAAAATAGTAGGATTATCGCCATAAATTAAAAAATGTTGATTGATTTTTTGGATATAAAAAATTGCCGACTTTTGACATGCCAATTGCCCTCCAAAACGTGACCTTATGTGATGGGAAAATTTTTCTTAACAAGTTTCACTCGTCAATTTTACTTCAATCCAAATTTCATAAGCATACCTCTTTCCTAACTTGAGCTGGAATTTTTCTTAAACAGCTTTATTCTTGAGTCTTTTTCTATCCATTCGTCGTCATTGGGTTAATGCAGGTTTAGTATTCAGAAAGGCACTCAAAACCATGTATGCGAATAACTGAGAAATATGGACTTACCCACGGTTGTCAGCAACATATTGTCCAGCAGCAGGGCAATGGCAACAATGATTAGCACCAAGCGACTGGAACCACGCCATCCGATTAGCCAATTCTTAAAGGCGGCCCAGGACCCGGCAGCTCGATAATTTTCTTGTCGATAATGATCTGGCGGTGGTATAGGTGGTCCTGCACCACCGCCCCCAGGCCTTCCTCCCTCTCCACCAGAAGGTGAGGTCATTTTCGCATTAGCCGCCGTTGGATCTGAAGGCGTTGTTGCTCCCACCCCCAATATTCCGCCATAGTTGCTGCCACGTTCGGCTCCATTGAGTGTGTCCGAGGAGTTGGTGCCATTCTGAGATTGTTGTTGCTGCTGCTGTTGCTGTTGCGGCTGAGTATGATGTTGTTGATGGTGCTGCTGCTGTTGCTGTTGTGATTGCTGTATCTGTAGATGTTGTTTGAAGGGATTCTTACTCGGTGTGTCGTTGTTGAGTGCTGTTGAGTTCGGTGTATTGGTAGTGAAGGATGTTGTCGTTTCGTTGAGGCCAGCTTTTGAATTGGAAGATGATTTATGCTGCTGCTGATGATGATGCTGTTGTTGTCTTAGTTCGCCACCACCACCGGCTTCAGTCGATTGCATTGCGTTATGGAATTGTTACTGAGGGTTTGAGAGAGACGCAAAGGGAGTGAGAGAGAGAGAGAGAGAGAGAGAGAGAGAGAGAGAAAAAGATTTAAATTAAGCACTTGACTGCAAAGAAGGAAATCAAGATTTAATTAAACATGAACTTTTTGGGGTCATAACTACAGCAAAATGCGCATATGTTTCTGTGCGGGTGGATTTGTTGCCAAACGTTAATTTGATTACATTTTAATACCCTTAAATAATCCTATTAAGGAAAAGAACCAGCAGCAAAAAAAAAAATAAATCTTAAAATAAGCTTAAACGGAAAGAAAGAAAATGGGAATGGAGAAGATAGGAATGACAAAAAACAAAACGGAGCAAGAGCAGTAAAAAGTAACGGCATAGGAAGCGAAAAATAAAAATTGAATAGATGGAAAAAATCCCATAGCACAAGAAAAGTATTCCAGGGAAATAAAATGTTGAAAAAATTTTCTATAGAAATGGAATTTTGACAAAATTTCCTATAGAAATGGAATTTTAACAAAATTTCCTATGGAAATGGAATTTTGACAAAATTTCCTATAGTAATGGAATTTTGACAAAATTTCCTTTGGAAATGAAATTTTGATAAAAACTTTTATATAAAAATGAAATTATTGCGCTTTGCTTGTTAGTTTGTTTGGCTGTTCCGTATAGACTCAAAAACTGCTGAATCAATTTTCATGAAATTTTCACAGAGGGTAGAGTTTGAGCCCCCGGTGAAAATAGGGTACTACATTTTTTTATATATTAGAAGGGGGACCTTTCCCCGCACCTTCATTTTCAAAAACGCCAGATCTCGGGGATGGGTGCACCGATTTAAGCTTAATTTTGAATGCCACCTCATGGTACGCCCAAAAACACGAAGTGGGTACACAAATATGGGGTCTTAGATGACCTGGGGGGACGCCCCATCTTAAAACCCACCCGAACGGACATGTTTACCGACTGGGACAATATGGGTCTCGAATGAAAGGTATTTAAGAGTAGAGTACGAACTTGGCATTAAAATGTCACAAAAAACGCCAGATCTCGGGGATGGGTGCACCGATTTAAGCTTAATTTTGTATGCCACCTAATGGTACCCCAAAAACACGAAGTGGGTACACAAATTTGGGGTCTTAGATGACCTGGGGGGACGCCCCCTCTCAAAACCCACCCGAACGGACTTGTTTACCGACTGGGACAATATGGGTCTCGGATGAAAGGTATTTAAGAGTAGAGTACGAACTTGGCATTAATATGTCACACTAAGTGTTGGGGGGTCCCCCACCCCCAAAACACCATCCAACAGTACACTTTTATCGCTTTAGACACCAACATGGTTATCAAATTAAAGGTATATAAAATTAAAGTACAAATCAGAGAAAAAAAATATATTTCTTGGTCCTCCCCACCCCCACAAAACCCCACAGCAGAACATATTTACCGATTATGACAATAAGGGACTCAAATGAAAGGTATTTAAGAGTGGAATATGATATTTAAAGTTTGGTTCAAGTATCTAGCGTACCGTCCCAAGCCCAAAACCACCCCAAAAATACCGCCAAAAATCAAGGTGGACCGATCGGGACAATATGGGACTCAACTGAGAGGCTTTCGGGAGTAGAATACGAATGTGGTGTCGAAAATTGGATTCAAATACGTAGGGCGTCCCCCAATAGTGCCGCCAAAAAATAAAAATCGGACCAATCAGGACTATAAACGACACCAATGAAAGGTATTTGAAAGTATAGTATGAAATTGATATTAAAAATTGGATTCAAGTATCTTGGCAGTCGTTCCAAGCCCTAAACCTCCCAAAATCAAAGTGGACCGATCAGGAAAAAAGGCACTCAAATGAAAGGTATGTGGGAGGAGAATATGAATATGACATTTGAAATTGGCGCTGCCTCAAGCCTAAAATCGCATCAAAAGTACCACCCAAAGTCAAAAGTGGAACGAACGGGACCATATGGGACTCCAATGAAAGGTATGCGAGAGTAGAGTACGGATATGATTATCGAATATTAAAAATTGGGTGTAATTGCCAAGGGGGCCGCCCCAAAACCCTTCCATCTGGGCATATTAGACCGTCATGATAGGGGTATGTCAATAGAGTTGCCCTGTTGTCCTGCCGTTTAGCAGGGCGTTTAGATCGCGACAATAAGGGATTCAAATAAAATGTCTTTAGGGTCCGGCCCTCTCTGCCCACACCAAACTGTTATGTAGGATGACAGAGAATGTATTGTACTAAAAAGAAAAGATGTGTCAGGCAACCCCCTCCCCCTATCCTACCCCCAAAAAGGAATTTAAAATAATATATGAAGGCCAATCAGGATAGAATAGAACAGCAATAAAAGGTCTTTGGTATTAGAGCACACTTTCTACCCTTAAATCGGGATAGACACAGGAGCACCCGCGGATCTTTAGAAATGGGGTATCCCAAGTGGTAGTTTTGAAATAGGATTTTGAATGTAGATAACCAATGCAAAAAAAAAATTATAAGTGTGGATCTGAAAGATACCCCTAGCCCTGAATATCTTGATTGCCACCTTCAAAATGCTTGACATATAGGGCACATTTATTGTCCGTTTCGCCTAAATTTGGGGCAGTGGGTTGTGTTAGGCCCTTCGACATCCTTCATCGAGTTGGCCCAGATCGGCTCAGATTTGGATATAGCTCCCATATAGACCGATTTCTCGATTTAAGGTCTTGGGCCCATAAAGGGCGCATTTATTGTTCGATTTCGATTTGAGACTGTGAGTTGTGTTAGGCTCTTCGACAACTTTCTTTGATTTGGCCCATATCGGTCCAGATTTGGATATAGCTGCCATATAGACCGATCTCCCGATATAAGGTTTTGGGGCCCATAAAAGGCGCATATATTGTCCGATATCGCCGAAATTTGGGACAGTGAGTTGCGTTAGGTTCTTCAACATTCTTTTTCAAATTGGCCCAGATCGGTCTAGATTTGGATATAGCTGTCATATAGACGGATCTCTCGATGAACGTTTTAATGCGCATTTATTGTCCGATTTCGCCGAAATTTTGGACAGTGAGTTGCGTTAGGCTCTTCGACATCATTCTTCAATTCGGTCCAGATCGGTCCAGATTTGGATATAGCTGCCATATAGACCGATCTCTCGATTCAAGGGTTTGGGCCCATAAAAGGCGCATTTATTGTCCGATTTCACTGAAATTTGGGACAGTGAGTTGTGTTAGGCCCCTCAAGGTAGCTAAGAACGGTCCAGTTTTGGATATAGCTGCCATATAGACCGATCTCTCGATTTAAGATCTACGCTCCATTAAAAGCGCATTTATTATTCGATTTCGCTGAAATTTGACACAGTGACTTATGTTAGGCTTTTCAACTTCATTGTCCTATATGGTTCAGATCGGTCAATATTTGGATATAGCTGCCAAAGAGACCAATATCGAACCAAAATTAACCAGTGACTTGTTTTTATTAGACCACTCAATGTCCGTGCCAAATTTGGTCCAAATCGGACCATATTTGGATATAGCTGTAAAATAATGCATTTTTCGCGGGATTATGACGAAAGGTGGTTTACGTATATACCCCAAAATTCGACACGACCGAACTTAATGCCTTTTTACTCGTTAAAATTGATTTCTTTAACGAGTAGGGTTTTTAGCAATATATGAGATTGTGTAACGAGTATGACGCACTGGAAGAGTTAATTAGTTTTGCTTGTTGAAATTATTTCCCACAGCTACGTTAGCCAAGCTTTAAACCATAAAATCTCAATTATCACACTGAATAAACAATTTTATTAGCTTTGCTAATTTCTAATAACGAAATTGGGACAGAGAAACAAACAAAACCTAAATTTGTATAAAGCAACGAAACAATGTTTAATTTTATTTGCATGAAATAAATAATTTTATGATATTTATCATAACACACACCGCAGCTGCTATGCCAACAATAGCTCACCAAATCAGGTCTCCTCCTCCTCCCTTCACAGTGAACATAAAAATGCTAATAATAGAATAATTTGAAATTTCAATGATATTAGAAAGCTATAAGGCTGTCAAAAGCAGCTAATTAAATTATTAATGAACACGAATTAGAATTGGAACATTGCAGTTAGGATTTCGTGTGAAGCCTAGTTAATGAATGGCATGGGAAATCTTTTATTACTTTTTTGCAAAGTCTCTATATTGGGAGTAGATAATTGAATTGTTAAAAAAATGGCATTGATATCCACCACCTCGAATATATGTATATACAGTCGAAACCGGATAAGTGAAACACTACAAATACAGCAATTTGGTTTCACTTATCCGTAATTTTCAGTTTAGCACAGTTCGGATAAGTGCAATTAAGTACCAGTTAAGCAATATAAGCGCATAAGTAGAAGTGAATTTTCACTTCAACGCTCTAATTATGTATGAAATAACTTGAGTTGAAAAAAGTCAATGCTCACTAGAACTATTTAAATGTCAGATATAGTCATAAGCGATATATCAAACTATGTTATTGCGAATTTTATTTATGATGCGATTTTATAAAACTGCTGATAGTTTCCCATAGAAATAACTTTTTATTTATGCGATTTTGGTTCGATATAAAAATGGAATTTGGGGTGTATTTTTTATTTATGCGATTTTAGTTCGAAATAAAAACGGAATTTGGGGTGAAAAAAAAATATTTCAGCCAAGAGGTATTTTCAGTTAAGCGGTATTATCAGTTAAGCGGTATTTTCACTTAAGCAGTATTTTCAGTTAAGCGATTTTCACTTAAGCGGATTCAATTGCATTAAAAAACAGAAATAACTTCGGCCGGGCCGAATTTTGGATACCCACCACCTCGGGAATATATGTAAACCACCTTTCATCATAATCCGCTGAAAATTGCATACCTTGAGTCCCATAGCAGTTATGTCGAAATATGTTCCGATTTGGACCAAATTCTAATAAGTAAAACTCATTGTTCGATTATGTATAACAAAATATTGGTCTTTTTAGTAGCTATAGCGAAAAATAAATCGATCTGAACCATATACAACATGGATGTCGAAAATCGGATTATAAATGCGCCTTTTTTGGGACCAAGACTTTTAATCGAGATATCGGTCTATGTGGCATGTATATGCATATCCTGATCGATCTAGACCAAATTGCAGAAATATGTGGAGGGGCTTAACCTAGCTCTCTGTCCCAAATTTCGGCAACATCGGACAATAAATGCGCCTTTTATGGGCCCAAAACATTTAATCGAGAGATCGGTCTATATGGCAGCTATATCTAAATCTGGACCGATCTGAGTCGAATTGAAGAAGGATGTCGAAGGACCTAACACAACTCACTGTCCCAAATTTAGGCGAAATCGGACAATAAATGCGCCTTTTATGGGCCCAAAACCTTAAATTGAGAGAACGGCCTATATGGCAGCTATATCCAATCCTGGACTGATCTGTTCCATATTACAGTAAGATGTCAAGGGGCTTAACTTAATTCACTGTCCCAAATTTCGGCGACATCGGACAATAAATTCGCCTTTTATGGGCCCAAAACCTTAAATTGAGAGATCGGCCTATATGGCAGCTATATCCAATCCTGGACTGATCCGTTCCATATTACAGTAGGATGTCAAGGGGCTTAACTTAACTCACTGTCCCAAATTTCGGCGAGTTTTTACAATAAATGCGCCTTTTATGGGCCCAAGACCTTAAATCGAGAGATCGGTCTATATGGCAGCTATATCCAAATCTGATCCGATCAGGGCCAAATTAAAGTAAGATGTCGAAGGACCTAACATAACTCACTGTCCCAAATTTCTGCAACATCGGACAATAAATGCGCCTTTTATGGGCCCAAAACCTTAAATCAAGAGATCGGTCTATATGGCAGATATATCGAAATCTGATCCGATCATGGATCAGATTTCGATATAAGTTGGGATGTCGAAGGGCCTAACACAACTCATTGTCCTAAATTTCAGCAAAATCGGATAATAAATTTGGCTTTTATGGGCCTAAGACCCTAAATCGGAGGATCAGTCTATATGGCAGCTATAACCAAATCTAGACCGATCTGCACCAAATTGACGAAGAATGTCGAAGGGCCTAACACAACTCACTGTACCAAATTTCGGCAACATCGGATAATAAATATAGCATTTATGGGTCTTAGACCCTAAATCGGAGGTTCAGTCTATATGGGAGCTATATCAAGATATAGTCCGTTATAGCCCATCTTTGAACTCAACCTGCTTATGGACAAAAAAAGAATCTGCGCAAAGTTTTAGCTCAATATCTCTATTTGTAAAGACTGTTGCGTGATTTCAACAGACAGACGGACGGACATGGCTAGGTATTCTTAGATTTTTACGCTGATCAAGAGTATATATACTTTTTAGGGTCGGAAATGGATATTTCGATGTGTTGCAAACGGAATGACGAAATCAGTATACTGGGAGCATTCTATGGTGGAGGGTATAAAAACCCGTACTTATGAATATAAATATCGCCCGATTTCCCCATATAAGGATGTAGTGACCACAATTTTCAGCCAATATGCACAAAATTTCATCCGAAATGTGCTATTACCCGAAAAAATCGGTGCAGATTGAGATATGACTCACATATGAAGATGCTACCAGACGGGCGGACTTTGTCATTAGAAACCGGAAGTTCGAATTTGATTTTAGATCCATTGTTTTTAGGGAAAATTATTTTAGAATTCATCGTACCATCGTAGATTCCAATTTTGTTATCGATTTAGCGATTAAAAACTTGCCCACCCTAATGTACATGATTGTGGGTGAGCCGTTTAGACTTTTGCCCGCCACTTTCTCTTTGTCATTTCTTATTTCCTCTTATGTTTCAAACATTTCCCACTTTTTTCTTTACCTTTTCACCCAAACTTTATAATGCGCCAGAGCGGCCTCTAAGTGAGCTACCCGTTTAAATTAAAACTGGAATCCTTGCACTGGAATAGATTTTTTTTTAAAACATTTTAGGACTTTCTGCTCATTTGGTAGGGTAAAAATCCTTGTTCCAATTTTTTACTTCTTCATTATAATATCTCGGTTCAAGTAAATGATTTTGGGTTGACTTGCTTGCATCCCTTTTTTATGCCCCCTATCTCTCTCCTTGCATTTTTAGCTGAGATTTTCATGCTCTAGTGTTGTAAAACACCCATCATCATCATCAATTGGCTGTCAATGCCATAAAATTTCCTTGAAAAGGAAAACTGTAGAAACACTCAACCAATTTGTAGAAAAGCACTTCGTTTATGCCAATAACGATATTCGTATTGGCTATATAGCCTTCAAACTCCACCACCATCATCACCATCACAAACAACAGTTGGAAAATGTATGTAAACCAAAAGAACTTGATGGGAAAAAATTCAAATATATAGAGCGAGAGAAGAAAAAAAGGGAGGTGAAGTGGGACCAGCAAAAAAGACGGAAAATTGAATTTTTCATAATTTAATTCATTTACATTGACAATGGTAACGATGATGATGATGATTATGACAACGAATAAACGAATAAAACGTTTTCTTTTAGTCACTTCCTTGCCTCCTCCTCTACCCCAAAAAAAAAAGCAATACCCAGCCCAAAGTTTTTCCAAGCAATTTATTTTCTATAGCCTCTAAATTATGGTACAACATCATTTAGCCTTGCCATGAGTTCCTCACCCCCACTCATTTGGGCTTTGATGGATAGATGGATGGGTGGCATATGCATATCATACAAAATTTGCTTTAAAACTTCCAAGTGTAAATCAATTAACATCCACCCTGACGATGACGATGTCAATTCTGTTGATGATGGTCTTTTATGTTGTGAACGCATATTGGGAAAATTTTTGTCGCAAAATTAAATGAAGAAGTTTTTCTTTTAATTGAATCATAACGAACTAAGAACTGAGAAACTAAGACTGAGAGAAATTAGCTTGGCTGCTGCAAGGATTTCAAAAAAGGAAAATAAAACTAGGATTGCCATTTTGATGGATGGCTCATGAGCAACTTGATACACTGAGCTAGCTCTTGAACCCGGTAGTAGGCTTAGAATGAATGGAATTGAACTTACAGCTGCAGTAGCGGTAATAGCAGTGTTATAGCCGATGAAGGACTCCATTGGATCAGTTCGGCATATACAACCGGCTGTCTTGGTGTTATCAGGCAGCAACCTGTTGTCTGCTATTACAAACTCGACTAGTAAAGTGGCAGCGCTTGCCAAAAAACGGCTGGTCTACCGAAGACATCTAGCTCGGGTCATCGGCACATAACCGATGCTATTTCATATTCGATTGTGTACCATTTGTATAGGGCAAAGGCCTTTCTTGACAAGTGTGTCATATATGAAGAGTGAGAGCTACAAGGTATCCTAAGACTATATCCTAAGACAATAAAAATCGAACTCCCTTAACAAGGCTCGCAGACTTATATATAGTCTGGTTAGCAACTTAATGCCTAATTTGGCACCGCTACAGCAGTCATCGAAAAGACTGTGGTCAACGGTTGAACAATGGAGTTTGAACAGTGGTATCCTAAGACTATATCGTAAGACAATAAGAATCGAACTTCCTCAACAAGGCTCAAAGACTTATATCTAGCCTGGCTAGCAACCTAATTCCTAATTCGACAACGGTACAGCAGTCATCGTAAAGACTGTGGTCAATGGTGTTGTGGCTCTAAGAACCTTTGGTAATGTTAGTTAAGACAGCTTAATAATTGCGTTAATTTTCGAGTGAGAAGAAGAGCGCAAGAAAATCAGAAAAAAAGTTCCAGCAGAGGTTATCCCCCTTCTACGGCTGGCGACTGTAGTTTGTTGTAGTGGTTGACATGGAATTGTTCTCTAATATTTACGTTACTTTAAGCAAAATGTAATCGGTATACTCTGACTAGGTCCTTAGGGAACTGCCAGGACCTCCTTCAGATTGTGACGATGCTGGCTAGCATGGTGCTACTGCCTACCAAGTTCTTTTGCAGCGGCGAAGTTTATCAGCCCCAATCCATTATCGGAAATTTTCTGGGTAGAATTTTTCCGACTGTTGGATTATTGCTTCCCTATTTGTAGCCTATAACACCACAGGCTATTTTAACTTTGTGCATTTGTTATCTATGCTATGAAGGAAAAGAGATAGAAACTTTGTTAAGCTTTCTGATCGACATAGAATTACTTCCTGATTCAAAGTAGCTATGTTCGTCTGTCTGTTCCTCTGTCTGTCTGTCTGTCCGTTTGTCTGTCTGTCCGTCTGACTGTCTGTCTGTCCGTCTGTCTGTCCGTCTGTCTGTCCGTCTGTCTGTCCGTCTGTCTGTCCGTCTGTCTGTCCGCCTGTCTGTCCGTCTGTCTGTACGTCTGTCTGTCCGTATGTCTATCTGTCCGTCTGCCCGTCTGTCTGTACATCTGTCTGCCTGTCCGTCTGTCTATCCGCCTGTCTGTCCGTCTGTCTGTCCGTCTGTCTGTCCTTCTGCCTGTCTGTCCGTCTGTCTGTCTGTCTGTCTGTCCGTCTGTCTGTCCGCCTGTCTGTCCTTCTGTCTGTCCGTCTGTCTGTCCGTCTGTCTGTCCGTCTGTCTGTCCGTCTGTCTGTCTGTCCGTCTGTCCGTCTGTCTGTCTGTCCGTCTGTCTGTCCGTCTGTCTGTCTGTCTGCCTGTCCGTCTGTCTGTCCGTCTGTCTGTCCCTCTGTCTGTCCGTCCTTCTGTCTGTTTGTCCATTTGTCTGTCTGTCTCTCCGTCTGTCTGTCCGCCTGTATGTCCGTCTGTCTGTCCGTCTGTCTGTCCGTCTGTCTGTCCGTCTGTCTGTCCGTCTGTCTGTCCGTCTGTCTGTCCGTCTGTCTGTCCGTCTGTCTGTCCGTCTGTCTGTCCGTCTGTCTGTCCGTCTGTCTGTCCGTCTGTCTGTCCGTCTGTCTGTCCGTCTGTCTGCCTGTCCGTCTGTCTGTCCGCCTGTATGTCCGTCTGTCTGCCTGTCCGTCTGTCTGTCCGCCTGTATGTCCGTCTGTCTGTCCGTTTGTCTGTCCCTCTGTCTGTCCGTCTGTCCACCTGTCCGTCTGTCTGTTCGTCTGTCTGTCTGTCTGTCTGTCTGTCTGTCTGTCCGTCTGTCTGTCCGTCTGTCTGTCTGTCCGTCTGTCCGTCCGTCTGACTGTCCTTCTGTCTGTCTGTTCATCTGTCTGTCTGTCTGTCCGTCTGTCTGTCTGTTCATCTGTCTGTCTGTCTGTCCGTCTGTCTGTCCTTCCATGTATTCTTGTATTCAAGGTATAAGCATCATTAAAAGTCAATTTTTTATCAAATTTTGTAGAAGTCACTTTTTTGGCCCAAGGACAAAGGCTATTGAAAAAACAAGTACAATAAATGTGTGCTAAGTTCAGCTGGGCCGAATCTTGGGAACCCGCCACCATTGATCTGCTAAAAATGTATACTAAATAACTTCTGTCAAAACAGCAAAAATTAAAGCTGTTAGGAACAGAACAAGGATAATCGTGAAACCGGTTTATATGGCAGCTATATCAGGTTATAGAACGATTTGGAGCGAACTTGGCGCAGTTGATGAAAGTCATAACAGAATTGGGAGATCGATTTATATGGAAAATATATCAGGTTATAGACTGACTATGTGCAAAGTTCTAGCTAAATTGGACAAAAGTTGCGGATTCCAGGGGCTAAAAATCAAATTAGGACATCGGTTTATATGGAAGCTATATCAGGTTATTGACTGATTTGGACTGTATTAAGCACAGTTGCTAGAAGTCGTAACTGAACACCGCATGCCAAATTTCAGCCGAATAAAACAACAATTGCGGCTTCCAGGGTCTTAAGAAGTCAAGTCGGGAGATCGGTTTATTTGGGAGCTATGTCAGGTTATAGACCGATTTGAACCGTACTTAACACAGTTGATGGAAGTCATAACTGAACACGGCATACCAAATTTCAGTCAAATAGAACAACTATTGCGGCTTCCAGGGTCTTAAGAAGTCAAATCGGGAGATCGGTTTATTTGGGAGCTATGTCAGGTTATAGACCGATTTGGACCGTAAATGGCACAGTCCTGGAAGTCATAACGAAACACATCATGGAAAATTTGAGCCATATCCGACAAATATTGCGGCTGGTAGGGTCTCAAGAGGTTAAATTGGGAGATCGGTTTATATGGGAGCTATATCAGGTTATAGACCGATTTGAACCGTACTTGACACAGTTGTTGGAAGTCATAACAGAACACATCATGAAAAATTTCAGTCAAATCGGATAAAATTTGGAGCTTTCAGGGGCTCAAGAAGTGAAATCGGCAGATCGGTTTATATAGGAGCTACATCCAAATCTCAACCGATATGGCCTATTTGCAATCTCCTACAACCTACGTCAATGGTTAGTATCTGTGCAAAATTTCAAGCGGCTAGCTTTACGCGTTCGATCGCTATAGTGATTTAGACAGAAGGACGGACGAACAGACATGGCTAGATCAACTCGGAATGTTGAGACGATCAAGAATATATATGGGGTCTTAGACGAATATTTCGAGGTGGTACAAGCGTAATGACTAGATTAGTATACTCCCATACTATGGTGGTGGGCAAGAAAAGTAATTAGTCGAAAACGTATGGAGAATAGGTCGTATACGTATTATTATTAAAATAATGTTATTTATACGTCACGTCTCCCTCATAAGTATAGGCTTCATTGTTATACCCTCCACCATAGAATGGGGGTATACTAATTTAGTCATTCAATTTGTAACACCTCGAAATATGCGTCTAAGACCCCATAAAGTATCGTATATATATTCTGGAGCGTCATTTCATTTTAAGCCGATCTAGTCATGTCCGTCCGTCTGCCTGTCAAAAGCACACTAAGGTTCGAAGGGGTAAAGCTAGGCGTTTGAAAATTTGCACAAATGATTCTTAATAGTGTAGGTCGGTTAGGATTGTAAATGGGCCAAATCGGTCAATGTTTGATATAGCTGCCATATAAAACAATCTAGAATCTTGAGCCTCTAGATGGCCTTTCCGATTTTGCTGAATTTTTGTACAATGACTTTACCAATGACCTTCAACTTACTTGTCAAGTATAGTTTAAATCGGCCCAAAACCTGTTACAGCTCCCATATAAACCGACCTCCCGATTTGACTTCTTGAGCCTCTAGAGGGCGCAATTCTTATCGGATTTGGCTGAAATTTTGTACTATGACGTGTTCTATGATATTTAATGGATGTACCAAATATGGTTTGAATCGGTATTAAACCTAATATAGCTCCTATATAAACTGATCACGCTATTTTATTTCTTGAGCCTATAGGGCCTAATTCTTATCGGACTTAGCGGACATTTTGCACAGTTACTTCTTCTGTGCCCTTTAATATACGGTGCCAAATATGATCTGAATCGGTCCATAACCTGATATAGTTCGCATGCAAACCGAACCCCAATTTTCTTCTAAAGTCCGCAATGCTTATCCGATTGAAATTTTGCTCAAATGGGATCTACTGTTGTCGTTAACATCCAAACCAAGTACGGACTGAATCACGAGATAGCGGTCGAACACGTAAAGCTGGCCACTTGAAATTTTGCACAGATACTAAATATTGATGTAGGTCGTTGGGGATCGCAAATGGGCCACATCGGTTCAGATTTGGATATAACTCCCATAAAAACCGATCTACCGAATTTTAATTTTTGAGCCCCTGGAAGGCTCAATTTTCATCTGATTTGGCTGAAATTTTGCACATAGTGTGGTAAGTACGGTCCAAATCGGTCAAGAACCTGATATAGCTTCCATATAAACCGATCTATCGATTTTACTTCTTGAGTCCCCTGGAAGCCGCAATTTTTGTCCGATTTGGCTAAAATTTTGCACATAGTGTTCTGCTATGACTTCCAACAACTGTAGAAAGTACTGTTCAAACCGGACAATATCTTGATAAAGCCCCCATGTAAACCAGTCTCTCGATCACCTTTGTTCGGTTCCTAGAGCTTTAATTTTTGCTAATTCCATGATGATGGGTTCCCAAGATTCGGCACGGCCGAAGCACGCTTTTACTTGATTTTTAATTAAGATGATTTTTATTAAATACTAGTTGACCCGGGCCCGCTCCGCTGCGCATTCTATTTGGTGGTTGTTATGGTGGTGGGACGTCCGCTAGACAGTTGGCCCCTAATGTTGATATCAGATACGTTGTCTACTCCCACATACCTTTAATTTGAGCCCCATATTTCCATAGTCGGCAAACATGACCGGCTTGGAAGGTGTTTTGGGGAATGGGTGGCCACTCAAGGAGTTGGCCTTGAAAATATATATCGGATTCGTGTTCCACTCTAAAAACCCTCTTATTTGAGCCTCATATTGCAATAGTCAGAAAATACTTACTATTTGGTGGGTGGTGTTGTGGGGGTGGGGTGGCCCCATAGACACTTTTCCCGAATATTGATATCAAATTCGTGCTTTACTCCCCAAAAAGACCTTTTATTTGAGCCCCATATAGCTATGGTCGTAAATTTGTCCCCTTTGGGGGATGTTTTTGGTGAGAGGAGCCCCCCAAACACTTGGTCCCATATTTTGATATCAGATTCGTATTCTACATTCAAATACCTTTCATTTAAGCCCCATATTCCCATGGTCAGTAAATAAGTCCTGTTTGGGGGGTGTTTTGGGAAAGGGGTGGACCCCCAGAAACGTGGTCCCATATTTGGATATCAGATTTGTATTCTACTCGCAAATACCTTTCATTTGAGCCCCATATTGTTGTGATTGGTCTAAGTATATGTTTGGTAGGTTTTAGGGTGGGGCGGCCCACCTAGGTACCCCATCGGAAATTTGGATACCAAATTTTTGTTTTTAGGGTACTATATAGTAGAGCACACAAAATTTCGGTTAAATCGCACCAACCATCTCCGAGATCTGGCGTTTCTGAAAATAGCGTCCGCCTCCCCTTCAGATATCAAAAAATGTAGTACCTTATTTTCACCACGCGGTCATTGTGCACCATCTGTGAAAATTTTAAAGAAAATCGGTTCAGCCGTTTCAGAGTCTATAAGGAACACACAAACATATAAACAAACAAACACAAATTGATTTATATATATATAAGATTTGAAAAACTATTTTTTTTTTCTTATTTCAGAATGCAGACATTAAAAAACATCCCAAAACATTATGGTAAGGTAAAGTATCACAAATTAATGTTCGTTGATAAATTTTCCTTCTACATTTTTTATTTATTATATTTTTGTAATTTATTAAATTGGTCCTCTACAGGAGAACCGCCTACAACGGTGATGGTGAATATAATGGTGGCCTTTACGTTAGTTACAAAAAATTGCTTAAACTTCACATTTCTTTCACATACTAATCAAATATTCCTTAATTTTAGTTGTATTTTTTTATCACATTTTTTAATCATTCATATTTTGTCAAAAATACTTTAAAACACCTCACTCACATTTTTTCGTTAATTGAACAATAACTGGGAATTTTTTTCAAAATTTAAAAAAAAAGATTGATGGTAAACAAATTTTCAACAATCCACTACCGACAACCGCTATGTCCACATAAGCCCACTTTCCGTTAGTGATCTTGCGTCTAGTGTCAATGAGCCCGGAAAATAAGCAACAAACTGAAAATGTCATAAATATTTTCACATCTGTTGTCTTTTACTAAGGAAAAATAAGGCCATAATTTCTAGAGTCTCTTTGTTTGTTTTGCAGCTGGATAAATTTTTCTTTGAATTATTTGTTTACAAAGCTGTGTATTTTACGAGGGGTAACTTGGGAATTCATAAACACTTAAACTAAGAAACATGTCACATTTCAGCTTAATATCCCTGCAATAAGAAATAAATTACAAATTAAGTTTTAAGATTTTAATTCAAAGAAAATTCATCGTATGGTCCCCCTTCTCGAATCGAATTTGATTTAATAGCACTTAAATAGACACTAAACCATTTGAACAGGGTGCCGTATACGTATTTTAATTACAATAAAATCACGTATACGCTACATGTACTTTTAAAGTCTTATTAAGGGTCGTGGCGATACTTGGCAAAACATCACCATGGAATCAGTGTTGCCATTTTTGGTAGGTTCCCACCAAAATTGGTAGGTTTTATTCTCTTGGTAGTTTGGTAGGCTGACCTCAAATTTTGGTAGACTTTTATACCCTCCACCATAGGAAGGAGGTATACTAATTTCGTTATTCTGATTGTAACACCTCGAAATATGCGTCTAAGACCTCGATCGTCTTGACATTTTATGTCGAACTAGCCAGGTCCATCCGTCCGTCCGTCTGTCTGTCGAAAGCACGCTAACTTTTGAAGGAGTAAAGCTAGCCGCTTGAAACTTTGCACAAATACTTCTTATTGGTGTAGGTCGGTTGGGATTGTAAATGGACCAAATCGGTCCATGTTTTGATATAGCTGCCATATCAACCGATCTTGGGTCTTGACTTCTTGAGCCTCTAGAGGGCGCAATTCTCATCCAATTTGACTGAAATTTTGCACATAGTGTTTTGATATCTCTTCCAACAACTGTGCTAAGTACGATTCAAATCGTTCTATAACCTGATATAGCTGCCATATAAACCGATCTTGGGTCTTGACTTCTTGAGGGCGCAATTCCTAACCCAATTCGACTGAAATTTTGCACATAGTGTTATGATATCCTTTCCAACAACTGTGCGAAGTACGGTTCAAATCGGTCCATAACCTGGTATAGCTGCCATATAAACCGATCTGGGGTCTTGACTTCTTGAGCCCCTAGAGGGAGCAATTCTTAATATAATTGGACTGAAATTTTGCACGTGGTGTTTTGATATCTCTTCCAACAACTGTGCCAAGTATGGTTCAATTCGGTCCATAACCTGGTATAGCTGCCATATAAACCGGTCTTGGGTCTTGACTTCTTGAGCCTCTAGAGGGCGCAATTCCTATCCGATTTGGCTGTAATTTTGCACGTGGTGTTTTGGTATCCCTTTCAACGTTTATGCGAAATATGGTTCAAATCGCTCTATACCCTGATATAGCTGCCATATAAATCGATCTGGGGTCTTGAGTTCTTGAGCCTCTAGAGAGCTCAATTCTCATCTGATTTGGCACAGATTTTGTACAACGGCTTCTCCCATGACCATCAACATACGATTTCAATTTGATCTGAATCGATCTATAGCTTGACACAGCTCCCATATAAACCGATCTCCCGATTTTGCTTCTTGAGCCCCGAATCGGACTATAACTTGATATAGCTCCACCTCCTCCTCCATCCATATTTATTATTCTTTGTTTGCCTAAAAAGAGATACTGCGCAAAGAACTCGACAGATGCGATCCATGGTGGAGGGTACATAAGATTCGGCCCGGTCGAACTTAGCACGCTCGTACTTGTTCAACATGCGATACATCGTCGCTGGGGAGAACTCTATATTACTTAATTCCTATCGTTTCTGTGTATTCGTTAATAGCGCAGAATACAACCATAGATGTCGAGGGACCAAAAACTGTTATAAGGGGTTAACTGTAAATAGGAAAAAAATGCATAAATTCTGATATTGAGTGTAATTTGCACGAGTGTTAAGGGATCCCTTCCAAATTTCTTAATTTTTGGTTAAGAATTCAGTGTTTTATACGATCAATGCCTTTAATCGGAAAACAGGACTATATGGCAGCTAAAAAAAAATATGGTCAGATCTGGACCATACTAAGATGTTGTCGAAAATTTGTAGTAAAAGCAAAATTCTCGGCTCAAATCCTCAAATCGAAAGATCACTTTATCCAAACTCGACACGATGGTTCATTGAAATCGGCCAAAAATAAGACTTTTGGTAACTCAAGATTTGAAACCTATACATCGTGGAGTTGAAAATGTTTAATTTGGTGCGTTTTAAATGGAGTGGCAAAATGGTCACACCTTAGTGCCGAACTATTGGCTTGAAGCACGATTTTCCCCAAAATTTGGTAGAAAATAATTTTCTTGAGCATGGAATATTCAAATTTTTCAAATTCATAGCTAATTTACAAATTATTTGTTTAAATGAGAATCATATGAATTAAAGATATTAAGCAAACTAATCGCTTGTACAGGATTAAGAAGTTAAATCGAGGTTCGATGTATATGGGGTCTATATAATTATTTATGCAACTATCTTAGCAAAAAAGTTTCTGCCATTGGGTATTTTTATGCCCACCACCATAGGATGGGGGTGTACAAATCTAGTCATTCCATTTGTAACACCTCGAAATATTCGTCAAAGACCCCATAAAGTATATATATTCTTGATCGTCTTGACATTTTAAGTCGATCTAGCCATGTCCGTCCCTCTGTCTAAATCACTATAGCGGTCGAACGGATAAAGGTGGCCGCTTAAAATTTTGCACATACACTTCTTATTGATTTAGGTCGTTGGGGATTGCAAATGGGTCATATCGGTTGAGATTTGGATGTAGTTCCCATATAAACCGATTTCCCGATTTGATTTCTCGAGCCAGTGGAAGCCGCAATTTTTTTCTGATTTGGCTAAAATTTTGCAGATAGTGTTTTGTTATAACTTCCAACTATGTGTAAATGCTGTAAATCAATTTGATCACTCTGCCCTCTCTGTGTTCATTTTAGCTTCTCCAAGTTAGCGCCATCTACTGGTTGCTTTCAATTGAATCAACTAAACCCAATTAAAAACAGCCTGCAGATGGCGCCTTCTTAAATGTTAGTGCTACTCGCTTGGGGTGGCTTAACGCCCCTAACATTGATCATCATGTGGGATGTGTCTATAAATGACTATATGTCTTCCCATTAAATAGACATCCTTTAGTCTTCTTTTAAATCAAATAAAATTGTCATATTAAACGATTTTTTGTGATAAAGAACTAATTTGCCTGTCTAAATATTTGGTACGGTGTCGATGGTTCTTACCGACCATCAATAACTTAGATCACATTTTTTATACCCTCCACCATAGGATGGGGGGTATACTAATTTCGTCATTCTGTTTGTAACTACTCGAAATATTCGTCTGAGACCCCATAAAGTATATATATTCTTGATCGTCGTGAAATTTTATGTCGATCTAGCCATGTCCGTCCGTCTGTCTGTCCGTCCGTCCGTCCGTCTGTCTGTCGAGAGCACGCTAACTTCCGAAGGAGTAAAGCTAGCCGCTTCAAATTTTACACAAATACTTCTTATTAGTGTAGGTCAGTTAGTATTGTAAATGGGCCATAACGTTCCATATTTTGATATAGCTGCCATATAAACCGATCTTGGGTCTTGACTTCTTGAGCCTCTAGAGTGCGCAATTCTTATCCGATTGGAATGAAATTTTGCACGACGTGTTTTGTTGTGATATCCAACAACTGTGCCAAGTATGGTTCAAATCGGTCCATAACCTGATATAGCTGCCATATAAACCGATCTTGGGTCTTGACTTCTTGAGCCTCTAGAGTGCGCAACTCTCATCCGATTGGAATGAAATTTTGCACGTAGTATTTTGTTATGATATCCAACAACTGTGCCAAGTTTGGTTCAAATCAACTTGATATAGCTGTCATATAAACCGATCTGGGATCTTGACTTCTTAAGCCTTTAGAAGTCGCAATTATTATCCGATTTGCCTGTAATTTCGTACGATGGATTCTCTCACGTACGTGTTTATTATGGTTTGAATCGGTCTATAGCCCGATACAGCTCCCATATAAATCGATCTCTCTATTTTACTTCTTGAGCCCCAAAGGGCGCAATTCTTATTCGAATTGGCTGACATTTCACACAGGTCTCCAACATATAATTTAATTGTGGTCCAAACCGGACCAATCTTGATATCGCTCTAATAGCAGAGCAAATCTTTTCTTATATCCTTTTTTGCCTAAGAAGAGATGCCGGGAAAAGAACTCGACAAATGCGATCCATGGTGGATGGTATTTAAGATTCGGCCCGGCCGAACTTAGCACGCTTTTACTTGTTATTTCATAACGTAGTCTACCTTTCATTTGAGTCCTATATCGATATGTACGTCCAATATGTTTGTTTTCAATACCATATTCGTATTCTACTCTCCAAACCCTTTCATTTGATAGCCATATTGTCCCTATCGGTCAATTTTTGGTTTTTGGGTGGGGTTCATGGGGTAACGGGGGAGGGTCCGCCACTTTCAATATCAATAAAATTTTATAGCCTATTGCTTCTTCCAAACCATATTCGTAATTTACTCCCAAATAGCTTTCAGTTGAGTCCCATATTGCTATTATCGTCTAATATGCCTACTTAAAGGGGTTTTGGGGACGGGGCGACCTCCTAGGTACTTGGATCCAACTTTTGATATAAAATTTGTATTCTCCTCCCTAATACCTTCCTTTTGGTACCCATATTGTTCCTATTGGTCCACTTTTGATTGTGGGTGGTGTTTTTGGGGTAACGGAGAGGATCCACCCCCTTCCAATATCAACAAATTATGTAGCCGCTTGCTCCTTCCAGACCATAATCGTAATCTACTCCGGAATACCTTTCATTTGAGTCCCATATTGTCACGATTGTCCAACAAGCCTAGTTTAGAGGGTTTTGGGGTTGGGGCGGACGCCCAGTTACTTGGACCCAATTTTTAATACGAAATTTGTGTTCTACTCCTGAATACCTTTCATTTGAGTCACATATTGTCCCGATCGGTCTACTCTTATTTTTGGGTGGTACTTTTAAGGTAAGGGGGAGGATTCGCCCCCCTTGCGATATCAAAAAATTATATTGCTCCTTTCGGATCACTCACCACAATCGGTGAAAATTTCAAAAAAATCGTTTTAGCCGTTTTTGAGTCTACACAGAAAAAACAAATTCACAAACCCACAAACATACTAACAAACACAAATTCATACGTGTCGATCTGTCTGTACAGACGGTCCGTCCGTCTGTAGAAATCACGATAGCGGTCAAAGGCGTAGAGCTAGCCGCTTGAAATTTTCCAAACATACTAAAATGTAGGTCTTTGGGGATTGCAAATGGGCCATATCGGTTGAGATTTAGATATAGCTTACGTATAAACCGATCTCCCGATTTGACCTATTGAGCCTCTGGAAACCGTAATTTCTGTCCGATTTGGCTGAAGTTTTGTACATAGTGTTCCAACAACTGTGCCAAGTACGGTTCGAATCAGTAAGGAATCTGATGTAGCTCCCATATAAATCAATCTCTCAATTTGACTTCTTGAACCCCTGGGAGTCTCAGTTTTCATCCGATTTGACTAATATTTTGCACATAGTGTTCTGTTATAGCTCCCAACAAATCGGCCAAGAACATGATATAGCTCCCATATAAACCGATCACCCGATTTGACTTTTTGAGCCCTTCCAAGCCGCGATTTTTATCCGATTGGAATGAAATTTTATGTTATTTGTCTCAACAACTATGCCAAGTACGGCCCAAATCGGTCTATAACCAGATATAGCTCCCATATTTCAGCACAATCCATGGTGGTGTGTTCCCAAGATACGGTCCGGCCGAACTTGGCACGCTTTTACATGTTGTCTATTATTTTAGTATATTTTGTTATATTTTTTTTATTAATTTTTTTTACACCATCCCTTTTCCGTTCCTTTAAGTCCAATTTTTCCCTTAAATTTATAAATTTCCCCAGAATTATCACCCCACATTTTCATATCAATTACTTGTATTTTCTTTCGATTGTATTCTAGTTGATCTACATTCTGAATGCAAAAAGTAAAAATAAATGACAATATTTATTTATTTATATTTATCACCTATCATTTATCATAGAAAAAAAATGAAATTGTATTTGACGTGCCTCCTAGAACTGAAGGTAAACATGCAAGCCTTCGCTTTTGTTTCTTTTTCTACCAACCAATTGACACCAATAAATAAAAACAAAAGTTGATTGATTGATTGATTGAGTGATAATGCTCTTGATCGTGATCTTTGTGGGGAGGAAACGATTGATCGAGTTAGCAGCAATCGAGAAATATGAACTCTTTTCAATTGATAATAAAATTAGCAATGACAATAGAGAAAAACTGCACATCTGTGCCTGTTGAGAAAATAGCAGACAACAAATAAATGCGGGCTAAGTTCGGCCGGGACGAATTTTGGGGACCCACCACCACGGATTCTGCCAAAAATTTATACAAAATAAATTTAGTTGAAGGGCATAATCTTATTGCGCCACTGTAGCGCAGAGGTTAGCATGTCCGCCTATGACTCTGAACGCCTGGGTTCGAATCCTGGCGAGACCTTCAGAAAAAATTTTCAGTGGTGGTTTTCCCCTCCCAATGTTGGCAACATTTGTAAGGTACTATGCCATGTAAAACTTCTCTCCAAAGATGTGTCGCATTGCGGTACGCCTCTCGGACTCGGCTATAAAAAGCAGGGCCCTTTATCATTGAGCTTAAAACTTGAATCGGACTGCATTCATTGATATGTGAGAAGTTTGCCCCTGTTCCTTAGTGGAATGTTCATGGGCAAAATTTGCATTTGCAATCTTATTCTACATACCAAACTTCCGTCAAACTAGCAAAATTGAAGCTTCTAGGAACCGAACAAGGATGATTGAGAGACGGTTTTACGTGGGATCAAAATCAGGTTATAGACTGATTTGGACCGTATTTGGCACAGTTGTTGGAAGTCTTAAAAGAACACCGCATGTCCGATTTTCAAAATTTCAAATCGGATAAAAATTGCGGCTTGTAAGCATGTCAAATAGGGA
Source organism: Stomoxys calcitrans (assembly GCF_963082655.1). Taxonomy (NCBI): domain Eukaryota; kingdom Metazoa; phylum Arthropoda; class Insecta; order Diptera; family Muscidae; genus Stomoxys; species Stomoxys calcitrans. Next base: position 38,904,052 of record NC_081556.1, on the reverse strand, counting down.
GACCGGTTTATATGGGAGCTATATCAGGTTATAGACCGATTTGGACCGTACTTGGCACAGTTGTTGAAAGTCATAACAAAACACTTCATGCTCAATTTCAGCCAAATCGTTCAAAAATTACGGCTTGTAAGAGCTCAAGAAGTCAAAACGGGTGATCGGTTTATAAGGGAGCTATATCAGGTTCTTGACCGATTCGGACCGTATTTGGCACACTTGTTGAAAGTCATAAAAAAACACTTCATGCTCAATATCAGCCAAATCGTGCAAAAATTGCGGCTTGTAAGGGCTCAAGAGGTCAAAACGGCTGATCGGTTTATATGGGAGCTATATCAGGTTCTTGACCGATTCGGACCGTATTTGGCACAGTTGTTGAAAGTCATAACAGAACACCAGATGCAAAGCTTCAGCCAAATCAGACAACAATTATGGCTTCCAGGGACTCAAGAAGTCAAATCGGCAGATCGGTTTATATGGGAGCTATATCAGGTTACAGACCGATTGGACTGTACAATGCACAGTTGTTGAAAGTCATAACAGAACACCAGATGCAAATCTTCAGCCACAGCGGACAAAAACTGCGGCTTGTAGGGGCTCAAGAAGTCAAATCGGTAAATCGGTTTATATGGAAGCTATATCAGGTTATAGACCGGTTTGGACTGTACTTTGGCCAGTAGTTGAAAGCCATACCGTACACTAAATACGAAATTTCAGCCAAATCAGACAAAATTTATGGCTTCCAGGGACTCAAGAAGTCAAATCAGCAGATCGGTTTATATGGGAGCTATATCAGGTTATAGACCGATTTGAACTATACTTTGCCCAGTTGTTGAAAGTCATAACAGAACACTACATGCAAGGTTTTAGCAAAATCGGACAAAAATTGCGGCTTATAGGGGCTCAAGAAGTCAAATCGGTAAATCGGTTTATATGGAAGCTATATCAGGTTACAGACCGATTTCGATCATACTTGGCACAGTTATTGGAAGTCATAACGAAACGCGACGTGCAAAATTTCAGCCAATTTAGACAACAATAGTGGCTTCCAGGGACTCAAGAAGTCAAATCAGGACATCGGTTTATATGGGAGCTATATGCAAATCTGAACCGAGATGGCGCATTTGCAATCCCCAACGACCTACATCAATATAAAGTACCTGTACAAAATTGCAAGCGGCTTCGACCGCTATCGTGATTTCGACAGGCAGACGGACGGACATGGCTTGATCGAATCAGAATGTCGAGACAATCCAGAATATATATATACTTTATGGGGTCTTGGATGAATATTTCGAGGTGTTACAAATGGAATGACTGGATAAGTATAGGGTTGCCCAAAAAGTAATTGCGGATTTTTTAAAAGAAAGTAAATGCATTTTTTAAAAAAATTTAGAATGAACTTTAATCAAATATATTTTTTTTACACTTTTTTTCTAAAGCAAGCTAAAAGTAACAGCTGATAACTGACAGAAGAAAGAATGCAATTACAGAGTCACAAGCTGTGAAAAAATTTGTCAACGCCGACTATATGAAAAATCCGCAATTACTTTTTGGGCAACCCAATATATCCCCATCCTATGGTGGTATAATAAATTTTCTATAAGAAATGTAATTTGTTTTAAATTTGCTTTTTAGTGAGACCAAATTGTCTTAACTTACCACCATTTTAAAAAGTTACACAAACATCTTAAAGGTGGCAGTCTCTCCCTTATTTAGTTTACCTTTTTAGGTAAATTTTCTAAGCCTAAGCCGTTTGCCATCAATTTAATTATCTGTAATTTTCTTGTTGGATTTTTTCAGTACCGTCCGCCAAACAACAAAACCATATACTTACTGGTTGGTCAGAAAACAAAGCGCAATTATGGTTTGGGGTTTAATAACCAAACGTTAGCCCTTAAAACCCCTAAAGCCTCTTTATACCCATCGCTCAGTTTTGCCACCCACTATACAATAGGCTATTTTTCTTCCATTTGAAGCACATGCCGCCGCATGCTTATGCATATTCATTGCTTTATTTATTTTTGGTTTACTTTCTTTAAACTGGTCATGTGTGCAGTGTCAAGTTTAAGTTTCAGTTTAATTTGTATAAAGAACAATTATCCGCTCTAGCATCGCCATTAGGTAAATAAACGATGTGTGTCAAGCTTTCATTCTGCCCCTACACTGCATTAGGGAAGATGAACGAATCTAAAGCCACAGATTAAGATGCTGATGATGCCTGGTGTGCCGGATGACTGTTGCTTTGAACGCTCTCCGTCGAGTTGGTCTTAACTAAGTGCTTTATCATGATGAGTAAATGACAGTGTGATAAATTTCTAAACATGAAATAGCACCGTTTGGAAATTGTGCACATGTACCACTGTGTTAATGTATGTGAGATTTTTAAATGCAACTGCCGCATTTAGAATAATTTATGAAAACATTTTAATTCTTCCTAAAGCTAGAATTTTCTTATTTATTTCGAATTTTTCACAAAGCAAGGTAGCCATTATGACGGAAGAAAAATAATAGGAAATTTTGCAAAAGTTACATGAAACTGGTATTTGAAATTGGGAAAAAGAACTCTGTGGCAGACATGAAGTAAAATAAAAATAAATTAAATTAAATTAAAATAAAATAAAATAAAATAAAATAAAATAAAATAAAATAAAATAAAATAAAATTAAATAAAATTAAATAAATTTAAATAAATTTAAATAAAATTAAATAAAATAAAATAAAATAAAATAAAATAAAAATAAAATAAAATAAAATAAAATAAAATAAAATAAAATAAAATAAACTAAAATAAAACAAAACAAAATAAAATAAAATAAAATAAAATAAAATAAAATAAAATAAAATAAAATAAAATAAAATAAAATAAAATAAAATAAAATAACATAAAATAAAACAAAATAAAATAACATAAAATAAAATAAAATAAAATAAATTAAAAATAAAATAAGATAAAATAAAATTAAATAAAATAAATAAAAATTAAATAAAATAAAATAAAATAAAATAAAATAAAATAAAATAAAATAAAATAAAATAGAATAAAAAATAAAATAACATAAAATAAAATAAAACAAAATAAAATAAATAAAAAATAAAATAAAATAAAATTAAATAAAATAAATTAAAAATAAAATAAAATAAAACAAATTAAAAATAAAATAAAATAAAATAATATAAAATAAAATAAATTAAAATAAAAAATAAAATGAAAAAAAATAAAATAAAATAATATAAAATAAAATAAATTAAAATAAAAAATAAAATGAAATAAAATAAAATAAAATAAAATAAAATAAAATAAAATAAAATAAAATAATATAAAATAAAATAAAATAAAATAAAATAAAATAAAATATAATTAAATAAAATAAAATAAAATAGAATAAAAAATAAAATAACATAAAATAAAATAAAACAAAATAAAATAAATAAAAAATAAAATAAAATAAAATTAAATAAAATAAATTAAAAATAAAATAAAATAAAACAAATTAAAAATAAAATAAAATAAAATAATATAAAATAAAATAAATTAAAATAAAAAATAAAATGAAAAAAAATAAAATAAAATAATATAAAATAAAATAAATTAAAATAAAAAATAAAATGAAATAAAATAAAATAAAATAAAATAAAATAAAATAAAATAAAATATAATTAAATAAAATAAAAAAAAAAAATAAAAAAAATAATAAAATAAAACAAAATTAAATAAAATAAAATACAATAAAACAAAACAAGTAAAAGCGTGCTAAATTCGGCCGGGACGAATCTTATATACCCTCCACAATGGATCGCATTTGTCGAATTCTTTTCCCGGCATCTCTTCTTAGGCAAAAAAAGGATATAAGAAAAGATTTGCTCTGCTATTAGAGGGATATCAAGATAGAGTCCGGTATGGGCCACAATTAAATTATATGTTGGAGACCTGTGTGAAATGTCAGCCAATTCGAAAAAGAATTGCGCCCTTTGGGGGCTCAAAAAGTAAAATAGAGAGATCGATTTATATGGGAGCTGCATCGGGCTATAGACCGATTCAGACCATAATAAACACGTATGTTGATGGTCATGAGAGGATCCGTTGTACAAAATTTCATTCAAATCGGATAAGAATTGCGGCCTCTAGAGGCTCAAGAAGTCAAGATCCAAGATCGGTTTATATGGCAGCTACATCAGGTTATGAACCGATTTGAACCTTATTTGACACAGTTGTTGAAAGTAAAAATAAAATACGTCCCCAGATCTGTTTATATGACAGCTATATCAGGTTATGAACCGATATGAACCATACTTGGCACAGTTGTTGGATATCATAACAAAACACGTGGTGCAAAATTTTATTCTAATGGGATAAGAATTGCGCACTCTAGAGGCTCAAGAAGTCAAGACCCAAGATCGGTTTATATGACAGCTATACCAGGTAATGGACCGAATTGATCCATACTTAGCACAATTGTTAAAAGTGATACTAAAACATTATGTGCAAAATTTCAGTCAAATCAGATGAGAATTGCGCCCTCTAGAGGCTCAAGAAGTCAAGACCCAAGATCGGTTTATATGGCAGCTATATCAGGTACCTTTTTACTTGTTTTTTTTTTTTTTTTTTTTTTTTTTTGAAAAACTTTCCTATAGCACTTAAAAAATCACCCTTTACAATGCTGAAATTCGTTCGTTTTGTGAAATGGTTCTTTCTTAAAATCATTTTTTTTCTGTGTACGATTACAGACGAACCCAAATAAGTCAGGTGCGGCTAGCGAGGCTGTATGTGAAGAGGGTGACTAGACTTTGTTGCACTTCCTACGCCAATAACCGGCTTTCGCAAGGGAAATCTTTCAACGTTTGGGATCAAATGTTATTGGGGACTTGAATCGACTCAGGGACATAACAATGACAATAAGACTACTTACGATTACAATATGCAGCAGATATTTTTTGTTAATACAAATTACACAAGTCCGGGTAACACAATTTCCTTAAAAAATAATGGAATAGATTCCTTATTATTTTTTAACTGCAAACAGTTTTTTATTTATAAATAAAATGCCTTATTTTTGTTTGCCAAACACACAAAAAAACCGCTCAATCACTTGTCTTGTGGAGATAATTTCTCTCTCTCTCTCTCTCTATCTGAATTGAGAGCTTAAGCTTTAGTTTTTATTGTATTTTCTGGTTTACTCGAATTCCGCGTGTTTGTTTTTTGTTTAATATATATTTTTTTTAATCTAAACTTTGTTTCTCGAGATGTGACGGTAACGATGACGGTGTTGCTCGGGAAGTGACAGCTGAAACGCAACTGAAAAGATTTCATTACATTTCTGCACTTAATAAACAAATAAAGCAATCCAAGTAACTAATATTACAAACCGAATGCACACACACACACACATGAATACATGCAAACGGACTCTTGCCTACACACACACCTACACTTGTAGACATTAAAAGATGTTAGTTGGAACGAAAGGCCATTTTAAGTGTTAGCCGGTGAAGCATTTGCTAATAAATTGAAATTTTTTGTTACAGTCCAATTTTTTTATGGAGCCAATGCCTTTCTTCCCAGTTTTCCCTATAATAATATATTCTCTAATTTTTATAGCCAATGCAAATTGCCTTCGTTTCTAATTCAATTGTTAACTATTGAAAAACAAATAAAAGCGTGCAAAGTTCGGCCGGGCCGAATCTTATATACCCTCCACCATGGATCGCATTTGTCGAGTTCTTTTCCCGGCACCTCTTCTTAGGCAAAAAAGGATATAAGAAAAGATTTCCTCTGCTATTAGAGCGATATCAAGATATGGTCCGGCTTTAAATTATATGTTGGAGACCTGTGTAAAATGTCAGCCAATTCGAATAAGAATTGCGCCCTTTGGGGGCTCAAGAAGTAAAATAGAGAGATCGATTTATTTGGGAGCTGTATCGGGCTATAGACCGATTCAGACCATAATAAACACGTACGTTGATGGTCATGAGAGAATCCGTCGTACAAAATTTCAGGCAAATCGGATAATAATTGCGACCTCTAGAGGCTCAAGAAGTCAAGATCCCAGATCGGCTTATATGACAGCTATATCAGATTTTGAACCGATTTGAACCATACTTGGCACAGTTGTTGGATATCATAACAAAACAAGTCATGCCAAAATTCATTCAAATCGGATAAGAATTGCGACCTCTAGAGGCTCAAGAAGTCAAGACCCAAGATTGGTTTATATGACAGCTATATCAGGTTATAGACCGATTTGAACCATTCTTGGCACAGTTGTTGGATATCATAACAAAACACGTCATGCCAAAATTCATTCAAATCGGATAAGAATTGGGCCCTCTAGAAGCTCAAGAAGTCAAGACCAAACATCGGTTTATATGACAGCTATATCAGGTTATAAACCGATTTGAACCATTCTTAGCACAGTTGTTGGATATTATGACAAAACACGTCGTGCAAAATTACATTCCAATCGGATAAGAATTGCGCCCTCTAGAGGCTCAAGAAGTCAAGACCCTAGATCGGTTTATATGGCACCTATATCAAAACATGGACCGATATGGCCCCAACCGGCCTACACTAACAAGAAATATTTGTGCAAAATTTCAAGCGGCTAGCTTTACTCCTTCGGAAGTTAGCGTGCTTTCGACAGACAGACGGACGGACGGATATGGCTAGATCGACATAAAATGTCACGACGATCAAGAATATAAATACTTTATGGGGTCTCAGTCGAATATTTCGAGTAGTTACAAACAGAATGACGAAATTAGTATACCCCCCATCTTATGGAGGAGGGTATAAAAAAATTGTGTTTTCATAGCCGGTCCATGTTTTGATATACCTGCCATATAAACCGATCTTGGGTCTTGACTTCTTGAGCCACTAGAGGGCACAATTCTAGTCCGATTTAACTGGAATTTTGCACGTGGTGTTTTGATAGCACTTTCAACAACTACGTTAAGTACGGTTTTAATCGGTCCATATTTTGTTATAGCTGCCATATAAACCGATCTTGGGTTTTGACTTCTTGAGCCCCTAGAGGGCGCAATTCTCGTCCGATTTAACTGGAATTTTGCACGTAGTGTTTTGTCGGCACTTGCAACAACTACGCCAGGTATGGTTTTAATCGGTCCATGTTTTGACATAGCTGCCATATAAACCGACCTTGGGTTTTGACTTCTTGAGCCCCTATAGGGCGCAATTCCCATCCGATTTGTCTGAAATTTTGCACGTATTGTTTTGGTATCACTTCCAATAACTGTGCTGAGTGTGATTCAAATCGGTTCATAATCTCGTATAGCTGTCATATAAACCGATCTTGGGTCTTAACTTCTTGAGCCTCTAGAGGGCGCAATTCTCGTCCGATTTGGCTGAAATTTTGTACAACGGCTTCTCTCCTACGTGTCTAATATGATCTGAATCAATCAATAGCTTGATACAGCTCCCATATAAACCTATCTTCCGATATTACTTCTTGAGCCCCTACAAGGCGCAATTCTTATCCGAATGGACTGAAATATTACACAATGACTTCTACAATGTTCAGCATTCATTTATGGTCCGCATCGGACTATAACTTGATATAGCTCCAATAGCATAACAGTTCTTATTCAATATTCTTTGTTTGTCTAAAAAAAGAGAACCGCGTATACAACTCGACAAATGTGATCTATGGTGGAGGGTATATTAGATTCGGCCCAGCCGAACTTAGCACGCTCTTACTGGTTTGTTCTCTTTTTCTATTTGCAATGAAAAGAAAAACATGGCTTATATTGAAGAAAAACATATAATTGTTTGTTAATAACTTTGTGCGGCATTGCTATGTGAAATGAGCCCTAGTTCTCAGCACTTCAAGAACATTATGAGAATGCCAATCAATAGCTGGTCAGCTGGGGGAGGAAAATATGAAAGTTATTCCCATTGTTTGTAAAATAAATATTTTTTTTAATTTTCATTGAATTATACAAAATTATTAGCATTTATCTAATTAGTGCATCTGATCAACATAGAAATAGGAATCAGACAGCATGGTGTGGTGGTGAAAACATTACAGCATTTTCCTTGGTGGTTTGGTGGAGGTTGCCGCCCCCATTATAAATTATTTATAGATTTTAGAAACATCACAGTTGCCAGAGTGTTATACCCTCCACCATTGGATGGGGGTATACTAATTTCGCCATTCTGTTTGTAACTATTCGAAATATTCGTCTGGGACCCCATAAAGTATATATATTCTGGATCGTCATGACATTTTATGTCGATCTAGCCATGTCCGTCCGTCTGTCTGTTGAAATCACGCTAACTTTCGAAGGACTAAAGCTAGCCGCTTGAAATTTTGCACAAATATTTCTTATTAAGGTAGGCCGATTGGGGCCATATCGGTCCATGTTTTGATATAGCTGCCATATAAACCGATCTAGGGTCTTGACTTCTTGAGCCTCTAGCGTGCGCAATTCGTATCCGATTGGAATGAAATTTTGCACGACGTGTTCTGTTATGATACCCAACAATTGTATTAAGTATGGTTTAAATCGGTCCATAACCTGATATAGCTGCCATATAAACCGATCTAGGGTCTTGACTTCTTGAGCCTCTAGCGCGCGCAATTCGTATCCGATTGGAATGAAATTTTGCACGACGTGTTTCGCTATGACTTCCAACAGCTGTGCCAAATAGGGTTCAAATTGGTCAATAACCTGATATAACTGCCATATAAACCGATCAGGGATCTTGACTTCTTGAGCCTCTAGAGGTCGCAATTATTATTCGAATTGCCTGATTTGCCGATTTTGTACAACGGTTCCTCTCATGACCATCAACATGCGTGTTTATTATGGTCTGAATCGGTCTATAGCCTGATACAGCTCCCATATAAATCGATCTCTCTATTTTACTTCTTGAGCCCCCAAAGGTCGCAATTCTTATTGGAATTGGCTGACATTTTACACAGGACTCCAACTTATAATTTAACTGTGGTCCGAACCGGACCATATCTTGATATCGCTCTAATAGCAGAGCAAATCTTTTCTTTTATCCTTTTTTTGACTAAAAAGAGATGCCGGGAAAAGAACTCGACAAACGCACAGGCTACCCCAAAGACTACACGTCTAGATTTGGAACACTTGCCTGAGGAACTATCGACCACATCGCTAAAGTCAGACAGATTGCAGGAGTGTGAAAATCCCCCTGCCACAATTGAGAGAGGAGGGGATGGCATCGAAACAAGACCCGACAAGCCCTTTTCTTTTTTCTTTTCTTTTATCCTTTTTTTGACTAAAAAGAGATGCCGGGAAAAGAACTCGACAAACGCACAGGCTACCCCAAAGACTACACGTCTAGATTCGGAACACTTGCCTGAGGAACTATCGACCACATCGCTAAAGTCAGACAGATTGCAGGAGAGTGAAAATCCCCCTGCCACAATTGAGAGAGGAGGGTATGGCATCGAAACAAGACCCGACAATCCCTGTGTGGGTGGGTCACAAAGTTGGACTGGGCTCAAGGTCTGCGCCAGCGGAGAAGCACATAACTCAAAAGTATTTCGACAGCAGCAGCTAGTGAAGCATCTAAGGAGGAATCGTCCACACCGCAAGTGTCCAGTGTTCTGGGGAAGAGTGGTTCCACAGCTTTCTTACCTGCCCCTGGATGCGTACGGAAGCTCATCATGACAAGATCTAACGAATCTTGTAAGGATGACCTCCTCGCGGAATCAGAAGACGAGGCTTACACAACAGTGGTAGAAGTTTTGAAGCTTGACTAAGGTCCGGTTTCTACAGATAAACCTCCACCATTGTAAGGCCGCTTTGGTGGTACAAACAGTCCTGCTGATGGCAGGGGGATTTGACGTGGTTCTTATCCAGGAATTACGGGTATGGTTCGTGGACTAAGAATTCCGGGATTGAAACAAAGAGGGGGCTGTGAGCATTCCAAAACTATGTGGCCTAATCTAGACTTGAAGAGGTCTACTGCCTTGCTGTCATTGGCTAGAACAGACGTCTCAATCATTGAGTCCGTCATGACAGGTCAAAAGGTTGCCATAACAACTTTTGCAAAAACTGTGAGGACATCGAAGAAGAGGAGACAATAGAACACCTTCTGTGTGTGTTTCCCGTACTGGCAGTCACAAGGTGTTCCACTTAAAGTTCTCATTTCTTTGAGAACCTGTGTGATGTAGAGGATGTGTTCATACATTCGCAAGTTGTTCGGCTTTTTAGAGTCATCTGGAAGGTTCAACGGTAGGAATTAGAAAGCATCTTCCTTCTACTCTTGCTGTGGTATCACAATGGACAAAAACGTCTAAGTGAGTCCGATGGCAAACTGCCACTTAAGCCTAACCTCACCAAGATCTCAATTGGTCTATAAATAGGTGTGCCCCCTTATAAACCCATCCACGAATTTGACTTCTTGAGCCCTATGAAGGCACAATTTTCGTCAAATTTCGTCTCCAGTGCGCCAGTGGGCGTGGTCCTCATCGCTCCGCCTATGCCATGACAACATGTTTTCTGAACCTTGAGCATTATCCTTACGTTGCACTTTTTCTCCCTACCAATCCGCCAAACTACTGAGGCATAAGTAAGTATCGGTCTAATCACTGTCCTGTATAGCCAGTAGATTATCCTCGGATTGAGGACCCATTTCGAACCTACGGCCCATCTACATAGTGTCCAACATCTTGGAAGCGTCTCAGTACGCTCCTGAATGTGACACTTCCAATTCAATTTCCTGTCCAAGATCGCTCTTAAGTATTTGACTTTGTCAGATATCGTAATCACACCTTCGTCTTCCTAGTGAACAAACAGATTTCAGTCTTTTCTACAATAGGTTAATATTGAGACCCCTAGGTCTAGCCCAGTCGTGTGCCATCTGTAGGACCCTTTCGGCTCTTTTGCATAGCTGGTTCGGATTCTTACCCCTTGGAAGTATTATAACATCGTCATAGCAGAGGGATTCAAATTCCTCCTCGGTCAGCATCCGTTATAGATGATTTATGGTGGTCACCCATAGAAGTGGCGTGTACTGTGCAATTTATCAAGCTTTTCCTTAGCATATGCCTTATGCAGTCTTTAAGGACCAGGTCCACCCGGTACTGGTCTAAGGATTAGATCAATGTGTCGGTTCGCACTTTGTTAAAAGCTCCCTCGATGTCAATGCATACCGCCAGGATGTACGTTTTGGCATCGAAGGATTCTTCTTTTTTATGCACAACCTCGTGCAGGTCAGTCTCCACCGACCTCCCCTTGACATAGGCATGCAGTTTGTATTTGAACAGTTCGCTGGATGTCCTACTCTTTATAATGGCGTCCACAATACGTTCCATGGTTTTGAGTAGAAAGGACGTAAGGCTTATGGGTCTGTAGGCCTTTGGTGTCGCACAACTTGCCTTGCCGGGCTTGGGTATAAACACCACCCTTGCCTCCTGCCAGGCTTTCCAAGTATATGCAAGTCCTAGGCAGGCTGTGAAAATTTTGACCAGATAAGGCGCCAGATTGTCTGCCACTTTCTGTAGTAAATCCGCTATAGTTTTCAATTTTCCGACTTTACGCAAAGAAAAAGTAAAAAAAATGGGATTTTGCTTGACTTTTTGGTAATTCTAAAATATGTATGTATGTTCAAAAGATACCAATTTTATTTTTTGCTTTGGTAGACATTAAAATTTCCACAAAAAAGAGATTTCAAATAATTTTGTTATAAGATTTTTACCTACAAAAATCAAAAAACGTCTGGGATTTTCGCAAATTTTTGGGAATTGTTAAATATGTTCTAAGGATCCAAATTTTTGGATTTTTTATAGGCTTTAGAAACCCAAAGTCTTAAAAAAAGTTTTTCAATACCCCAATTTGGGATTTTTACATCAAACACATGGAAAAACAATTCTGGGATTTTTGAAGATTTTTTTGGGAATTTCAAAATATGTTCAAAAAATTCCGAATTTTCATGATTTTCTTGTTTTTGCAAGGATTTTGCACGCTCAAAATTCACAAATTTTTTTCAAATATGCCAGTTCTTCATTTTCGCATAAAAAAATTAAAAAAAAAAATTTCTGGAATTTTTGCAACATTTTTGGAAATTGTAAAATATGTTTAAGAGATCCCAATTTTGAATTTTTTCTTACAGCAAGTAAGCCAGCCAATTGAAATCCGCTTTAGTTTTCATTTTTATGATTTTACACAAAAAGAAAATTAACAACAAAAATTCTGGGATTTTGCATGACTTTTTGGGAATTCTGAAATATGTATGTTTAAAACGTGCCAATATATTTTTTTTTTTTTTGCTTTGTTAGACATTCAATATTCCAAAGAAAATAACATTCAAATAATTTTGTTTTAAAATTTTTACCTACAATAACAAAACAAAAATTCTGGGATTTTCGCAAAATTTTTGGGAATCAAGGGATTTAGGATTTTTTTTATGGAAAGGTTTTAGACACTCGAAATCACCAAATAGTTTTCAAATGCCTCCATTTTTGGATTTTAATGCCAAACAAATTTAAAAAAAAAATTTCTGGGATTTTTGAAGATTTTTGTTGGGAATTTCAAAAAAAAAAATCCTAGATTTTCATGACTTTTTTAATTTTTGTTTGTTTTTGCAATGATTTTGTACACTCATAACCCACAAATTGCTTTCAAATATACCAGTTTATGCATTTGGCAAAAAAAATTAAAAAAAGTAAAAAATTCTGGAATTTTTGCAACATTTTTGGGAATTGTAAAATATATTCAACACATCCGAATTAAAAATTTTTTTCTTCCAGCAAGTATACTAGACAATCGAAATCGGCCATAGTAGAGATTTTCAATAATTTTGTTTTAAGATTTTTACCTAAAAAAACAACAAAACAAAAATTCTGGGATTTTCGAAATTTTTTTGGGAATTGTTAAATATATTCTAAGGATCCCAATTTTTTGATTTTTTTTTTTTTTCTTTTTTTATAGCAAGGTTTTAGACATTCAAAATTCCAAAAAAAAAACGAGATTTCAAAAAAAAAAAAATCTGGGATTTTTGCAAAATTTTTAGGAATCGTAGGATTTAGGATTTTTTCTAAATAGTAAGGCTTTAGACACTCGAAATCTCCAAAGAGGTTTCAAATACCCTAATTTTGGGATTTTTACACCTAACATATGGAAAAAAAATTCTGGGATTTTTGAACATTGTTTTGGGAATTTCAAAATATGTTCAAAAGATCCCGATTTTGGACGTTTTTGCTTTGTTGCAAGGATTGTAAAATCTCAAAATGCACAAATTGTTTTTAAATATAACAATTTTTTGATTCTTATGCATAAAAAAATGGAAAAAATTTTCTGGGATTTTTTGCACCATTTTTGGGAATTATAAGATAACACAAGTTATAATTCCCTTGTATTCAAATTTATCCATCCAGGATGAAGATACCGAAATATTATAACTAATTTTCCCCCCATAAAAATCTAACTTTGATTTTTTTTCATATAAATAGCAAATTTTATACTTCAATTGTTTCAATTGAATAACCCCACCAACATTTTCTTCCGTCTTTAAAGTAATTTTTTAGTACAGCAAATTTGCTTCCCGCATCATCAGCCTTGATACAATTATCAAGTGTAAATGTGTAAGTAATTGTACCATTTATTGATTATAAAAATTACTACAAACCAAATTAGTAGCTAAAACCTTGTTGTAGACATCAGCCATAATTCCCAACACCACACCGACACATGTACGAACGTTCGATCATAATTACAATAAAAATTTATAAAAAAATTTTTGTTCAAATGCGCTATAAAAGTAATGACTTAATTGTGGAAGACTTTTGTACGGGAGGGGGGTTAACGAAGGGGCATTAAAAGATTTTAGCCCTGCAACAAGACAAAAAAAAAACTTTAAACATCTTAGCTATAGGTATTGGAATCTTGGCTGAAAATAATTAACAAGCAGCAGGGGTTCAATGAAGAGTTACTGAAACTTGTACAACAGCAAGAAAATCGAACCTTTAAAATAATTTTGCAAAAATAGGGGGTAATAGGCTTCTCTAAGCAAAAAACAAATCACACCTCAATACAATCAATGTCTAAAAATAATTGTAATAACGATGAATTAATTAATTAAAAATCCCATGGCGGCGAAGGCGGTGATGGCGGCATGCCTATTGATGCTGGCCCAAAGAAATGTTTAGCACATCATATCAGCGATTGAGATTTTATTACTTTGCATGAACACACAGCCAGTCAGATGGATCAACAGATGAGTGTTCAGCAGTCGACCACAAAATTTAATAAAAATTAATTACCCAGTTGTTTAAGCTCGTACATCAAGTAAAAAACTTTAAAACGAAATTAAAATCATGGCGTGATGCTTGATGATACTCTCATATAAAACATACAGTCAAACAGCCATAGGTTTATCAAGTAAAGAGTAATTGCCTTTACAAGTCAATAAAAGTCTAAGCTAAAATGTCACATAAGCCATGACCTTGCAGAAATATGCACTTGGAAAGGCAGGAAAGATAAATAGTTCCAATTGTTAAAATACTCAAGTCTTTAGCTGTAATAATTGAAGGAAAACTATTTGTGGGATTTTCGCAATTTTTTTGGAAATTGTTAAAAATACACAAGAAATTCAAATTTCAGATATTTTACCTCAAATATTAAGAAAATTAATTTTTAAAAATTAATGTGTAAGAACTTATTACAATTCCTATTTGTGTATTTAAAATCGGTTTAAACCAAATTATTGAAAGAAGCTTTTGTTTGGGATTTTTGCAAAATTTTTGGGAATTGTGAAAATTGCAAAAAAAAATACCAATCATGGATTGTTTTTTTTATTTATTTTTTTTTCTTTAAAGCAAATATCCTAGGCTATTACAATTCTAAAATAGATTTTAAACCAAAAAATGTAAGAAAAAAATTTCTGGGATTTTTTACAAAATTTTTGGGAATTGTAAAAAATGGTGAAAAAATCCCAATCATGGATTGTTTTTCTTGCAAAGAAAAGCTCCTAGGCCATTGCAATTATAAAATTGATTTTAAACAAAAAAAATAGAAGAAAAAAATTTTTGGGATTTTTGAAAAATTTTTGGGAATTTTAAAAATTGATCAAAAAAATTCAAATTATGGATTTTAATCACAAAAATTAATTTTTGCAAATTATACAAAATGCTTAAAAAAATCCCAATTAAGAATTTTATCGATGGATTTTTATGCTTAAGCAAAAATACTAGACAATCGAAAACTTAAAATCATTTTTAGACCAACTAATTAAAGATAAAAAATTGTGGGATTCTTGCAAAATCCCTTAGGGAATTGTAAAAAAGCTCAAAAAATCCAATTATGGATTTTAATTATGGATTTTTATGCTTAAGTAAAAATAATAGCCAATCTAAAAGTTTAAAATCGTTTGAAACCAAATTATTAAGGAAATTAAGGAAAGGGATTTTTACAAAATTTTTGGGAATTGTAAAAATGCTAAAAAAAATCCGATCATGGATTGTTTTTTTCCAAAGCAAAGATCCTAGACAATCGTTATTCCAAAATAGACTTTAAACCAAATAATAAAAGAAAAAAAAATTCTGGGATTTTAGCAAAATTTTTGGGAATTTTAAAAAATTTTTCAAAAAATCTAAATTATGGATTTTAATCACAAAATTTAATTTTTGGGAATTGTACAATATGCTAAAAAAAATCCCAATTAAGAATTTTAATAGTGGATTTTTATACTTTAGCAAAAATACTAGACAATCGAAAACTTAAAATCGTTTTTAGACCAACTTAGTAGGGGAAAAAATTTTCTGGGATTATTACACAATTTGTGGGACTTGTCAAATAAATCCCAAGTAGGGATTTCAATGATGGATTTTGCTTAAGCAAAAATGCTAGACAATCGAAAATTTTAATGTCGTTATAAACCAAATTGCTGAAGAAAAAATTTCTGGGATTTTGCCAAAATTTTTGGGAACTATAAAAAATGCTGAAAAGTCCCAATTAAGAAATAGGTTTTTATGCTTAAAAAATTGTATACAATCGAAAATTTTAAAATCGTTTTAAGACCAAATTAGTGAGGAAAAACCGTCTGGGATTTTTGAAAAATTTTTGGGAATTAGAAAAATGCCAAAAAAAATCCCAATTGTGGATTTTAATAATGGATTTTTATGTTTAAGCAAAAATACTAGACAATCGAAAACTTAAAATCGTGTTTTTGACAAAATTAGTGAAGAAAAAAAAATGTCTGGGATTTTTGCAAAATTTTTGGAATTATAAGAAATGCCAAAAAACCCCAAATTTTAACGATGGAAGTTTATGCTGAATCGAAAATTCTAGACAATCGAAAACTTAAAAATGGTTTTAAGACGAAATTATTGAAGAAAATATTTCTGGGATTTTTAGAAAATTTTTGGGAATTGTAGAGAATACATTATAAGAAATGCCCAAAAAAATTCAAATTATGGATTTTTATGCTGAATCGAAAATTCTAAACAATCGAAAACTTAAAAATGGTTTTTAGACCAAATTATTGAAGAAAATATTTCTGGGATTTTTAGAAAATTTTTGGGAATTGTAGAAAATACAAAAAAAAGTCCCAATCATGGATTGTTTTTTTTTCTAAAGCAAAGATCCTAGGCTACAGCAATTCAAAAATAGATTCTAAACCAAATAATGGAAGAAAAAAAATTTCTGGGATTTTTACAAAATTTTTGGGAATTTGAAAAAAAAATTTAAAAAAATACAAATAATTGATTTTAATCCCAAGAATTACAATAAAAGCTACATTTTTATTTTTTTTTAGTTTTTACAAAATATTAAAACTCTTTCTGAGATTTTTGCATTTTTTATTGGGAATCGCACCATTTTTTGGAAATTGGAATTCTTAAAGCAAATTTCATTAACCTCATTTCGTAAAACACCATTTTAGCTGCACAATTTAACCCTTATACAGATTTCTACCAAATCGAAATCCCTTTAACAATATTCCGTATTCGCCATTTCCCCATTAAATGCTGAATCTCAATGTTGTATTGTTTTCATTCTCCCTTATATACATGTATAAGGAATATTTTCTTTGTTTTTCTAAGACAATAACCTTTCAAAATATTCTACTGCGTTTCCCTTAAAGTTCTTATTAAAATTATCTATTATAAAGCAATTAAATTTATTTAAAACAACTATACCAAAGGTGTAATTAAACGCTTGGAGGAAATGCTTCAGGTATTATAGCATTACAGCATTGCACCATGTAAGCCACGTGCAACTTTGTTATTCATTGATACTGAGCGTATAATGAATGAATAGAATTTTAATGGTGAGATAGTTGTAGCCCATCATAATTCGTTGCGTTTTTAAACCACACAATAAAATGTTGGAAAAAAATCAATATTACAATTAAATCAAAGTTTTATTACATGAATAGACAACTGTTGCATTCATACTACTGGGTAAACTTGTATTTAACCCAACAACAGGTAGCCAACACGAAAGTGAGAAGCTTTGTAGCACAAAAAAGAAAGAAGAATAGAAAAACTAACGCCCTAAAGCTGACGATTCCCCGCAAGCGAATTTAGGACGATGATTTGCGAATCCACTCTAGACAGAGAAGGTGCAGTATACTCTTTGAAGGAGGTATTGGAAAAGAACCAGGCCAACATTACCGCCTTATATGTAGTATGTGTCAAGGATTGGAATGTGACCTTTTGTTCTATAGCTACCATAAAATCAGACATGAGTTTGGCAGTGCATTTGAGATTAGTCAGCGACTAGGACACCTTGTCTCCTGATTATCTCTGGTGAATGGAAGGCTAGCCCCAAATCTGTCTAAAAGCCAAATTCTTCTAAAACAGCTGACGCTGTATAAAAACTGGTCGTAGGAAAAGAAGAAACCCATCAAATGGCAACATCATACTCCACTCGTCTCAGTCAATTGCTAGAATAAGGCACTGGCATTGTCTACTCCATGGTATTGCCGCGACATCCGTACTTGGGTACCAAAAGTCTCTACCAAGAAACTATGGTACGACCAGGGGTGCCGATATTCTATTAAAGCCGAGAATGCGGCATTAGTAGTGAATATGCAAAGAACGTTTTTCCCAGCTGGTGTTCTCCAATAGTGACGATTTTCAGGATGCCTCAGAGCGAATCTCTAATGACGATACAAACATTTTGCCGCCTAGTCAGAATAAGATCAACGTTGCAATAACCTGGTTGATGAACAACAAGGCAACAGGAGCCGATAAGTTATCAGCGGAACTATTAAAGGCTTATGATCCAACTGGTCTGCGCAAGAAGCAAAGAAGAACTCATACCCAATGATTGAAACCTCAGCGTACCATGTCCCGTACTCAAGAAGACGATGGTTACGAAGATGATGGATACCTCAGAGCAAATCCCTGATTACGATATACAATTCTTGCCGCCTTATCTGAATTAGATCAACATTGCCATAACCCGGCTGATGAACTACAAGGCAACAGGATCCAATGGTTTGCCAACGGAATCATTTAAGGCTTATACATCATCTAGTCTGCGCAATAAGGGGTAGCAGAATTAGGTCAAAAGGCGGATTCTAGAACAGGTGTTGCAAACTGGACAGGGACCATCCCTGCATATAAAAGCTGCGAGTATAGTGGAGATATCTTGATTATGTGGTATACTACAACATATTGTATTGATAGCCCAAGAAAACATGTTGGACGTATCTCTATTGCCTGGTAGGCGCGAAGCTCAACTTGGTGAAGAAGAGGTGATGATGTCCAGTAAAATAAAGACTTTGAAGTGAAAAAATTATAGGTATTCCTCGGAGAAAAGAAGAAAAAAACCTTTCTACTGATAGGCCTTGATCATGACTAGTTTGCTTAAGGCTTATATCATGACTTGCTGGCTGTTCGACGATTGGCAACTCTTGTATAGGCGATCCTTGGGCAGTGTAGTGGCAGAGAACCCAACGCAGCCTTGCAAAAAGATCCACTTTCCACAGCATATGAATGGGCATTTGTGCTAATCAGCGGTTCATGTCTGGCCAATTCGACGACCAGACGTGGTCCTTTGCCGCCACCCCTTGATGACCCAGGACTCAGCTGAGCCTGAAAGCCTTTCCAATCATTCGAAGAAACATTGTGATCTTCACATGTGTAGACCTCACATTTCTCGTAATGACATCGTCTCCAATGCCTTCAGGACCACAAAGACTTTGTACCCCTCCAAAAGCCTGTATGGTTCCCTGATTTCAAGGAATGCAATGAAGACTTCTGCCCGATGCTCCCATACAATTTAAACCCACCCATTTATACTGAAGGTCTCGGGAAGGCGGAGTATCTCCTGCCAGAGATATCTTTTTGGACACACGACGTTTAACGCCGCATTTCCATAGCGCAGCTGAACATATGAATGGTCTAAATTTAAGAAGCGCCATTTACCTGGATCTCTCTGTATTTTGTATACATGTGCAAGGGGATTAAATTGAAATGGTATTCCGAGGATGTCTCGGGGCACTCCTCCTCGATCCAGATATCAGCACAGAAGCGTACCGGGCTCCCTTAGTTTGGGGGTCATCTCCGCTGCCACACACTCAACATACAGAGACAAGGATCTTAGATCGAATTGATATTCGCCGGCTCTCTCGAGGCACTACTCCTTGCTCCAGATATCAGCACAGAAGTGCCAGGTATCTGACTCCCTTAGTCGTAGGACTATCTTTGTTGCCACACTTCTTGGTCCAGATATCAGCACAGAAGCGCGATGTATCCGACTCCCTCAGTCTTAGGACCATCTTCGTTGCCACACCTTCAACATACAGAGGCAAGGGCCTTAGACCGAATTGATATTCAGCGACTGTCTGGAGGCACTCCTCCTTGCTCCAGATATCAGCACAGAAGTGCCAAGTACCTGACACCTTTAATCGTAGGACTATCTTCGTTGCCACACTTCTTGGTCCAGATATCAGCACAGAAGCGCCAGGTAACCGACTCCCTCAGTCTTAGGGCCATCTTCGTTGCCACACCCTCAACATACACAGGCAAGGACTTTAGACCGAATTGATATCCAGCGACTGTCTCAAGGCACTCCTCCTTGATCCAGATTTTAGCACAGAAGTGCCAAGTACCTGACTCCCTTAGTCGTAGGACTATCTTTGTTGCTACACTTCTTGGTCCAGATATCAGCACAGAAGCGACAGGTACCCGACTCCCTCAGTCTTAGGGCCATCTTCGTTACCACACCTTCAACATACAGAGACGAGGACCTTAGACCAAATTGATTTTCAGCGACTGTCTCGAGGCACTCCTCCTTGCTCCAGATATCAGCACAGAAGTGCCAGGTATCTGACTCCCTTAGTCGCAGGACCATCTTCGTTGTCACACTTCCACACTTCCAAGGGGGCTAAAATCGAAATGGTATTCAGCGGCTGTCTTGGGTCACTCTTCCTTGATCCAGATATCAGCACAGAAGCTTATCGGGGTCCCTTAGTTTGGGGGTCATCTCCGCTGCCACACACTCAACATACAGAGACAAGGATCTTAGATCGAATTGATATTCTTCGGCTCTCTCGGGCACTCCACCTTGCTTCAGATATCAGCACAGAAGCGCCAGGTACCCGACTCCCTCAGTCTTAGGGCCAACTTTGTTGCTACACACCTAACAAAAAGTTGTAGGGGTCAGAGATCTTTCTCCAGATATCCGCACATTCACGATATCTGTACCTTCTTGATCATGCTTCGGAAGACACAGTTGCCCAAACCCCAATACCATAACAGACACCCATGGGTGGGAATTGGCCGAACAACAGCCCTGACATCCAATTTACCATACTCGACATAAGCCCACAACTCCTATCGAGTTGCGACAGGAGAAGAGCACAATCAGTCCCCTTTTGGCCTGTTGCTCGATATTCCTTCTCCAGCTCTAGCCCACTCATGGTGATAAACTCAGTTTTTCTAGAGTTTTTGCCAAACCCGTTGGCTCTCATCCAGATTTTAGCACATTCGCGATAGCTGTACCTTCTCGATCATACTTCGGAGAACACAGTTGTCCAAAGCCCAATGCCGCACTCCACATCCATAGGTGAGTACTCGACCTAAGCCTACAACTCCTTTCTATTGAGTTGCGACAGGAAAAGAGCGCATTCAGTCCCCTTCTGGCCTATTACTCGACATTCCTTCTCCAGCTCTACCCTACTCATGCCAATTAACTCAGTTTTTCTAGGCCAATCCCGTTGGCCCTCACCCATATATCAGCACATTCGCGATATCTGTTGCTTCTCGTTCATCCTTGGGGGAACACAGTTGCCCAAAGCCCGATGCCACCACAGACAACTGTAGATGACAATCGCCCCAACAATCGCCCTAGATATCCAATGTACAGTACCCGACCTAAGCCTTCAACTCGTTCCTATCAAATTGCGAGAAGAGCACATTCAGTCGCTTTTCTTCTCCAGCTTTGCTTGTGGTAAGGAATCACGCTCAAGTACTTAGCGGCAGCTCTACCATATTCATGATGAAAAGATCAGTTTTTCTGTAGTTTTTGCCAAGCCCGTTATCCCTCTCCCAGCTTCCTCAACGCCCCCTCAACGTGGTCCCTAATAGCAGAGAGGAAACGACCACCCACCATTGCATAGGCAACGACATTCATCTTTTTAGCTTCTATTTAACCTAACCTTACCAATGGACTCCGACTTCACGTTATTAAACCCCAAGAAGGCATCCGAAGTAAAGTCGGTCACACCTTAATTCTCTTCGATGGAACCAACTGCAACATGAAGGGCACTGTCATCAGACCGGCCCTTGGTGTAAGCGTGCTGCTAGCAGCATACCGGGGTCGTAATGGCCTGTAACACATGGGGCAATTGGTCAGGTAGCTGACACGGCGATGGGCTCGGGACGATGAGAATTTCTGCAGGATCTATGGGTATAAGGAGGAGTTGGCGACGGTTGAACATACTTCGGCACTAGAGACTATCCAACCCATAGACACACAGATTAAATGTGAGGCAGTTACTGCGGCTATGAGACTTAAGGTGATGGGAAAATGAATAGAGAAAAAGAGCAGATCACATCATCGAGGTACAATCGAGTCGATGATAGGAAACCTGGAAGGAATGGAAAAGGTTTCCGATCGGATACCTAAGACAATACTTGAAGTCGAGTGCGATGCACTGCTGCCAACAGTACAGTCTTGGATTCACAGAACTCTGGCATTGCCATCTGGAAGTTCATGCTACACGGATGGATCGAAGTTGGAAGACAGAGGGGTCTTCATTGAGAAACTAGGGACTCAGATGTATTTTCTACTGCCTGACTAAAATACAGGCGTTCAGTGTCATAGACGCATATGCTAACATGCCGAGCTCAGGCTACTATCAGGGTGAACTATCAGCTGAACGGCCTATAGGTTATCTGGGGAAAATAACCACCCCCAGACCACAAGCGGCGAAGACGGAGGACATGTTATAAGTATCCACCCACAAGGGTACTCTACAAATAGATGTTGCTGAAGACTTTCAGTCTTGTGATTGGCGAATTCTTGGCTGAAATATCGGGATGAGAGAAAACGCTGCTTCAGTTGTTTTGGAGCATGACATCTACAGTGGGTAATGCAAGAGATGCGATAGGAAAGAAATGGGAATTTGCATTAAATGCGGCAAGAGTGCCCGTGGATCCTCCAATCAAGGGTCTGGATTGATGATACCTGAGCAAGGAGGGAGGACATCCGTCACGAAATGGCTTACAGGCTATTGCTGCCTCACGTCCCGCTCAACCCCTAGCAGGGCTTAGAGAACGATCTGTGCCTTGTAACAATTAAGTTGGTAATGTAGGTTCTGTTGTTACGATATCCAGATTAATGCCCGACCTGGCTTTGAACGCAAGTATTTATAAGGTCTTGTGGCAATCCTAGAGCGGACCTCACTGATTGCAAAGACACCCTCGGAGTCAACTTGAAGGGCGACCCAATCAAACTGGAGACACCAACCAACATAGCAGCAGAGGAGATGCAATCGATCTTTGGAAGGAGATTGAAAGTACACCGATCACTGGTGAATGGTCCCCAAACCTACAGGCCCAGTTTCGAGAAAGGAGAGATAGTGAGAAGTGTAGCGTTAGACTGTATTCCAGCAGAGATAACACAGAAGCATGCGAGAACAGCACCAATTCTCCTGCAACTTTCAGAAGAAGAAGCTATTGGAAAATGCTAGAAAGTCCTTCACCAAATGCGATTGGCTTTAGGCAGGCAAAAATATCACAAAAGGTGTCTCATATGGTGTGTCTGAGATTGAAGAACTTCTGGACATCATAGAAAGCTACCACAGAAACTGGAAAACCGCAAAGAGGCAGAAGCAGCAAAGCATGACAAGAAAAGCAGAGACTCCCAAGATATCGAATAACATGCCGACCCCTTCCACGGTGCAGAATAAGAGGAGTGCACCGATTCCACTCGATGTAAGCCCGGCAAGAAGAAGAAAGGCAAAGCATTAGAAATGAGATCCGTATCGAAAACCGCAGAAAGGAAGAAGTCCGACAAAGATGCAATGACGCCAAATAGGACCCCACGGAGCAAACCGCAAGCTCGGAAACTAAGGAAACCTAGGCAGTGACCGGAGTCCGCGATAATAAATCTGAAAAAAAGGCACAGCTACGAAGACGTGCATAGGGACCTTAAGCGAAATGCGACACTGGAGGAAGCCGGATTTGCCATCCTCCCCGTCCAAAAGACAAAAATGGATGCAATTCACCTCTTGATAGGTAGATATGGAAATAAGTAGGTGTTCAGCGTGTCCCTCTAAGGAAGCCTTAGAGAGGCTGCAGTCTAGCAAGACCTAAAATCAAAGACCACAATAGAGATCCGCAACCTGGACTCCCTCTCTGCCACCGAAGAGATCATTGATGTAGTAATCAAGGAAACGGGAACAGCAGGCGCCTCAGCAGTCCGGCAATCATCCGCTGAGTCCCATCTCGCCACCTATCCCACTCTGGCCATCACCTCTACTATATTCAGATGTTCGTCAAATGGCACGTAGGCATGACCGGTGACCCGATGCAGACGAACCTGACGCATTTGCCCTCCTTTTTACTCCACGGAATCCCTTCATGTCCGGGAAGGCATATCGACGTCACGTCGTGAAGCCGGAGCCTACCAGGGGCTCCAATCCGCCACACATCTCGATCTCACCTTCCTCGAACCCAAGGCCTTGAGCGCCGCCATACTGTCCACATAAATTCTGAGTTTTGAGGGCAGTAAATCCCTTACCAGCAATTCTCTTGCGACTACTGTAATAGCACAAACATGGTCCGGTTGTCTCAGAGCCATATCGATGTTCAGAGCGCCTGTGTAGATCCCTAACCAGAATTTCGCTTGCGGCTACTGAAATGGCACAAACCTCTTCCGGTATTCTCAGATACATATCAATGTTGAGTGTGCAGAAGTAAACTCCCCCAAACACCTCGACCTCACCATCCTCGAACCCTAGGCCTTCAGCGCCGCCGTGTTGTTCACATAACTCCTGATATTTGAGGACAGTAGATTCCTTATCAGAATTTCTCTTGCGGCTACTGTAATGCCACTAACCTCGTAGTCTCAGATGCATATCGATGTTGAGTGCATCGAAGTAGGTCCCCCCATTGACTCCATTTTGAAGCCATTAGTGAAGATCGGAGTCTTATCTCCCACAAACATAGCATTCGCCTTTCATTCATGACACCCTGGAAACTATCCTGAATGACCAAATCCCAATCGGTACCCGTGCTAGATAGTTGGAGATCCTCCCCCAGCATCCAGGATGAAACTGTGGCCGCACCTGTCCTCCTTCAACATGTCGAGCTCCCTCAGTCTAAGAGCGACCTTGGCGGCGCAGTTTCGAATAAAGACACCAATGAGCTGCATGTCCATCATCGCCTCCAGTCCTACCTGCGGTGCCGATCCCTGTGCCCCTGTGACTCCAGCTCAGGTTAATCTCTGGATCTTCTCGAACTCACTCGTAAGAGTCTTCTTATGATTTCAGTTGTTTTTCTTACTTTAATAACATAAGGAAATCATTTGCGACTTGTCTAATTAATGTAAAATTAAACATTTGTTCTCCACGATTTCACGCTCTAATTGCAGCCCCATTTTAAATTAATTTCCCCAGGTACCAGTGAAAATTTAAGAAATCCCATGTCTTACTTAAATACGTTTTAATGATTTGACAAATAATCTCCAACCACCTGTAGTTGAGCTAAGTGAAAGACAATCTGACTTATACAGCTCACAAAGCATAGCATACATATAGGCTAAACAATATGTTGCATACCATAGGGCGCAAAAAATATAAAAAAGTTGTTGCCGTCAAGAAGCCAACAATGCTGAACACAAATCCCCCATGGCACAGGTATTACTTATAAAAATTGTAAGGAAGACAAATTTTTAAAGTGTAAGAAAAAAGTTTTGGGTATATAGGTATGGGAACCAAGATGATTGGTGCTTTTGTTGTTTTTTTTCTGAGACTTACCTGTTGTGAGATGTCTGTGATTTTGGTGAAAAGTCTATGCAATATTGGCTTAGGTTTGTAAAAGTCAGTCGACCCAACGACCAGCACAATGAAACACCTATGATATCTGATGCCGATGATGATGATGATGATGACACGCTGTTGACAAATATCTTCTAGTTTGCTGCAGTGGTGGGGGAAGGTATTCGAATGTCTGCTGGAAAAGGTTTCGATTCAGTGTCTGAATGGCGTCTGCACGTTCTTTAGGCAACACAGCAACAAAATATCACACAAACACAAGTGATGACGTTTTCTCGGGGCATGCGACAACAAACGAAGGATAACAAATCCTTGGGAAAGGGGGGGAAGATATTCAACTGGTCTCTGCTGTGAAGCAATGGATGTTTTTATTTGTGTTTTGCTAGGAGGTTGTGTGCAGCTATTGTTGTGGCGCTATTTTTCCGTTTTCCCGTTTGGTTTTTTTCTTTTTTTTGTGTTGGGTGCAATTTTTCAACCGAAGAGAATTCCTGTGGGAGATTACCATCACAAAGGATAAAAAGGGAAGAAAAAGAAATACGCTTGTTATTATTTGCCATTAATAGACATTAAGATGATTGAGCTAGAGCTAGATGAAGCATGTCGCAAAGAGATTAAAATATTTAAATTGTGGTATGGTATTTGGGAATTTGGTATTTAAGAAATAATTACTCTAGACTGTAAAGGGGAATTTGTGGATTTTGAGTGGTAGGGGATTTGAAAGGATGATAAGAATAAATAAATGAAAGTTGACAACTGGTACTAGGAATTGCTGCTGGAGTTATGGATTAAAATGATCGTTTCAAAGTTTTGGACTCTTTTGACTCATTAGGACTAAAAACTTAAAGCGTGGACGGTTAGATTGACTCCTTAGCTTAGGAAGATATACTCCCACGAAGGCGAAAAATTTTCATTCTATCAGTATGTCATCCTTTATGCTTAAAACTCTGAATGTTTGAGTCATATGTCAGAGCAAATATTTTTATACCCACCTCCATCTAAGTGTGAGTATATTAATTTAGTCATTCCGTTTGCAACACATCGAAGTATCCATTCCCGATCCTACATAGTCTGTCTGTATGTCGAAAGGACGCTAACTTTCGAAGGAATAAAGCTAGTCGCTTGAAACTTTACACAATACCCCGGATAGTGTAGGCCCATTGGGATTGTAAATGGGCTATATCGGGCTAAGTTTTGATACAGCTGTCATATAAACCGATCTCGGCTCTTGACTTCTTGAGCCTGTAGACGGCTCTATTCCCATTCTAATTAGTTGAAATTTTTCATTAGATGTTTAGTTTTGATTTCCAACTACTGTGCCAAGAATGATTTAAATCGGTTCATAACCTGATATAGCTGCCGTATAAACCGGTATCGGATCTTAACTTCTTGAGCCTCTAAAGGTCGCAATTGTGCTGAAATTTTGCATGTCGCATTTTATTTTCATTTCAAATAACATTACCAAAAATGGTCCAAATCGATTGATAATCTGATATAACGCCGTATAAATCCAATAGATTTTGACTTCTTTTGCCTCTAGAAAGCGCAATTGCCATCAGACTTTACAAAAAAAATGGTTACCTAAAGTTTTGCCTTGGCTTCCAGCACCCATGCCAATTATGGTGCTAATAGGTTTATAACTTGATATAGCTTCCATATAAGCCGATTGGCAGATTTGACTTCTTGAACCTCAGGTAGGCTTGTCATATGGTCAGGATTGTTTCTATGGAGTAAAGCTAGGCGTTTTATAATTTTCTACAAACTCTTCCTATTAGAGTAGGTTATTTGGGATTGTAAATGGGCCAAATCGGTTCATATTTTGATATAGCTGCCATATTAACCGATCTCGAATCTTGCCTTCTAGCGTCTCTGGAGAGTGCGAATCTTATCCGATACGGCTAAAATTTTGTAGATTGAAGTTTTCTCTATCGTTCTACAGATGGCACATCTGAATCGGTTCATTACCTGATATAGCTCCCATATAAACCGATCTCCGATTATACTTCTTGAGGTTTATTGGGCGCAATTCTCATCCGATTTCGTTGAAATTTTCCACAGTGACTTCTACTATGACCTACAGCATACTCACCAAATATGGATTGAATTAGTCCAAAGCCTGATATATGTCCCATATAAACAGATCTCCCGATTGCACTTCTTGAGTCCTATCCTATGACCTCCAAACCTGCAAGTCCCAAGGGTGAATACAATGCGTCTACCAACGCTCCCCCATGTGAGTTTCAATTTGATCCCACGTTTTGGACGAGTTCACCTCCTTGGTTAGGAGCGGAGCACTACTTAAAACACCATCCGATCTATGGGTCACGGCACCCGGTTAAAAACGCAACTCCACGCCGAGCTTATACTATACCCGCGATTTGGCTCAAAACCACAAGCCAAAACCACTCTGGTGCCTCACCATTGTCCAGGGGCTCCGGTCACCCGTGGTACCAGATTAAAGTCTCCGGTCAGACTTCGTAGCCTTAAAAGACTTCTACCAGTTGAACCCCAAACAGTTCTAGACGGGTCACCTGGAAGAAAGCATTCGCCCTAAGACCCTCTGCTGACCCATCTTTTTAGGTCCACAGATTCCAAGCCTGCCGTAATGCATCATTAGTAGTGTTGATGCGTAGAAACTTCATCTCCTCCGTGATTTATGCCGGTTTTACATTATTGCACGCACCTTCAATGTCAAGAAATGCTAAAGAAATGGTGTGTTCCTTGACAGCAAGAGAACCCACTATGTAGACGACTAGGTTGTTGTTCAGTGGACCTTACCATATGCATGCTGATGCCGAGACAGACGATCTCCAGGGATCTTTGCCTTATGATTTGATTCTATCAACCTCTCAAGAGTCTTCAGCATAAAAAATATATCGCCTTCGTGTGGTAAGGTTTTCCGGCTTTCGGAATGAAAATGACCTTAGTGTCCCTCTATCCCACAGGTATAAACGACATGCTGATACATGCAGAGTATATCTCCCTCAGTCAAGCAGCCAGTCTGTCGGACACAGTTTGTAATACAACAGGTGACAGATTCTCAGGGTTGAGCGACTTAAAAAACTCGAAACTTTTTAATGCCCAAAGGATTTTCCCCAATAGCCTCCGACGAATGCATACCAGCGAAAACCTCTTCTACAGCCACGTTGTTTGTTGAAATGTTTCCCGATAAATGTGAGTTAACGAGTAGTTCTAGTGTTTCCCCACTAGACATTGTCCCTGCATAATCTGACTTCTGAACATATCCCAGCCAGCGTAATAGGTCTCGAAACGGGATAACTATGAGTCTCCCAGAAACCCATGGTACGACCAAGAGTGTCGAGATGTTACTGAAGCCAGAATCAGTCCCTGATGATGGTATAAAATGTTTACCTCCTAGTCAGAATGGGGTCCAAGTAGCAGTGACCCGACTAAAGAACAACAAGGCAGCAGGAGCCGACGGGTTACCCGCTGAACTATTTTAGACCGGAGCCGACACGCTGATAAGGCGTATTCATCAGCTTATCTGCACAATCTGGCTAGAAGAACGCATACCCGATGATTGGAACCTCAGCATACTATGTCCCGTACACAAGAAAGGAGACAAGACGGAATGTGCCAACTACAGAGGAATAAGTCTCCTCCCCATCGCATACAAGATACTCTCCAGCGTACGGTGTGAAAGATTAAAACCAAAAGTCAATGAGATAAATTGGTCCTATCAATGCGGCTTTAGACCTGGTAAATCCACCCTGGACCAGATATTCTCATTGCGCAAAATCCTGAAAAAGACCCGAGAAGGAAAAATCAACATCTACCATATCTTTGTTGACTACAAAGCCACTTTCGACACCACTTTACGTTCAAAGGTATTTCAAGCCATGTCTGAGTTTGGTATCCCTGCAAAATGACTCTGCAGGATGACACTTGCTGTTACGCGTTCCTCAGTAAGAATAGGAAGGAATCTCTCTGAACCATTTAATACCAAAAGAGGTTTCAGAGAAGGAGACAGCCTATTGTGTGATCTTTTTGATATCCTGCAGTAGAAGATTATACGATATTGCAAATTTTGCCCATGAACATACCACTAAGGAACAGGGGCAAACTTCTCACATATCAATGAGTGCAGTCCGATTCAAGTTTAAGCTCAATGATAAGGGGCCTCCTTTTTATAGCCGAGTCCGAACGGCGTGCCGCAGTGCGGCATCTCTGTGTACAGAACTTTTACATGGCGTAGTACCTCACAAATGTTGCCAGCATTAGGAGGGGAAATCACCGCTGAACATTTTTTCTGATGGTCTCGCCAGGATTCGAACCCAGGCGTTCAGCGTCATAGGCTAACCTCTGCGCTACGATGGCCTCCCGATTATACGAGATGCAGATGTGAATAGAGAACACATGCTACTCGCCTATGCCGATGCCATCGACATCATAGTTCGGTCAACGGAAGTAGTAACTGCAGCCTTTGAAAGAATCGAAAGAGAGTCTGTGAAAATGGGTCTGGCAGTAAATGGGATAAAAAGTCGAAATGGATGGTTTCAACTCCTAAAACGCCTTGTACAACCGACCAGGGAAAGAAAGTTGGGAACCACAGCTTTGAGATAGTCAGAAACTTTATTTACCTCGGCACCGCCGTAACCGAAACGAATGACACCAGTTTTGAGATAGACTAAGTAGGCAGCTTAGAAACAAGCCCACCTCTCGATAGACGGAGATTGCACTATACAAGACACTGATACTACCCGTGTTGTTATATGGTTCTGAGGCATGGGTACTTGTGAAAGCAGATGAGACAGTGCTTGGAGTATTTGAGAGAAAGATTCTTCGGAAAATATACGGACCAGTTTGCGTTAATAGAGAAAGAATATAGGCGACGTATGAACCACGAGCTGTATGACGACGATAGCATAGTTACACGTTGCATAAAATACAACGGTTGCGTTGGCTAGGTCATATTGTCAGAATGGATGAAGAAGCTCCAGCACAGAAGTCTTTTAAAGGCAAATCGGGAAGACCAAAAGCCCGATGGAAAGATCAAGCGGTGGGAGAAACCTCTAAACTTGGTGTCAGAGATTTTTGAATGAATGCAGAAGATCGAGACGCTTGGAACGCTATTCTACGTTCGGCTGGTTGAACAAATGTTCTGTCATAGCCAATTAAAGTAAAGTAAGTTATAGGTCTCGAGTATAGGATCTTCTTCAGCCTGCAGGCCTCAGATGTATCTTCCACGAAGTTGCAGAATTTCACCCAGGATTTGTTCTAAGCCTTTTTCAGCTCGGTCTTGTATTTTCTTAGCTCAGCCTTATAGACGTCCCTATCGTGTGGTACCCTTGTGGCTTTCGCTCAGTTGAAGAGTTTTCTCCAATTTTTCCTTAGACCAACCAGTTCTGGGGTCAACCATGGCGGTCGATGTTTGCCCCTTGGCTTTACACTAGGCCATGCTGACACAAGCGAGTCATACAGGGCCTAGGGACACTAGGACATGCTGATACAAGCGATTTATTCAGGGCTTTCGTGATCCATTTGACCATTATATTTATATCCTCCACAGTTTCCACTTCCTTTTCTAGTCTAGAAGCCATAGTCGAGCAGAATGTGTGTCGAAATGTATCCCACTCCTCCTTTCTTCTGTTTAGCCGAGGGACCACTTCTGCAGTATTTTCCCCAAGGGTGTCCACGCTGACACGTCCCAATAGTGTGGTGCCCTTGTGGTTTTTGCCCCGTTTGAAGAGTTTTCTGCATTCCTTCCTTAGACCAACCAGTCTAAGGGTGGGGTCCACCATGGCGGTCGCTGTTTGCCCCTTGACTTTACACTAGGACATGCTGACACAAGCGAGACATACAGGGTCTTTGTGACCCTGTATGGGGTCCACCATGGCGGTCGCTGTTTGCCCCTTGACTTTACACTAGGACATGCTGACACAAGCGAGTCATACAGGGTCTTTGTGATCCGCTTGACCATTATGTCAATATCCTCCGCAGTTCACCAATTCCTTTCCTGGTCTAGAAGGGATAGACGTGCAGAATGTGTGCCGAAATTTACCCCAACCCGCCGAGGGTCCACTTCTGCAGTATTTTCCCCAAGGCTGAAACTAATATAACGATGATCAGGGAAGCTGTGGTCATCAAACACATCCCAGTCACATATTCTTCCGCTCTTCCGATACAAAGATAATATCTCATACCTCCTCCCTGTTCCTGGTAATAAAGGTCGTTTTAACGCCCTTATTACAAATCGCCATATTGCAACTTAGACATAGGTTCTATGTATTACAGCAGTAGGTAGACTTGATGGTGTAGGGTATTATGTTGTCGCCTCCTCCCGTTTTTGTCTTTCCTGAACGGTTTTTAATGAAAACTATATTCTAAACTATTGCTTATCAAATGTTAAAATGTTGAAACCAAAACTATCAGTTTTTAGTCATGTTCATCTTAAACGTCTGTCTGCATGTGTTTGACAGATAATTTCATCTCAAAAATCTCTCATGTAAAGCGTACATGATTGGTGGCCAATGCGTGACTGTATGATGAGGCTTCTTATGACCACAACCAAAACAAACACAACCTAGCGCCAATATATAAAGGAATTATGATGTTAAGCACCCTCATCTGCGGTCATCTTTGGCGTTGCTGTCATGGACAGTACAAAACACTTAAAGGTTGACATATGTTAGCCTGAAGTGGTGTTATGCCATACAAATTTAAATTTAACAACAAAATCACCCTGCTAACAAGGTGACCTTAAGGTCATTTTGAAATTCTACATACCACAAAGTTTCACCCAACCCCCCTCCCCCCCCCCCCCCCCCATTAAT
Organism: Stomoxys calcitrans; assembly: GCF_963082655.1. Classification (NCBI taxonomy): domain Eukaryota; kingdom Metazoa; phylum Arthropoda; class Insecta; order Diptera; family Muscidae; genus Stomoxys; species Stomoxys calcitrans. Next base: position 38,871,823 of record NC_081556.1, on the reverse strand, counting down.
TGTATCTATAAATAGAGATTAAAACGGGGTTTGCTGTCTGCCTGCAGCCTGAAATTGTATAGGAAGGGCCCCCGTGCAGTGATTTGCCTCTGTGATACTCTTAATGTGGGCAATTAAAAATCTAAGGATTATTGTTATTATTACTATAGTGTTGCCGCAATGACCAGCCAGTTCCCATGTGTCTCCACAAGTTAGTCATTCAATGACTGCTATTAGCTCATAACCAGTTACCAGTTGCCAGCGGATGCTCGTGTGCCAGTGACATGCATTGTTCCATTGGGTAAACATTTGCCTCAAACATTGCTATTGGTAATAGCGGCATTTATAGTTTGCTTATTTCAATTTTCACCCATTTCATTTAAATAATGCTTAAATTATTTAGCTTTCACTGCTGAGTTGTGAAGGGTGAGTCTGGTTTGTACGTAAAACACCTGTCTTGCAGTGACTATTACAGTTATTAAAATGGCGTGCATCATGATGATCGAGTGCACGAAAAAGCACTCAAAACATTGTTTAACAAACTTGTGAAAATTCGCCCATGAACATTCCATTAAGGAACAGTGGGAAAACTTCTCACATATCAATGAGTGCTGTCCAATTCAAGTTTAAGCTCAATAATAAGGGAGCTGCTGCTCATAGTCGAGTCCAAACGGCATGCGACACTTCTTAAGGGAGTAGTTTTTACACGGCATTTTATATGACAAATTTCAGATATAATGTTTACAAATCCTTTCTCTTTCCATGCCCCTAAGCTGGTTCACATTTGGTATCGTATCTACACTCAAGTGTCGTAGCCTATTAGTTGAGAAAACCAGGAAATGCCTCAACGCACAGTGGTATAGAATCAAAAACCAAAGTATTAAAGATCTGCTGTTCAATCTCAAAGTTTTATAAAAAAAATAAAAAGGCGTTATGTTAGGCCGGGCCGAATCTTATATACCCTACACCATGAATCGCATTTCACACTTTCTTTGAATTGACTTTTTCAAATATATAGGAGATACAGCTAAAGATGAACCTTACATGTCATGACTATTAGAAGTCATAAAAAATACTACGCATAAAATTTCAGCCAAATAATTGCACCCCCTGCCAGGTGCTAGCTTGCCAGGGGCTCTTATATACCCTCCACCATGGATCCCATTTGTCAAATTCTTTGCCCGGTATCTCTCTACAGGCAAGTAAAGTATAATGGCAAAGAATTACTATATAATTGGATCTATATCATATTATGGCCCTATTGGACCACAGGTTAGGTTAGGTTAGATTTAAGCGGCAGTCTGCCATCAGACTCACTTCGACGTTTCCCTCCATTGTGAGACCACAGAAACAGAAGAAGGAAGATGCCTTCTAGTTCCTTCCATTGAACCATCCAAATCGCTTTCAAAAGGCCAACAACTAGCGATTGTTCTCATATGCTAAATCAGACAGGTTCCCAAAAAAATGAGAACCTAAAGTGGAACTCCTTCTGACTGCCAGTGCGGGACACACACTCAGAAGGTGTTATATAGTCTCTTCTTCTCCTTCGATGTCCTCACAGCTTCTGCAAATGTTGTTACTGGCAACCTTCAGTCTGTCAACACGTTTTCCGATCAGACAGTGACCTCCCATGACGGACACAATGACTGAGATATCTGTTGTAGCCAGCGACAGCAAGGCAGTTGACCCTTACAAGTCTAGATTAGGCCACATAGTTTTGGAATGCTCACAGCACCCTCTTTGTGACCATCTATCATTCGTTGTCCTTCAGGCCTGGTCCTGAAATCTTAGCTTACATGTCGCTAGAGGCATACCCACCGATTCAAGTGTCCCTGGAGTGTGTAAGGTAGTACCTAGCCTTGCAAGCTCGTCTGCTTTGGAATTCCCTGGGATATCTCTGTGGCCCGGCACCCAGAACAGGTGAATTTTGAACTGTTCAGCCATCTCGTTGAGAGATCTGCGACAGTCGAGGGCGGTTGTTGTGTTCAGAAATACATCCTCCAGGGTTTAATTGTCTGCCTGCCTGTCAGGAGAAGATATTTATGTCAATCGTCGTAATGACATTATATCTTAGCCATTCCACTACTTCCTTAATAGCAAGAATCTCTGTTTGATACTCACAGCAGTGGTCGGGTAACCTTTTCGATATGACCAGTTCTGGATCTTTAGAGCACACCCCAAAGGTCACCTGGTAACGTCTGTTACCAGGAATATCGTAGTTTCAATCGGTTCTATCAGGAACAGTGGTACAGAATTTTTCTTATAAAGCGGCTCAGGTAGGGTGTAATCCACACTGCCTGGAACATTGGATATTGTATCAAGGATAACACAGTGTCCGTAGCCGCCACATGACCAAAGAGAAAACTCCCTTAACCTCATGGTAGTGGTCGCTGCAATTCGGGTAGCCACAATGTCCAGAAGCATAAGATGTAGCATTAAATTCAGCGCATCAGATAGTGTCGTCCTAAGTGCGGCTGTGATGCACAAAGTAGCCATCCTTTGGATCCGGTTAAGTATTAAGCAGTAGGTGGATTTTTGAAGCGCCGTCCACCAAACCACAACACCATATAGCATAATAGGTCTGACAACTGCAGTATATACCCAATGCATGGCACGCGGTCTAAACCCCCAACTTTTGCCAATGGCTCTCTTGCAGGTTTATAGGGCAAGAGTGGCCTTTCTTGCCCTTTCCAATGTGTTTCGATGTGTTACAAATGGAATGACGAGATTAGTATATCCCGATCTTATGATGGATTTCCAAAAAATCCCCATCGAAAAAGTCCACTTGAGGTCTACAATATATCTTCTGATTTCGGGGATATTCGACCTTAAGTTTTTTTTTTGTCCGTCCGTCTGTGTCTCTGTCCGAAGCACGCTAACTTTCGAAGAAGTAAATATAGGTGCTTGAAATTGTGCACACATACTTCCTATTAGTGTAAATCGGTTGGGTTTGTAAATGGTTCATGTTTTGATATAGCTGCCACATGAACCTTCCTCGGATCTTGACTTCATGAGCCTCTAGAGGACCCAATTATTATCTTATTTGGCTGACATTTTCCATGGAGTGTTTTGTTCCGCCTTGCAATAACTGTGCCAAGAATGATTGAAATTGGTTTATAACTTGGTACAGCTGCCATATAAATCGATCTCGGATCTCTACTTCATGATCCTCTAGTGGACGCAAATATTATCCGATATGGCTGAAATTTCGCATGGGATGTTCGGTTGAAATCGGTTCGTATCTTGATATAGCTATCATATAAACCGATCTCGGATCTTGACTTCATGAGCCGAGGCCGATTTGACTGATATTTGGTATGAGGTATTTTGTTTTAACTTCAAATAACTGTGCCAAGAATGGTTCAATGCGGTTCATAATCCGATTTAGCAGCCATCCAAACCGATCTCGGATCTTGACTTCTTGAGGCAAAAGAGAGCGCAATTGTTATCCAATTTGGCTGAAATTTTGCACAAGTTTTTTTTGTTTTGATTTCCAGCAAATGTGCAATGTATGGCCTAAATCGGTTCTTATCCAGATATAGCTGCAGATCTTCAGATTTGACTTCCTTAGTCTCAGAAGACACAATTACCATCCGATTTGGCTGAAATAGGTTTATAACCTGATATAGCTCCAATTTAAACCGATAACCCAATTTGACTACTTGATCCTCCATGACCTTTTATTTGTTTTTTTTTTATGAATTTTGCAAATAAGTAAACACTGCCTGATATTGTTCACCAAAATACCCAAAATAAAAATTTCAGAAAGTTATCTCCACCCGTTTCAGTTGGCAGATTTTTTATCCATTTATTTATCACATATTTTGCATAAGTGAGCCCGTAGCCCTATATGAACTTTTATGATACCGATAGCCTCCTTTCTGGTCCGTCTCAGCAAAAGCAACGCCTACTCACGATCCAGATCACCTTGAAGGGGTTTTCGCAGTCTACCCACCGTTTCCCAGTTATACAGTGCTACATGAGTGTTCATTGTCCACGCCCTTAACCCGTTTTGCGACGCACCCTTTGGTTTCTCATTCTCCAAGTTTACTGATGACACTCCTCTGGCCTCTACGGCTAATTTGTCTCCTCAAGCCTCTGTCAAACCGGCAAAAATTAAAGCTTCTAGGAACCGAATAGGGATGACGCCCAAAACCTTAAATCGAGAGATCGGTCTATATGACCGCTATATCCAGGTTTGGATCGATCTGTGCCATATTGCAGAAGTATGTCGAGGGGCTTAACTTAACACACTGTCCCAAATTTCGGCGACATCAGACAATAAATGCGCCTTTAGTGGGCCTAAGACCCTAAGTCGGCGGATCGGTCTATATGGGGGCTATATCAAGATATAGTCCGATGTAGTCCATTTTCGAACTTAACCTGCTTATGGACAAAAAAAAATCTGTGCAAAGTTTCTGCTCAATATCTCTATTTTTAAAGACTGTAGCGTGATTTCAACAGACAGACGGACAGACGGACGGACATGGCTAGATCGTCTTAGATTTTTCCGCTGATCAAGAATATATATACTTTATAGGGTCGGAAATGGACATTTCAATATGTTGCAAACGGAATAACAAAATGAAAAACTTATTAGTTTCGGCCGTTCCGAATTTTAGATACATACCGTCATGGATCATCCTATATTATTATAACTTCACTACCCTATCAATTTATTCAAATATGGGCTCATCTAGATCATATTTGATTCAGGTGCCGAGAACTCTTATACAAATCACAGCTTCAGCGAAATCGGGCAATGAATCAGCTTTTTATGGGATTAAGATCAGTCGTTATGGCAGCCGTATCTTAACATAGTTCGATCTGGGCCATATTCTTGATGAAGGGAGGCTTAATACACGTAACTGTGTCAAATTCCAGCGAAATCAGATAATAAATGAGTCTTTTAAGGGATTTAGACACTATGTCATCACATTGGTCTATATGTCATCTACATCTAAATATCGTCCCATCTGAATCATATTTGGGCCGGATGTCGAGAGTCTGAATACAACTGTTTTCAATTTTCAAATTTCAGCGAAATCTTATATTAAAAGCAGGTTTTATGGGCTTCAGGCCTTATAGTCCAATCCGAACCATATTTGAGTCGAATGTCTGGAGTCTTCCTACAACTCACTGTTTCACATTTCAACGACATCTGATAATAAATGCAGGTTTTATGGGCTTCAGACCTTTAAACGACAGATCAGTCTATATGGCAGCTATCTTCTTCTTCTTATATATAAAAATTAATTTGTGTTTGTTTGTCTGTTTGTTCCATATAGACTCAAGAACGGCTGACCGATTACTTTGAAATTTTTACAGATTGTGTATATTGGTCTGGAAGGACGAGGAGGGGACGGGCCCTTCCCCTTACCGCAAAAGTGCTAATAAAAGTGGACCGATCGGGACAATATGGGATTCAAATGAAAGGTATTCAAGAGTAGAGTACGAATTTCATAATAAAAGTTGGATCCAAGTACCTGGGGGACCGACCAAGCCCCAAAACCCCTTAAAATAGGTTTCTTTGACGATCATGACAATATGGGACTCAAATGAAAGATATTCGGGAGTAGATTACGAATGTGGGCAGGAAATAGGAATAGGTTAATGGAAGGGGGCGGACCCTCCACCGTTCCCCCAAAAACACAACCTAAAATCAAAAGTGGACCGATCGGGACAATATAGGTATCAAATGAAAGGTATTGGAGAGTAGAATACAAATATTGTATTGAAATTTGAGCCTAAGTACCCATCGGGTCGCCCCAACCCCAAAACTCCCCCAAAACAGACATATTGGACGTTCATTTCAATATGGGGCTCAAATGAAAGGTATTGGAGAGAGGATTTCGAATCTGGCATACAAAATCAGATCGAAGTATAGGGTCATAAGTCACGCCACACCTCAAAAACGCCTTTAGACCCATTTTGACTATATGATACTTGGCTGAACCGATTTTCTTAAAATTTTCATAAATTGTGTACATTTGTCTGGAAATAAACATTGGCTAAATAATTTTTACATATCGGATGGAGGCGGACCCTCCCAATTATCCAAAAATGCCACCCATATCCGAAAGTGGTCCGATGGGCACAATAAGGAATAACGAATATGGTATTAAAATTTGGGTTCATGTACCCAGCGGGCCTCCCAACCCCAAAAACTCTTCTAAACAGATATATTCGAAGTTCATGTCAATATGGGACTCAAATGAAAAGTATTATGCAGTGGATTACAAATATGGGATAAAATATAAGGCCCAAGTAATGGGAGATCGCTCACCCCCAAATGGGCATATTATCCGACCATGGTTATATGGGACTCAAATGAAAGGTATTAGGGAGTAGATTACATATATGACATTAAAATTTGCGTTCAAGCCTAGGTGGCGCTTTTCCCTTCTAAAGATACGTCAAATGGGTTATTTGACCCATTATGACAATATGAGACTCAAGTGAAATGTATTTGAGAGTAGAAAACGAATTTGAAATCCACTTGTTTTGGGGTACGCCCTTAAGTACCCCCTAAACTTAACCTCATTTCCGTTTTGAATAAAGAACGAATTTGATATCTATTTTCAGTGCAAAGTGCCCTAGCCCCAAAATACCCTCCAAACGGTTAATTTTTACTTACCCACCATGGTAGTATGGGGCTCAAATTAAAGGGATTTGGAAGTACAGCACGAATTTGATATTCATATTTAAGTCGAAATGTTTGAGGTGCCTTCCCTCCCCTAAAGAACACTTCTCATTACCCTAATTGAAAACACCACGAACCGAGCAAGGTTCTCACACATCAATGAGTGCTTTCCGAGTCCGAACGGCGTCCCGCAGAGCGACACCTCTTTGGGGAAATTTTTTTAAATGACCATGCATGGCATTGTGCCTCGCAAATGTCATCAACATTAAGAGGGGATAACCACCGCTTTGTCCGATGTTCTCTCCAAGATTCGAAAGCGTTTAGGGTCATAGGCCACAATGGAACGACTTCGATATCCGCATTCAGTGTCCCCAACCAAAAAAGATATTAGAGAGTTAAAGAAGACGCAGCGGAGCGGGCCCGGTTCGGCTAGTAAATTATATAGTCCGATCTGATATTTGAGTAGGATGACGGAAAGCTTAAAACAACTCACTGATTGACATTTCAGTGAAATCTCTACAAGAACTTAACCTATGTGTAGCAAAATAACGTACCAAATTTCATCTGAATATCTCAATTTTTGAAGGCTGTAGCAACAGACGGACAAATACACGCGCATCGTTAAATCGCCTTAGAATTTTACGACAATTCGAAGTATATCTACTCTGTAGGGTCAGAAATGGATATTACGATGTGTTGCAAATGAAATGACTAAATGGATGGTGATGGATATAAAAAACCAACAAAAACCAACAATGCTTAGTTATAATTAAAATGTTATCAATTAAATAATTTTTTTTTTGAATATTGTTTAAATTTTTCTCAAAATAATTCAATTTTTTCTCTACGCAAAAATGTTAATTATTTTTTTTTATTTGAAAATTTTAAATAAATAATTTATTATTAATTTTTATTATTAATTTTTTTTTTTCAAATAATAAATTTAAATTTTTTGACTTACACCCTTGATGTTCTAAGCAGGTCACATGTCTTATAATTATTTTCTTTAAATTTCGAGTCGTTTGGTATGGGTTTTTCTTTTCTTGGTTTTCTTTCTTTCGTTTAAAAATAAAATAACTTTTTTGAATATCACTTGAAATTAACTAAAGAATAAAGAATGTGTTTTTCCACAAAAGAGTTCAAAAAAACTAACTACAATTCACAGACAAATACAACAACTATTGTTTCCGGTTCCGTTGGTTAACAGCGTTTAAAAATAAGAACAAACGATTGAATGCACTGGGATTTTTGGGAAATGTTTACTTATTTTTTCTAGTTTATTATTTTTTTCTATTATATTTTATCTTGATTTTCTATGGGATTTTTGTCTTTTTTTTGTAATATATTGTTAACGGTTTAAGCTTTATTCTGTTTATTTTTTTATTTAGAGAAGAGAAATTAGAAAACACTACCAACAGCAACGAGATCTCGTCTCGCACTGAATCCAGCAAGTGATTAATTCCTGCTGTTGCTGTTGCCGCTACTACTCCAAAAGCCAAAAGGATGTTGGAAGAAGCTTTGATGATGCTGATGTTGAAGTCCAAAAACCACTATTGCACTAACACCAACTCAATAGGCGAATGACTCTGCTTGTCAACACCATTAGCACTCTCAACATCAGCGCCACCCCCTTCAACAACATCCTCATCATCATCATCATGATTCTCGTTGTCGTTGCTAGCATAGCCCTCTATGCCCCACGACTGGCATTAGAATTTTAACGATTACAACGAGGACGATATCACATTTCAACGAAACTCAAGCAATCGTTTTGTAGTGCACATGCACACACACACTCACACATATGAGTGGGGGAGTGTAAGAGCTTCGTAACATACGAACTAGCAAAACTCACTCGCCAAAAAAGACCAAAGCAACAAACAAACTGTAGCTCTAAATACAGACTCGTGTGGCCTCACACCCCCATGTGGTTTCTCACCAAGTTTAGTTCTTGTTGTGTGTGTGTGTGTGTGTGTGTATGGGTTATGATTGCAGCCTCCTCGTATTCATTTGTTGTTAGACTCTCCTGTTGCTTGCTGCTTTTTTTACAGCAGCCTGTTGCAATTTTTCCATGTATTTTGAGTGGATTCTATTTCTTAGTGCCTTGTGTGTTTGGAAGTGATTGTTGTTGTCGTTGTCTTAAATGGGGTGTTAAAGTGCTATATGGGTTTTTGCAAATTGTTGTTTTTTTTTTCTTGGTTTAATTGTCCTTGCTTTAAGTTATGCTCAATTGCCTATTTCATTGCCGGTTCCATTGTCGCAAGAGAAAAGATGCAAGGTCTTTCATTTTTTCCCTAAGTTGATTATGATGGTAAGAGTAGTTGTTTAAAAAACTTTAACCTAAGAGCTTTCATTTTTAGTTTATGATTTCAAAATTTAAAATTAAATTCAATAAGTCTCCTAAGCGCAATAAGAGAGAAGAAAGCCTTGCTTTCCTCTATTCCTCTAGGGCAATAATAATTAATTTGTCAAAGGCGTTGCTGAAGATACATGGTGTATCAGAAATCGCGATCCAGCATGCCAGTCAAAGTGTTTTGAATAAAAACACACACTTGCCCAACTTTTATAAGTTCTTTGCTATGTTATTCTTTGAATGGAAAGCATTGACTTCGATGAAGGCTCTTGCTCTGAGGGCTCCATATAATTTACACCCATCGGCTTGTACAGACAACCACTGGAAAGGAAGGGTGTCATCCCGTCATAAAGGATGGACTCCTCTAGTATATTATCAGTCACGCCGCAAATAGCATGCCGCCACACTACATCTCCATCCCAATTCAGAACAGAAAAATGCGCAAAGTTTGAGGACAACCATGAACCCCACTAACTCAGACTTTATGGTAATCTTTGTGGCCACACAAAGGCCTAAGATAGAGAATAGTACTAAGCGCTTTTTTGGAGCAATCCTCCTTGCTCCAGTGATCAGCACACATCGGCTTATACAGAGAACCGCAGGAAGGGCATATATAGCATGCCGTCACACCACATCTCCATCCCAATTTAGAACAGAAGAATGCACAAAGTTTGAGGAGCACCATGAACATAGCCCACAAAGGCCCAAGATGGGAATAGTTTTTAGGGTCTTTTTTGGGGCAATCCTCCTTGCTCCAGTGATCAGCACTGCCGCGTTGCCCTGTAACTTTTCGATCATCTTGCGAATGACACAGTCTCCAGAACCTTATGCCACATCAGATATCCATAGATGAGAATAAGCCAAACAACTGCGGTAAACATTCAGTTCACCGTCCCCTGTGCCACATCAGACATCAGCAGATGAAAACCAGTAAAGAAAGTCAAATGTCGGGCAGTGCCTACTGTATAATACCTCACACCTACTCTAAGGTTCAAACTGTAATGATTGAACCAAAATCTGACGAACATATATATGGAAGCTATATCTAAATCTGAACCGATTTTGATCAAACTTCTTAGATATTATGGTAGGCATTGAGGAAAGCTTTGTGCAAGATTGGTCAACAAATGCGCTTGCAGTAGCTCTAGAAGTGAAAATCGGGCGATATACATATATGGCAGCTATATCTAAATCTGAACCGATTTCTATGAAATTCAACAGTAATGTCGAGAGATATAAGGAAATCCTACCTGCCAAATTTCGAGAGAATCGGTTAACAAATGAGTACTTCATTGCAAAATTTCTCAAAATCGGACGAACATATATATGGGAGCTATATCTAAATCTGAACTGATTTCGACCAAACTCCATAGATATTGTTGTAGCCGTCAAGGAAGGCGTTATGCAAAATTTTGGCGAGATTGGTCAATGAATGCGCTTGCAGTGGCTCTAGAAGTGAAAATCGGGCGATATACATTTATGACAGCTATATCTAAAGCTGAACCGATTTCTATGAAATCCAACAATAATGTCGAGAGACATAAAAAAAATTCTTCCTGCCAAATTTTGAGAGAATTGGTTAACAAATGAGCACTTTATTGCAAAATTTCTCAAAATCTGACGAACATATATATCTAAATCTGAACCGATTTCGACCAAACTCCATAGATATTGTAGTAGTCGTCATAGAAAGCGTTGTTCAAAACTTTGTCACGATTGATCAATAAATAAGCTTGCAGTGGTTCTAGCGGTGAAAATCGAGCGATTTATATATATATATATATATATATATGAGAGCTATATTTAAATCTGAGCCGATATTCTTGAAATTTACCAGTAATATTAAGAGTCATATGGAAATCCTTCCTGCCAAATTTTGAGACAAATGACAATATTATTGCAATATATGCCCTAATCGGACGATCATATATATGGGAGTTATATCCAAATCTGAACCGATTTCATCCAATTTCAATAGACTTTGTCTGTAGGCCGAAAAACATGCCTGTACCAAATTTGAAGACGACCGAATAAAAATTGCGACCTGTAGTTTGTACACAAATTAACATGGACAGACGGACATAGCTAAATGGAATCAGAATGTAATTTTAAATCGATCGGTGCACTTATCAATGGGTCTATCTCTCTTCCTTCTGGGTGTTTCAAACAAATGCACTAAGTTATAATACCCTATACCACAGTGGTGGTGTAAGGTATAATTATCCGAACAACTGCGGTAAACATTCAATTCAGCGTTCCCGGCCCAAGCCCCCAACTACTTTGTATTGAGTTACGATAGTAGTAAAACGCATTTAATTCCCCTTTTTGATCCTTTTTCGGACGATGCTTCTCCAACTTAGTTTCTGGTCAAGAATTACGCCCAAGTACTTGGCCAAAAATCCAAATCCATCCAAAACAGATCCCCTGAAATCACTCAGCTTCCTCGGCCTGGTGAAAAGCACCAGCTCATTTTTTTGGGTTTATGCCAAGCCTGTTGGCTATCGTCCATCCAGACAGCTTCTGCAAAGCCCCCTGAAGGAGTTCTGAAACAGTAAGGAACTGCAAATTTCCTCGTGAACATTCTCACATATCAATGAGTGCTGTCCGATTGTATTTTAAGCTCAATGATAAGGGGCCTCCTTTTTACAGCAGAGCCTGAACGGCATGCCTAATCCCACACCTCTTTGGGGAGAAGTTTTTATCTCACAAATGCCACCAGCATTACGGTGGGATAACCAACGTCAAAAAAATTTTTTTTCAGGATTCGAACCTAGGCTTTCAGTCTCATAAGCAGGCATGCTACCCTCTCCGCTACGGTGGGCTCCAACCTACGACCTTCACCCTTTCGAAAGATCTTAAAATCCCATTGATAACCAGAAGCCACAATAGAAGGGATACCCCCCCCCCCCCCCCACTCTTGCGGTGTTCCTCTTGGCACAATCTTCTTTATCGAGTCCTCTGCCATTGATGCGTTGATAATCCGGCCTTTCAATATACCAAAAGAGGGAGAACCCTCAATCTTTTTTATCGAGTCCTCTGCCATTGATGCGTTGATAATCCGGCCTTTCAATATACCAAAAGAGGGAGAACCCTCAATCTTTTTTATCGAGTCCTCTGCCATTGATGCGTTGATAATCCGGCCTTTCAATATACCACGAGAGGGAAAACCCTCATGTCCACCAGAGCGCCATGTATGGACTCACACCTCACTTTGTTAATCTTAGGGGTTCGTTTTATGTGAAAACTTTATCAAGTTATAAACTTATGCTGGGCACAGATGTTAAGAATCCCAAAATTACTTTCATAATCAGTAGTTTTAGTCCTCAACTTTTGGCAATGGCCAGAGTTGCCTTTTCCAAAATGTTGCATTTGTAGTTCAATTTATTGTTCAACAAAATCTAATAGGTATTCTGAGGTTTTAGTAAAGGGAACATTCTTTCCTCCCAAAAAGATAGATTGTATCTCCCGCTAAAATAGATACAATATCAGTTTTAAATTAAGAAGAAGAAATATTTAACAGCTGAGTTATATACGAAGAGACGATTTTATCAACCCCCAATACTATGTTGGGGGGTATAAAAACTCAAAAAAAAAAAAAATACTTGAAGGTATTTTATATAATGCCTATGGCATTGTATATTTTCTTACCCCTAATATACCCATACACTCTCTCATCCACTTCCACTAACTTCATAATGAAATGCACTCACATTTTGTTTGGGGAGTAAATGCCAAAAGGACTCAATGGAGATTTCACTCAAAAACCAAACACTTGTTGATGTTGAAAACAGTTACCAAAAAAAGGGAGATATAAAAAAAACACAATTCACCGGAATACAATGATAATGAATCCGCTTGAAGGGATATGAACCAGAATTAAGAAAACCGCTAACGTTGTGGCCAAAACATGTTTTGCCATATATATATGTCAACTTTTTTTCGAGGAGAACTGATGATACTTAAGTATGTAGAAGGAGTGTATCTTCAATGAAAAAAGTTAACAGGTTATTGGAAGCTTGCTGATGAAAAAAAAGAAGAAAGTAGGTGATGTGTGTATGTTTAAGGCGTTTTGAGTGTCCAAACAAGAAGTTTGACCTCTTGTGAATCTACAATGTCAAAATCAGAAATTTTTTTTCTTGATAAAAAATGCTTTGATGATCCAACCGTACAGAGAACCTTTACTGCCAGGCTTCAAGACTATCGAAGTTTGATTAATTTGAAGTGAATCAAGTCAACAAAGACAGACAGACTAGCATTACTTAATCGAATCAGAACTCACGATGGCCTCGACGGATAACTTGGCATCTAGTGTCTGGTATTATCCTCTTTCAACCCAATCTGAGGTTAGATTTAAGTGGCAGTTTGCCATCAGACACACTTAGAAGTTGGCGCCCTACGTTGACATACCACAAGAACTGGAAGATGCCTTCTAGTTTCTGCCGTTGTGTCATCGATAGCCTCGGTGGATACCGTGGCATCTAATGTATGGTATCATCCTCTCTCAACCCAAGTTCCTACTGTTGAGCCATCAAGATCGCTTTAAAAGCCCAACAACTTACAAAAGTTAACATCCGCTAATTCAGACCATTTCTTAAAGAAACGAGAACCTACAAAGGAACTCCTTCCGACTGCCAATGCGAGACACACACACAACAGATGTTTTATAGTCTATTCTTCCTTGACGTTCTCACAGCTTCTGCAGAAGTCTTTACTTGCAACCTTCAATCTGTCAGCATGCTTTCCGATCAGAAAATGACATAACTAAGCGTATTTCAGGCAGAGGTCTTTGCGAATCTAAAGGCGGTTGGAATGATTTTAAAGCGGGATGGGCGGCCCTATCAGACTGTCATGATATACATGAACAGTCAGGCGGCGCTGAAGGCTCTGACGTCGAGCCACGTGAGGTCAAAGCTGGTTAGAAGATTCAAAAAGCTTCTTGCAAACATGGGAGATGCTGTCAGGCTCTGCTGCCTCCCAGGCCATCAAAGTGCGGCGGAGAATGATGCGACCAAAGTGCTGGCCAAGAATAGATCGCTGATTCTCGCAGATCTTGCTATGCAATCAGTGAGACCTTCTTGCTATGCATTCATTGAGACCATCGTTGTCCGAGCATCGTGGTAGGGTGGACGCCTTTTACGATAACTGCGCGAAAAAGGCGTGAATTGGTGCTGTAGATTGTAGGATGTCAAAGGCCAAGTTGTCGAGTATTTTGAGAAACAGGATGGCGTTTATCCTGTGCCTGAGAAAGCAAGTCTTAGAACTGTGCAAATAGCGGTCCAGACTCGCCATTGCAACTTAAGGTCTTTGACATCGTCCTAAGGGCAAGGGAAGGCAGACATCAGCAGGATATGCGATGACGAGGAAGAGTTGGAGACGGTCAATCACCTGTTGTGTCACTGCCCCGAAATTGCGAAGAGAAGGCTCAGGCTAATGGGTGAACACCTTTTTTCCAGCCAGGATTCTCTACAGGTTCGAAGCCCTCTTGACGTTCTGGAATTCTATAGAAACCTGAATTGGATGACTAGACCATACTCATGAGAGTGATTTTTTTTAGCACGCTTTTATTTGTTCTTATTCATATTTTACCAACTCCACAATCCCCTGATGTATGATCAAGTATAGCAACTAACCACCATATTCATGGGAAGGGACATTCTTAACCTTGACCACTTTTTGGGCTAAAAGTAAAGATTCTATGCCTCATCGTTTGAATAACTGTTTGCACACCTTATTTAGACGAAAATTACAGCTTCTGAGGTTTCGTTATTTGCGTGTGTTCTTTTTTCTATTCTGACATGATGTCTTGGAGACAAATTTTATATTTTTTTGCACTGTTATTTACTTAGAGGTGTGAATTTGATTATTTCATTTTTTTTCAAATATTTTTTTTTTACTTCTTTTTCACAACACAAGCGCACATACGTAAAGTATTAGCGCAATTTTATTTGATTTTATTTTTCACTTAAAAAAACGAAGTAAGGGAACTGCACAACCGTGTGTAAGGTAACTTCACAACCGTGTTTCTCCAATGGAACGTGGTATTCTTATAAATGATGGCACTTTATTTCTTTTTTTTTAATATTTGCCTTATTTTTCTTGAAATCTCATCATCGTGTTATCTGCTCTTTTTGTAACAAAAGATGTTCTTGTAGCCATACAACTTTTTTTTTCATAACGCGATTTTTTTTTTTTGTTCTTGAACAAAAACTAGTTTCAAAATTTGCTCAGGATTTTTTTTTGTCGGATTTTTCTTTTCTTCGTTATTTTTTTTTTTTCTTTTGTTTTTGTATTTTTTTTCAAAAACCGTTTTGAGTAGGAAACGAAGAAGCTAAAGCGCTGCGTCTTAACTCCCGCTGTTGTTTGGCGTTTTAATGAATCGACATTTAACGTTGAAATGAGAATCTTTTCCAAAATATTCACATCCCAACAAAAGCCCCAATCCAAAAAAAAAAAACGCCGCACAACGCTCAAAGTTAATGTGATGTGGAATCATTTACTTGCTTTCTTACTTCCCTTATGGGTAATATTTTAAGTATGTGAGAGCGCGCGAATGCAAACACTAAAAACATGATGACTTGCATACACACACACACACACACACACACATTGACATGTAGATATGTTATTTAGTTTGTTGAGCTGACAATATTGTTTTAATCAAAACGCTTGTGACACTATCACTGGCAGTACGCGGAAAGATACATTGTGATACCTGAAGAGTGAGAAAATATAGGAAAAATATAAAAAAAGATTAAAAGGATCTAAAAATAATTTAGAAAGAGAGGAAAATACATCATGAGTAAGAAAATATAGGAAAAATATTAGTAGTGGTAAAGTTTTGCCCCCACCGGTGAAAATAAGGTACTTTATTTTGTGACATCCGCTAGGGGCGGACTTTTTTTCTAACCACAATTTTAAAGAACGCCAACTCTCCATCGATTTAAGCAAAATTTTGTTCGCCCACTTATAGTAGCCTAAAAAACAAAACTGGTACAAAACTTTGGGGTCAAATAACCAAGGGGGACGCCCTCTCCAAAAAACCACTCAAACGGACATGTTTACCGATTGCGACAATATGGGCATCAAATGAAAGGTAATTGGAAGTAAAATACGAAACTTCTACAAACATTTGGGGTTAAGTCCCAGGGAGGCCTCCCCACCTTAAAGGACATGGAGGCCGAACGACACAATATGAGATTCAAACGAAAAGTATTTGAAAGTAGAATGCCAAACTTGTACAAAAATTCGGGTCAAACCCCGGGGAGTCAACCCACCCCAAAATTATATACAAAGGGCAAATTATGGGATTTTCCTGTAAGGTATTGGGTTGCCCAAAAAGTAATTGCGGATTTTTCATATAGTCGGCGTTGACAAATTTTTTCACAGCTTGTGACTCTGTAATTGCATTCTTTTCTTCTGTCAGTTATCAGCTGTTACTTTTAGCATGCTTTAGAAAAAAAGTGTAAAAAAAGTATATTTGATTAAAGTTCATTCTAAGTTTTATTAAAAATGCATTTACTTTCTTTTAAAAAAT
This sequence comes from Stomoxys calcitrans, assembly GCF_963082655.1. Taxonomy (NCBI): domain Eukaryota; kingdom Metazoa; phylum Arthropoda; class Insecta; order Diptera; family Muscidae; genus Stomoxys; species Stomoxys calcitrans. The sequence continues at coordinate 38,855,314 of NC_081556.1, read as the reverse complement.
CCGCAATTACTTTTTGGGCAACCCAATACAATTTTCAAAAACGCCAGATCTCGGAGATGTGTGCATCGATTTAAGCAAAATTTTGTATACCCCTTTATACACCCCTTTATAGCCTAAAAACACAAAACTGGTACAAAACTTTGCGGTCAAATAACCAAGGGGGACGCCCTATCCAAAAAACCACTCAAACGGACATGTTTACCGATTGCGACAATATGGGCATCAAATGAAAGGTAATTGGAAGTAAAATACGAAACTTATACAAACATTTGGCGTTATGTCCCAGAGGGGCACCCCACCCCAAAGGACATGGAGGCCGATCGACACAATATGGGATTCAAACAAAAGGTATTTGAAAGTAGAATGCCAAACTTGTACAAAAATTCGGTTCAAACCCCGGGGAGTCAACCCACCCCAAAATTATATACAAAGGGCAAATTATGGGATTTTCCTGAAAGGTATTTGAGAGTTAGGTTAGGTTGAAAAGAGGGTGCAGATATTATTCTACCCTGTTGTGCGCTATAAAAACTAAAAAGTAACCTCGAAACAGAAAATTTTAAGTTAGGAATTCCGGGTCACTTAAAAAATCCTTAATTGTTATCCACACCGATGTCTGTTAGCCGCGAAAGCCGGGCAATGACATAGGAAATGCTCCTACGTCTCATCATCTTCCCCATATGCCCTACACATGCTATAACTTACCGCACCGATTTTGTATAAGTGAGCTCGTAGTCCTATGTGTCCCGTTACGACACCAAAAGCAATACTGACCTCCTTTTTACTTCCTTTCAGTAATAGCCTCATCTTCTCACGATCTGGATCGCCCCATAGGATTTTCGCCGTCCTACCGACCGTTTCGCTGTTCCACAGTGTTACATGCGCGTATGCGCTCACGCCCTTAAATCGGACTGCGTCAACCCGAAAGGCTTCGAATTAACCAAGTTTAACGAAGGCAGTTCTCTGGCCTTCACTGCCAAATCATCTGCGCTTTCATTCCCCCTTACTCCGTGATGGCTCGGCACCCAAACTATACGGATTGTGCCATCCTCAGAGAAGGCGTTAATCTCCTTCTTACACTGCAAGACTGTTCGTGACCTTACCGTACTGGTTGCTATTGCCCTTTTGGCAATTTTACTGTCCGTAAAGAAGTTCACACTCGATATCCTCGCGTAAGTATGACACCACTTAACGCATTCCGTGATCACCCGGATCTCGGCCTGCTGGACTGTATTATGGTCAGTCAGTCTAAAACAGATCTCAGTCCCTGGGTTCTGAATGTAGACCCATGGGCCAAAGTTTTCCCCTAGCTTTGATCCATCATCATCCAACATGATCTTCCAGACGGCAATACTAGGGTTCCGTCAGTCCAAGACTGTGCCGCTGGCAGCTGTGCCTCGCACTCGACTTCAAGGTTCATCTCAGGTATCCGATCGGAAACCCCTTCCCTTCCTTCCAGGTTTCCTACCGTCGCCTCGACTATATTGTGATGGTATGAGCTGCTCCCATCCTCAATCCATTCTCCCATCGCCTTAAGTCTCATAGCCGCAGTGGCTGTCTCACATTTAATCTGCATGTCAATGGGTCGGATATGTAGAATAGTCTCCATGGTCTCTGGACTTGATGAATGGTCCTAGCACAAACTTCTGAGGCGTAAGTAAGTATAGGTTTAATCATGCTTCTGCAGAGTCTGTGGACTATCCTCGGATTCAGCCCCAATTTCAAGCCTACTGCCCATCTACATAGTGCCCAACATCTGCGAGCCTTCTCAGTACGCTCCTGAATGTGAAACTTCCAATTAAGTTTTCTATCCAAGATCACTCCTAAGTATTTGACCTTGCCAGATATCGAAAGCGTTTTATTGAAGAAACGTGACGCGTCAAATTGGCCACCTTCGTCTTCCTCGTGAACAGGCATATTTCAGGCTTCTCTGGGTTAGCATTGAAACCCCGAGGTCGGTTCCTTATTCGTTAGAAGTGTTATGATATCGTCTGCGTAGCAGACGGGTTCAAATCCCTCCGCATTCAGCATTCGTAATAGGTCATTTGAAGTGGTCACACATAGGAGTGGTGATAAAATGCCCCCTGTTGCGTGGCTTGTATCACTTTCTTCCTAATATTTATGCCATGGGACACACAGTTTATCAACCTGTTCCTTAGCAAATGGTATATCCAGTCTTTAAGGACCGGGTCCACCCGGTACTGGTCAAAAGATTGGATCAATGTGTCGGTCCGCACAATCTTAAAAGCCCCCTCGATGTCAATGCATACCGCCAGTGTACGTTTTGGGATCGAAGGATTCTTCTGTTTTATGCACAACCTCGTGCAAGGCAGTCTCCACCGACGTTCCCTTAACATAGGCATGCTGTTTGTATTTGAGCAGTTCGCTGGATGACCTACTCTTTATCGTCGTATCCACAATGCGTTCCATTGTTTTGAGTAGAAAGGACGTAAGGCTTATGAGCCTGTAGGTCTTTGGTGTCGTGCTTGGGTATAAACACCACCCTTGCCTCCTGCCAGGCTTTCGGAGTATATGCAAGTCTTAGGCACGCTGAAAAAATAGTGGCCAGATGAGGCGCCGTAAGTATTCCATCATGTCCGGATGACTTAAATGGTTTGAAGCTCCTTAAGGCTTCCTTGGCCATAAATTCCGTTATGGTAGGCTTCGATCAACCTCATTATTCCAAGATTCCGGTGTCTTCGTGAGTCCCGTCATATCCTGTGGAACATGGGTTTTCATCAAAAACCATAACATGTCCACCGTTGTTTCCGCTCTAACTCCCATGTCGTCTACTAAAGTTTCAGTTTGGACATGGGTTTTTGAGAGAAACTTTTTCATCGGTCATCCAGGGGTTTTCTTGGGCTGATTTCCTTTCCCGAAGAGGGCAACTATCTTCGAAAGACTCCCCTAGTGGAGTCGTAGTCCCTTTGACATTGTCGTCAATGTCTTCTATGCTTGGACACTCTAAATTACCATGCCCAAGTCTTCTTCTAAGTAGTCTTCGGAATTTCGGCGCTGGCCGTGCTATTCAAAACCTCATGTAGCGATGGTCTGAGAAGGAATGCTCCATGGAGACCCTCCAATCCTGAATCTCGTCGATTAGATTTTCCGAACATATTGTCCGTTAGGCGTTATTAAGTGTCCCGCCACTGCACCGTCTGATGGCTCAATATGAGCGTATTTGCCTATCCTAGTCATTCCAATCTTAAAAAAGACGCCCATGGCCCCGTAGTACGCCATGCCTTTGGTTTTAGCCAAACATGTCACGGAGACTTGGTCAATGCCCACTACAAGGAGAGTTCCTTCCTCCCTCTCCTTCTCCCCCCTGTGGAAAACCTCCCATTTCTCCACGACCAAATCTTGGTATTGCTTGTTTAAGACTTCCATCATACGTTCCGTCACAATTTCGCCGCCCACATCCTTGATGAAGACCGTCGTCTTTGTGAGCTGTGGGATGTCTTTCTCACAAGGTCGAGCTTTGCGCCCCAGGGAGTGTGGATACTTCCAACGAGCTTTTTGATGGTATCAATACATTCCATTGACGCAAAGCGCAGCCTTAAAATGTCCCCTCTAAACTCGCAGCTCATAATTCGTAGGGGTGGACTCCCTTCAGAGTTCAACACATGTTCGATAAATCGTTCGTTTACGCCTCACCTAGGACCGATGATATGATGGAATCCTACCGGATGCACTGCCGTATCGATGACTGCATTCGCATTTCATTTCTGTTATGCTTCCTTGCCGCTTTGGAGTAAGAGGGCGGATACTTACCTTTCTCAGCGACCACCTTCCCCTTCCAGGGTAACGGTGGCGTCCGTTTGATAGTCACAGTCCTCCATGAAAACTCAGGGGCCGTGCGTGCTTCCTTCGTTCCTATTCCGATGTTACCTCCCTCCGCAGAACACTGTCTGAAGTCTCCATTGGGGAAGAGCTGGCTTGGTTTTTTCAGAGTACTTGAAAGCGGGGAGTTCGTTTTCATCCTCAGCGTTATAGGAGTGTTATGGTCTTCGGGAGTTTTTAATCTCTTTCCAGCTTCCATAGAAGTGCCTGAAATGTCTGTTCTATCCTTTCCAGCATCCTGCGCTTTCGCCCGATTGCGCTGCCGGTACACACTCCTCTGTCTCCTTCGTCGTGCACCAAATCGCTTTCCCGGCGTGCTTGTGAGCTTAGCAAAGCCATCGCTAACTTCTGCCGTCATCCCGCTATCCTCATCTCTCGCTTCGGCTGCGATGATTGTTTCGTTGACACTGTCGCTGTCTGAATCTGATTTGGAAACACCAGCTTCACTCAAAGGCTTGGGACGAACTGTGTATCCCTCTGGTTTATCCATCTCTTCCTCATTTGTTAGTCTGACGACTAGTTGTGCGCTTGAAGCATTGCTCTCAACTACAGGTGCCAAGACATCAACACCTATAAGAGGGGATTTGGTCCAAATCGGACCATATTTCGATATAGCTGGGTGCAAAAAGTATGCATTTTTCACCGGATTATAACGAAAGGAGGTTTATATATATACCTGAGGTGAGGTGGGTATTTAAAGTTCGGCCCGGCCAAACTTTTTAAAATTCGTACAAAGCTGCCCTCTACTATGTTTTCCATAACGAGTTCAAAAAAATTCCGCTTCGGCAAAAATAGACCTGCTCCGCTCCTCTCCGAATTCCTGTATATAACCATATAAACCGATCTCACGATTTTATTTCTTGAGCGCCTATAGGGCGCAATTCTTATCCGATTTGGAGGAAATTTTGCACAATGACTTCTGCTGCGGTCACCAACCAATTAATGGTTGGTCGGTCCATAACCTGAGTTAGCTCCAATATCATACCAATTCTTATCCGTTATCCTTTGTTTGTCTCAAACAAGAGACCGTGCAAAAAACTTGACAAATGCGTTTCATGGTAGAGGGTATATAATATTTGGCCCAAACGAATTTAGTTAGCTTTTACTTGTTAAACCTCCACCATAGAATGGGGATATACAAATCTAGTCCTTCCGTTTGGAACATCTAGAAATATTCGTCTAAGACCCCATAAAGTATATATATTCTTGAACGTTTCGACGTTCAGAGTCGATCTAGCCATGTCCGTCCGTCCGCATGTCGAAATCACGATAGCGGTCGAACTAGAGCTGGCAAATTATCGACAATAGCAGCATTCGATATTTTCGATAGTTTAATAATAAATATCGATAGTATCGATACTATCGTAATTTTCTCTGATCATCTATATTTGAAACGAAATTGAGAAGCAAAAATCAAATCAAAAATCAGCACAGACCAAATAAAAACAAGATTTATAAAGTCTGTTGGAAATCATGAAAGAAATCATTATAACACATTTTAGCCCAATCGGATGAAAAATGCGCCCTCTATAGACGCAATGCATCTTAAAGGATACATTTAGTGTCGCATCGCTTATTTTTGTTGAATTTTGCAAAAAGTTCATCTTTTCCGATAGTATCTATCGGAAAAATATCAATCGATATTAAGTCAAACAATCAAATATTGATAGTATCGATAGTGCCATCGATATTTTGCCAGCTCTACTTCAAGCACTCCCTCGTCTGCTATTACAAGTACCCATGTCTCGGTACCATATAAGTATATGCGTCTTGTATAGTGTAATCTTTGTCTGTCGAGAGGTGGCCTTGTTTCTAATCCAAAGTAACATCTGTTTGCCAGTATTATTCTCCGCTTTATTTTAAAACAGACGTCATTCATTTCGGTTACGGCGGTGCCGAGGTAGATAAAATTGCTGCCTATCACATAGTTGTGGTTCCCAAGTTTCTCAATTTTTTTTATCTTGTCGGCTGTACAAGGCATTATGGAAGTTGATACCATCCATTCTGTTTCATCACCATTTACTGTCAGACCCACTTTCACTGATTCTCTTTCGATACTTTAAAAGTATAGCAATTGCTTCATCCGATGATCGACCTATAATATCGATGTCATCGGCATAGATGGGCAGCATGAGTTTTCTTGTTTGCCATATCTATGCACATCAGCATCTCGTATAATCTTCCCCAGCAGGTTATTAAACAGATCTTACGATAACCTGTCTCTTTGTCTGAAACCTCGTTTGGTATTGAATGGTTCGAATAGATTCTTTCCTATTCTTACTGAGGAACGTTTATCAGCAAGTACCATCGTGCAAAGTCTTTTTAATTTTGCAAGGATACCAAACTCAGACATGGCTTAAAATACCTTTGAACATATGCGGCTGTCGGAAGCAGCTTTGAGGTCAACGAAAAGATGGTAAGAGTTGAGCTGTCCTTCTCGGGTATTTTCCATGAGTGTGAATATCTTGTCTATGGTTTTAAGCTGCATTGATAAGGCTTAATTATCTCATTGACTTTTTAATATTTCAGTTCAGTGGGCAACCCATCGGCTCCTGCTGTCTCGTTTTTTTTTTCTTCTTCAGCCGGATCACTGCTACTTGGACCTTATTCTGACCAGGAGATTAACATTCTATACCATCATCAGGGATTAGTTCTGCGGTACCCTCTTCGACGCCATCGTCGAACACTAGCAGCTGAGTAATATGGCCTTTCCATATCCTCAGCACACTATATGTATAAGCTAGTAGATTTTCTTCTTTGTCTCTGCAGGGGGATGTGTCTGCACCAAAGCCATTGGTTATAATTTTTGATTCTTTGGTAGATTTTCCGGATTTCATTCTGAGGATCTGTACATCTCAATTCCCTCACACTAGGGTCTTTCCATTTCCTTCTTCTTTCTGCGGAATAGTCGTTTTTCCTCTTTCCCAAAACACCTCGAAATATTCGTCTAAAACCCCATAAAATATATATAATCTTGATCGTCTCAACGTTCTGAATCGATCTAGCCATGTCCGTCCGTCCGGTGGTTTTCCTCTCCTAATGCTGACAACATTTGTGAGGTACTGTGCCATGTAAAACTTCTCTCCAAAGAGGTGTCGCACTGCAACACGCCGTTCGGATTTGGCCCCTTATCATTGAGCTTAAACTTGAATCGGACTGCACTCATTGATATGTGAAAAGTTTGCCCCTGTTCCTTAGTGGAATGTTCATGGGCAAAATTTGCATTTACTTAATATTGATGTAGATCGTTGGGGATTGCAAATGGGTCATATGGGTTAAGATTTAGATATAGCTCCTATATAAACCGACCTCCCGATTTGACTTCTTGAGCCCCTGGAAGCCGCAATTTTTGTCCGGTTTGGCAAACACTTGGCTGGGCATAGCGTTCTGTTATGACTTCCAACAAGTATGTCAAGTACGGTCTAAATCGGTCTATAACCTATTGTAATATAGATCCCATATAAATTGATCTCCCGATTTGACTTCTTGAGCCTTTACAAGCCGCAATTTTTGTCCGATTTGGCTGAAATTTTGCATGTAGTGTTCTGTTATGACTTCCAACGACTATGCTTAGTACGGTTTGAATCGGTGTATAATCTGATATAGCTCCCATGTAAACCGATCTCCCGATTTGACTTCTTGAGACTTTACAAGCCGTAATTTTTATCCGATTTGGGTGAAATTTTGCATGTAGTGTTCTGTTATGACTTCCAACAAGTATGTCAACTGCAGTTTAAATTGGTCTATAACCTAATATAGTTCCTATATAAACCGATATCCCGATTTGACTTCTTGAGCCCTTTCAAGCCGCAATTTTTGTCCAATTTGGCTGAAATTTTGCATGTAGCGTTCCGTTACGACCTCCAACAACTGTGCTAAATATGGTCCAAATCAGTCTATAACCTGATATAGATCCCATGTAAACCGGTCCCTCGACCATCCTTGTTCGGTTCCTGGAACCTTTAATTTTTGCTGGTTTGACACATGTTTGTGTCAAACCTATATAAACCGATATCCCGATTTGACTTCTTGAGCCCTTTCAAGCCGCAATTTTTGTCCGATTTGACTGAAATTTTGCATGTAGCGTTCCGTTACGACCTCCAACAACTGTGCTAAATATGGTCCAAATCAGTCTATAACCTGATATAGATCCCATGTAAACCGGTCCCTCGACCATCCTTGTTCGGTTCCTGGAACCTTTAATTTTTGCTGGTTTGACACATGTTTGGTATGTAGCAGTATGCATGGTGGTGGGTTCCCAAGTTTCGGCCCGGCCGAACTTAATACTCTTTTGCTTCTTTTTTTCAAATTTTATTCCTTTTCATAGGGCACCACAAATTCGTTCTGTATCACTTTCATGTGTATTAAACACACAATATGATTTAAGTTTACATCAGATCACATCATTAACATCTTCTTATTTCCCACAAGCAAAATACTCCGTATTGATAATAATAATATTAATTATAATGTATTTTATACATGAACTTCCATGTGGTCACTGTTATTAATATTGTTATTATTTTTAATAGATACTTTATACAAATCTTTCCTAATAGTTCAAGATGAAAGATAAAACAGCAAAAAAAAAACACACAATCAAAATAATTCTCCACATGCATTGATTGTGTTTTGGATTTTCAACTGCAAAATAATACAAAGAATAACAAAAAAAGTTTAAAAAATACAAAAACCCAAGCTAAAGAGCATTAATAGGAGTTTTTGATTTTTTTTTATACATCAGCTTCAGCACTTAAGGTTAAGCCTAATAATGATTAACCTATATAGGGAACTAGTTGAAACTTTCTGAAGATTATGTATTAAGTTGGTCATTGATGGAGTGAGTGAATATATTTTCATTATTTTTTACATAAATTCTTCCTCTGCACGAGCAAACCTTAATAGTGCCTTGAAATGTATACGAGGTCGGTTCGGAAACTTCTTAGCCTATCAATGAAAGAGAATAGTTAGTTTTTGAAAAGTATTTTTATTTTTCAATATAATCTCCTGAAACTTCAATACACTTAGTCCAAGGCTTATCTAGCAATTCTATCCCTTGGTTAAAATAGTTTTCCTTAAGGTCTTCAAAATAGTGGTTTACAACTGTAATTGCACCATCATTTGAGGTAAAACGCTTGCATTCGCTTGCTGGATTTTCCGATTTTGAGTCTTAAGCCCATATTGCCGCATTTATGACCTGATTTAGCGGAAATTTGGAACGGTGAGTTGCAGAAATTTCCTTAATATCATAAATGAACATTTTTCGTATCGGAACATATATATTGGGTTGCCCAAAAAGTAATTGCGGATTTTTCATATAGTCGGCGTTGACCAATTTTTTTCACAGCTTGTGACTCTGTAATTGCATTCTTTCTTTTGTCAGTTATCAGCTGTTACTTTTAGCTTGATTCAGAAAAAAGTGTCAAAAAAGTATATTTGATTAAAGTTCATTCTAAGTTTTATTAAACATGCATTTACTTTCTTTTGAAAAATCCGCACTTACTTTTTGGGCAACCCAATAGATATACAAAATGCAAATTCTGCCCATAAACATTCCACTAAAGAACAGAGGCAAACTTCTCACATATCAATGAGTACTGTCAGATTCATGTTTAACGTATATGATAAGGGACTTCCTTTTTATAACCGCGTCCGAACGGCGTACCGCAGTGCAACACCTCTTTGGAGAGAAGTTTTACATGGCATAGTACCTCACAACTGTTGCCAGCATTAGGAGGAGAAAACCACTACCGAAAAATTTTTCTAATGGTGTCGCCTGAATACGAACCCAGACGTTCAGCGTCATAGGCGTACATGCTATCATCTGTGCTGCGACAACCTCCATATAGATATATTGGGTTGCCCAAAAAGTAATTGCGGATTTTTTAAAAGAAAGTAAATGCATTTTTAATAAAACTTAGAATGAACTTTAATCAAATATACTTTTTTTACACTTTTTTTCTAAAGCAAGCTAAAAGTAACAGCTGATAACTGACAGAAGAAAGAATGCAATTACAGAGTCACAAGCTGTGAAAAAATTTGTCAACGCCGACTATATGAAAAATCCGCAATTACTTTTTGGGCAACCCAATAGATCCCATATTAAAAAAGAAAAGCTCCCATATTAACCGATCTCCCGATTTTACTTCTTGAGTCTCTAGAGGGTGCAATTCCTATCGGATTGGCTGAAATTTTGTACTATGACATTTAATAGATATACCAAATATGGTTTGAATCGGTTTACAACCTGATATAGCACCCATATTAACCGATCTCCCGATTTTACTTCCTACGCCCCAAGAGGGTGTAATTCTTATCCGATATTATATGTATCTACGACCTCTAACAAACTTGCCAAATATGCTCAGAATCGGTCCATAACCTGATATAGCTGCCATATAAACCGATCTCCTGATTTGACTTCTTGAGCCTCTTTAGGGCGCAATTCCTATCCTTGTCAATGGGAGCTAAATCAGGAGAAATAGTTGGGTGGTCAAGCTTACTTTACTTTAATTGGCTATGACAGAATATTTCTTCCACTAGCCGAACGTAGAATAGCGTTCCAAGCGCCTCGATCTTCTGCGCTCATTCTAAATTCTCTGACACCAAGTTTCGAGGTGTCTCCCACAACTTGATCTTTCCATTGGGCTTTTGATCTTCCCGGTTTGCGTGTACCACCGGATTTGCCTTCAAAAGACTTCTTTGCTGGAGCTTCTCAACTCATACTTTAATTCGTTGAATTTAGCCTTGACGAAAAATAATTTTTCTGTATTGTAAGCCAGGACTTTTTCTTGAATTTGTACATTTAATTAATCCATAAGGTTGCAATAGTACTCTGAATTTATTGTTCTACCCTTTTGCAGATAATCAATCAATAAAATACCTTTGAAGTGCCAAAAAATCGTTCCCATAACCTTACCAGCCGATTGAATTGTTTTTGCCTTTTTTGGGGCACTTCCAGTTTCAGTCCATTGTTTGGATTGTTCTTTTGCCTCTGGAGAATAGTGGATCATTTAATTGATCCAAAAGGTTGCAATAGTACTCTGAATTTATTGTTCTGCCTTTTTGCAGATAGTCAATCAATAAAACACATTTGAAGTCCCAAAAAACCGTTGCCATAACCTTACCAACCGATTGCACTGTTTTTGCCTTCTTTGGGCCACTTCCTTCAGCTTCAGTCCATTGTTTTGGATTATTTTTTTGTCTCTGCAGAATAGTGGTGGACGCATGTCTCATCAACAGTTATAAAACGACGCTTAAAATCCATTTTATTTCGCTTAAAACGATCCATGTCCATGCTTGATAAATGTTTGGATTGTTCTTTTGTCTCTGGAGTATAGTGGTGGACCCATGTTTCATCAACAGTTATGAAACGATGCTTAAAATCCATTTTATTTCGCTTAAAACGATCCATGTCCATCCTTGAGAAATGTTTATTCTTAAGCGTTTTTGGTCGACTGTTAACAAATGCGGCACCCATCTTGCAGAAAGCTTTTTCATCTGTAGTTTTTCATGCAAAATTAAATGGACTCGATCATTTGAGATGCCCATGATATTAGCTATTTCACACACTTTTATTCGTCGATCTTTTAATACCATATCAAGCACTTTGGCTACCATTTCTGTTGTTGTTGCTGTTTTTGGAGGTCCACTATGTGGTTCATATTCAATGTTTGTACGACCACGTTTAAATTCAGCAACCCAATTTTTTAACGTTGCATATGACACATTCTCCATATCATTATGAATTTCTTGTCCCGCCCAACCTTTTTATGTAAATATTTAATGGCACCACGCATTTCTAATTTTTCCATTGTAAAAAAAAATCGCGGATGCGTCTTTTGTGAACACCTGTTTCTATATGAAGGGGTTGCCAGATCGAAATAAAATTTGACATATGTTCATAGCAGAGATGGAAGTTTCCAAAACACTTTTTTTCTTTTAATACCACGCTTTTTGTGCTGGGCTAAGAAGTTTCCCAACCGCCCTCGTAGTGTGCCTTTTTAAATAAGATTTTTATAGGCAGGTAATATCCCCCTCTTCCCCCCTCCTTACTCCCTCCCTAGCAAAACCGGAATTATTAACCTGTCATCTGGCTGCTTTCTTGTTCATCATCACTCAAATCTCAATATACTATAGACAGTTGGATCATGTATGATTTTGAGACAATGCTTGGTTTCCATTATTACCATATTTTTTTATGAATAGCTTAAATTGACTAACCAACGATGTGTTATTAGGTCTCTTTTTTTCTCATCATCATGGTGGTTATTTTTGATTTATGTTTGAAAAAAGGTAAATGGGCAATCAAAAAAGCTGCTATGACAATAGATAATGGGTTATCTATGTGTGGTATAGGTATTTGTATTGAATTTTGTTTTTAGATAGGGTTCAGTGGTTCACAATGTGTTGTGTCACCTGAGGTAGATACCTTTAATACCCGTTAAAGGTAGTAAGCTGACATGTGCCGAAAAAACATATAAATCACTTTGTGATAGATGGATCGTCCGAGGAGATTTAGGTGAAATTACCCTCTAAATCCCTGCTAGATTCAGGACCTGCCTATCAAAGTCGGCGCTTTAAAACGCCATTGGCAGAAAAGTGGTTGAATTGTTTGCTGACGCTCAATAGTGCAAGTGAGAATGATCGGCCGCATCACCGCATACGCGATAGAGCTGGCAAAATATCGATGGCACTATCGATGTACCCCACATCTTGTAGCAATGGAAGAGGAACCAAAGCACAATGCCGGAAACGAACTAGAGAGTATCTCTCATAGGTGAGAGCTGCTTCCAGTCAACTACTTCAAGCTTCTACAACAGTCCACAATAACGAGAAGGTTAGGTGCCTTGAGAGAATTTAGCCGCGGAATAATATTGGGTTGCCCAAAAAGTAATTGCGGATTTTTCATATAGTCGGCGTTGACAAATTTTTTCACAGCTTGTGACTCTGTAATTGCATTCTTTCTTCTGTCAGTTATCAGCTGTTACTTGTAGCTTGCTTTAGAAAAAAAGTGTAAAAAAGTATATTTGATTAAAGTTCATTCTAAGTTTCATTAAAAATGCATTTACTTTCTTTTAAAAAAATCCGCACTTTTTGGGCCACCCAATAGTTAACCCATAATCCCAAATGGGGGGCAATGACACCAAAGATGCTCCGCCATTTCCAATTCCTCCTCCACCTTACCAGAGACTCTGCAAAAGTCCATCAATCCAAGTGTGTAGTGCAAAGTCAAAAACTGAATGCTGCAAAGACTTCTCCAGAATGATGAGAAGCTAAGTGTATGGAGGGAATCCAGGCACGAAACGGACACAAAAGTCGCTCAACTGTCTCCAAGTCCTACTCATCTCCAAAGACCCAGCAATAATCCACCTCTTCCTGTATTCAATACGACTCAAAGATCCTATTATCAATCCGAGGACTCCCCTCGTACACTGATCGTCGCGCCTCATATAGTCTGCCACCACGCCTTGTCGCCAACTGTCATCTGAACAGAAGAAGCAGGTTCCCGACTCCCTCGGTTTTATTCAATTTTCGTTGCCGCACACCCAATGTAAAGCTGTAAAGCATAAAATTGAGCATGACTTTCAGCGCCTCTCGGGGATATGTTTTTCTTGCTTCAGAGATTAACACTGCCGCGGCATCCAGTATCTTCTGGACCATCTTGCAGAGGCCTAGAGTTTGATGGCATATCAGCAACATTAGGTGAGAATCAGCCAACCCAGCGACGTAACCTCAGAAAACTATTGGGTTGCCCAAAAAGTAATTGCGGATTTTTCATATAGTCGGCGTTGACAAATTTTTTCACAGCTTGTGACTCTGTAATTGCATTCTTTCTTCTGTCAGTTATCAGCTGTTAATTTTAGCTTGCTTTAGAAAAAAAGGGTAAAAAAAGTATATTTGATTAAAGTTCATTCTAAGTTTTATTAAAAATCCATTTACTTTCTTTTAAAAAATCCGCAATTACTTTTTGGGCAAACCAATATTTCCCGTCCACAAAAATTTAAACAAAAGGTAGTAGAAACAGTGCAAGCGACACAAGGCGCCAGTCCCTTTACAAGGCCGATCATATTATTAGCGATACTATACTAAAATTCCCATGAACTTTCCATTGAGAACCAGGGGATACTTCTCTCATGTGAATGAGTGGAAACAAACAAACAAATTTTCCCATAAACATTCCATTATGAAACTGAGGCAAACTTCTCATTTACGACATTAATGAGTGGTTTGTGATTCAAGTTTTAAGCTCGGACTCGGAGGAGGTCCCTGTCTCCTCCGAGTCCGAACGGAGTGGCGCATAGCGGCACAACTTGTTAAAGAGGTAAAGCTACGCGCTTGAAATTTTGCACAAATACTTCCTATTAGTGAAAGTTAGTTGCTTGTAATTGGGCCATGTCGCTGGGACTATAACTGTGCTAAACATGGCTGAAATCGGTTCATAACCTGACATAGCTGCCATATAAACCGATCGCAGATCTTGACTAGGAGGCCACTTATCAGTGAGCTAAAATTTGAATCGGACAACACTCATTGATAAGTGAAAAGTTTGCCCCTGTTCCTTAATGGAATATTCATGGGCAAATTTGCAATTTTATAAACGTTATGACCAGGCTAGTATACCCCACATCTTATGGAGATGGACATAAAAGCAATGAAAGAAGAACCAAAGCACGCCCTCTAGAGACTCTTGACTTTTTGAGCCTCTAGAGGGCGCAATACTTATCCAATTTGACTGAAACTTTGCACGAGGTGTTTTGATATGATATCCAACAATTGTGCCAAGTATGGTTTAAATCGGTCCATAACCTGATATAGCTGCCATATAAACCGATTCTGGGGCCTTGACTTCTTGAGCCTCTAGAGTGCGCAATTCTTATCCGATTGGAATGAAATTTTCCACGACGTGTTTTGTTATGATATCCAACAACTGTGGCAAGTATGGTTCAAATCGGTCTATAACCTGATATAGCTGCCATATAAGCCGATCTTGGGTCTTGACTTCTTGAGCCTCTAGAGAGCGCAATTCTTATCCGATTGGAATGAAATTTTCCACGACGTGTTTTGTTATGACTCCTAATAACTGTGCCAAGTATGGTTCAAATCGGTCTATAACCTGATATAGCTGTCATATAAATCGATCTTGGGTCTTGACTTCTTGAGCCTCTAGAGTGCGCAATTCTTATCCGATTGGAATGAAATTTTCCACGACGTGTTTTGTTATGATATCCAACAACTGTGCCAAGTATGGTTCAAATCGGTCTATAACCTGATATAGCTGTCATATGAACCGATCTTGGGTCTTGACTTCTTGAGCCTCTAGAGGGCGCAATTATTATCCAATTTGGCTGAAATTTTGCATGATTTGGCTGAAATTTTGCATGAAGTGTTTCATTTTAATGTCCAATAACTATGCCGAGAATTATCAAAATCTGTTTAAAAACTGATTTAGCTGTCATATAAACCGATCTCTTATCTTGACTTGACTTCTTGGGCCTCTAGAGGGCGCAATTCTTATCCGATTTGGCTGAAATTTTGAGGTGTTTCGTTTTGATTTCCAACAAGTTTGTTCAGTATGGCCCATGGTGGAGGGTATATAAGATTCAGCCCGACCGAACTTAAGGCGCGTTCATTTGTTCTTCTTAAAAGCACACCCTAAGAAACACATCATAACTTGAATTACATTGAAGATCTTATCAACATGTGATATTTTTTAATTTTGTTGAATTTTACTGACAATTTTTATAAAAAAAAAAAAAAAATTACATATTTTTTCATCCAACCATAAAACCACAGATATTTCAATGCAAATATGCTGCTCATATTGGATTGAATATTCCGGGGGAAAATTTTTGTGTTTTTTTTTCTTCTTGCACAACTCAAATGAACAACTGCACGATTCCAAGACAATGGCAAAGGAATGTTCGTAATGAATTTCTCACACTCAGTTCATAAATGACATCCAAATACATTAACGCCAAGCACTAAGATTCCCACACCAGCAGGCATACACACTCACAGTAGTAGCACACTCGAAGAAAAGGAATTTGGTGAAGGAAACGTGAAAAAATGCTAAAGATTTTCCAGCAACCATTTTAAATGAACATCGCAGAATGGGCCCACAATGTCCCCGTCATATACAAGGCAACAGAAGTACAACTGAAACTTCAATGAGGTGTTATGGATGGTCCAAGGACTTCTTTGCTCGTAGAACTTTTAGAAGGGGAAAAGGGAAGGGGTGAAACCTTATTCATTGAAATCAACCAAAGAAAAGTCTAATTTTATTTGCCTCCCCTTCCTGCTGCCCCCTCGCCAAAAACCTTTTCAGTATGACTTTAAAGTGAATTTGCCATGGTTAAGTGCTACGCATTTTAACCTCTTAACCCACAAATTTGTTACGACTCTCTTGCCATCTCTTCTTTTAGGGCTTTCAACATCACACAGACAAAGGACATCAAAGAAGAAAAACAACGAGCAAATAAAGGCGTCACATAGAAATTGGGTAAATAGTTTTTCTTTAAATCCTGTCTAAGTGTTTTCCCTTTCCCTCTATCACATGACCATTGAACATTGGTCCAATTTTTTTCCAGAAAAAAAAAATATAAAATATTTTATTTTTTCTACAACTCATACATATGTATGAGAGTATGAAAGCGTGAATTTACTTCTCACACATACACTAAGCCTCATGCATATGTATGTGAAATGGTTTTTATTTCAAGCATTTTTACATTTATAGGCCGTTTAAGTGATGATTTGATGATGTCCCCCACAAAAAGGACTTGGTCTTAAGTGGATGAGCATGATGTGTGACCAACATCGAGGGGGTTTAGATTGGTTGTAAGGCTGAGAAAAGGAAATTGTGTGTTTATGTGGTTGGCTGTGATTTCTACACCATTAACTTTGCCAAATAATTGCCTAAAAAGGTATGTTGACTTTTATGGGTTGCGATTGTTATTAAAGCCACAATGAATGAATGATTGTTATGGATTTTAGCAAAAGGCTAACAAATCTTATGGTGTTAGTTAGCCAAAGGAAATTTTTGCAAAATGTTCTGTCAGAATTCAACATTTCATACAAATTTTAATACAAGTAAAAAGGCTTTAAGTTCGACCAGGTGGAACTTTGGATACCCAACACCTAGGATGTAAAGGGTGATTTTTTTGAGGTTAGGATTTTCATGCATTAGTATTTGACAGATCACGTCGGATTTCAGACATGGTGTCAAAGAGAAAGATGCTCAGTATGCTTTGACATTTCATCATGAATAGACTTACTAACGAGCAACGCTTGCAAATCATTGAATTTTATTACCAAAATCAGTGTTCGGTTCGAAATGTGTTCATTCACCGTAACGTTGCGTCCAACAGCATCTTTGAAAAAATACGGTCCAATGATTCCACCAGCGTACAAACCACACCAAACAGTGCATTTTTCGGGATGCATGGGCAGTTCTTGAACGGCTTCTGGTTGCTCTTCACTCCAAATGCGGCAATTTTGCTTATTTACGTAGCCATTCAACCAGAAATGAGCCTCATCGCTGAACAAAATTTGTCAAAATTTCGAACCGAACACTGATTTTGGTAATAAAATTCAATGATTTGCAAGCGTTGCTCGTTAGTAAGTCTATTCATGATGAAATGTCAAAGCATACTGAGCATCTTTCTCTTTGACACCATGTCTGAAATCCCACGTGATCTGTCAAATACTAATGCATGAAAATCCTAACCTCAAAAAAATCACCCTTTACAACCACATAAACCACCCAATACCACATGAACCACTCCTTATGGATGTAAAATGGCCGAAGGCGGCTCACTGTGCTAAATTTCACCGAAATTGGATTAAAAATATATCTTTTTTAGCCTCAAGATCATAAATCAGAAAATCGGTATATAAGGTAACAACACTCAAATACGAATGTCGAAAGGCCCTTCACGACTCACTATGCTAAATTTCAACAAAATCGGGTGATAAATGTGCGTTCTATGGGCGCAAGACCCTAAATCGGCAGATCGGTATATATGGCAGCTATATCCGAGTATAAGTCAATATTGACCATATTCGGCACTGATATTACAGGGCTTAACACAACTCATTATGCCAAATTTCAGCAAAATCGGGTGATAAATGTTCGTTCTATGGGGGAAAGACCCTAAATCGGGAGACCGATATATATAGCAGCTATATTCAAAAATAGTCCGATCTAGACCCTACTCAGTAAGGATATCGAGAGGTCTAACACAGCTTATTGTGCCAAATTTTAGCGAAATTGGGTAAAAAATGTGTCTTTTATGGCACTAGACCTTAAATCGGTAGATCGGTATATATGGGAGCTGTATCCGAGCAAATGCCGATATTGACTATATTCGGCAAGGTAATTGAGGGGGTTAACACAACTCATTGTGCCAAATTTCAGTGAAATCGGGTAATAAGTGTGTTTCCTATGGGCGCAAGACCCTAAATCGGAAGATCGCTATATATGACAGCTATATCCGAATATAAGCCGAGTTTAACCATACTCGGCACGGACATTGAGGGCCTTAGTAGAACTCATTCTGCCAAATTTCAGCAAAACCGGGTAAGATATGTGCATTCTATGGGGCAAGACCCCAAATCGGGATATCAGTATATATGACAGCTATATTCAAATATGGTTCGAGGGGCCAAATAGACTTTAAATCGGCGATCTGTCTATATGGGGGCTATCTTCTCTTATATATAAAAATCTATTTGTGCTTGTTTGTTTGTTGGTTTGTTCCGTATAAACTCAAAAACGGCTGAACCAATTACCTTGAAATTTTCACAGATTGTGTAGGATGATCTGGAAGGAAACGTAGGCTATATAATTTGTTGATATCGGAAGGGGAGCGGACCCTCCCCCTAATCCCAAAAGTACCACCCAAGAATAAAAGTGGACCTATCGGGACAATATGGTGTTTAAATGAAAGGTATTCAGGAGTAGAGCACGAATTTCAAATTCAAAATTGGGTCCAATTAACTAGGGGGCCACCCCAGCCCCAAAACCCCTTAAAAAAGGTTTATTTGACTATCATGACAATATGGGACTCAAATGAAAGGTATTCGGTAGTAGATTACGATTATGGTCAGGAATGAGGAATAGGCTTTAAAATTTGTTGATATCGGAACGGGGTGGAACCTTCCCGGTTACCCAAAAACACCAACGAAAATCAAAAGTGGAACGATAAGGACAATATCGGTATCAAATGAAAGATAATGATAGGAAATTTTGTCAAAATTTCATTTCTATAGGAAATTTTGTAAAATTTCATTTCCATAGGAAATTTTGTCAAAATTTCGTTTCTATAGGTAATCTTGTCAAAATTTCGTTTGTATAGGAAACTTTGTCAAAATTTCGTTTCTATGGGAAATTTTGTCAAAATTTCTTTTCTATGGGAAATTTTGTCACAATTTTGTTTCTATAGGAAATTTTATCAAAATTTCGTTTCTATGGGAAATTTTATCAAAATTTCATTTCTATAGGAAATTTTGTCAACATTTCGTTTAAATAGAAAATTTTGTCAACATTTCGTTTCTATAGGAAATTTGGTCAAAATTTCGTTTCCTAGGAAATTTTGTCAAAATTTTGTTTCTGTAGGAAATTTTGTAAAATTATCGTTTCTATAGGAAATTTTGTTAAAATTTCGCTGTTTTGGGAAATTTTGTCAAAATTTCGCTGTTTTGGGAAATTTTGTCAACATTTCGTTTCTATTGGCAATATTGTCAAAATTTCGTTTCTATAGGAAATTTTGTCAAAATTTCGTTTCTATAGGAAATTTTATCAAAATTTCGTTTCTATGGGAAATTTTATCAAAATTTCATTTCTATAGGAAATTTTGTCAAAATTTTGTTTCTATAGGAAATTTTGTCCAAATTTTGTTTCTGTAGGAAATTTTGTCCAAATTTTGTTTCTGTAGGAATTTTTGCTAAAATTTCGTCTCTATAGGAAATTTTGTTAAAATTTCGTCTCTATAGGAAATTTTGTTAAAATTTCGTTTCCATAGGAAATTTTGGCAAAATTTCGTTTCTATAAAAATGTTTGCCAAATTTCATTTCTATAAAAAATTTTGAAAAATTTTATTCGATGTTTTGTAAAAATTCATTTGGCCCTCATTTTCTATGAAAAATTAAAAAACATTTCTTCCCCCTTTTAAGACATTTTGGCCATGCCTTATTTACCCTCATTGCCATTCTCATTAAGATTCTATTTTTGAATGATAATTCATTGAACCAATTGTCACGTAGAAAATTAAAAGACGAAATTATTCGACGCGTTCACACGCCTCATGAAAGGAATGGCATACTCTAATTCCAACAATATGGGATTTAATAGCAATGCCTATGTCAGTATTGACTTGTTGTTGTTGTTTTTTTTTCTTTTTGTTAAGAATACTTCAGTCGATGGGACCTTAGATTCACACACCCACACATGGGCTTAGGCAAAAAAAAATTACTTTATTAAATTTTCAAAATTCCATTAACAGCGTAAAAAGAAATAAAAGAAAGAAGAAGAAGTGAAAAAAACGACAATATAATTGATAATGACACCCTGCATTGACTTGGTTGTAAGCACAAAGTATTTTAGAAAACTAAAATCAAAAAGAAGACCAAAAGCAAAGGCCTGGGCTAACATCAACAACCACCACCCAGCACCCTTGCCATTTAGATGCTCAACAGCGAACAATAAAAGGCAAAAACTTGGAAAAAAAAAACCATGGCCAGGCAGTAAACTCTTCATTCATATCATTTAGAGAAGTCCAAAGAAGAAATAAACCCCTTAGAAGGGAGTATGCCAAAGTCGACATTTAAACATAACCACACGCCTGCCCGCCTTAAGGACAAGCAAACCTATGCCAACACCCATGCCACAAGTTCCAGCCAACAAGTGGCAAAACAATTTCAATCTGAAAAGCAAAGGACAGGCAATGGGAATCAACATTCTCATCGTCATCATCATCAACAATAAGGCTAGAAAGGCAGGGGCAGAGACCGAGGCAGCGGGTAGGGGGCAGCACTTAATAGAGCATACCATCAGCCACAGCAATTTGTCATATTTATGTGAATGTATGTGGAACAAGGAAATGATGGAATGATATGAACATATTTTCTATGATAGAACAATGGAGGGTGTGTGGTAGCTTAAGCAAAGGGAAAGGTTGAAAACCAAATGCCCCCTGTCCCATAAAGAAGTCCTCATATTAAAGCTTGAACGAACACACACACACACACACTCCTACACTTGCATTCAAATTATACCCTTATACGCGTACAAATAACATTCACGCTTGACATTATCTCTGGCTTCTATGGTTAAGCCACAACATCACACCATCAGTCAGCATCATCCTCATCATCATCATTACCATCGACCTCTACATGTTCACAGTTAAATGTTTTAGAGAATACCATGAATCGTTGCTTGCCTCAATCCCCTTCATCTGTTATCCGTTTCCGTTTTGGCGTGTGCGAACAGTGTTGTAGGATTTTTTCCTAGTTGTTGTTGGTGTTTGAAATTTTGAAGTGCGTGTCATTTGCAGAGAACATTTTGTGCGTCGATGAATACTTTAAAATATATATTCAAAGTATTAGAGGAATAAGTGACCATATTTGCATTTGAGATATCATTTGATATCAGCATACATTTAAGCATCAAATATGGGTTTAAGCAAATGAA
Source organism: Stomoxys calcitrans (assembly GCF_963082655.1). Taxonomy (NCBI): domain Eukaryota; kingdom Metazoa; phylum Arthropoda; class Insecta; order Diptera; family Muscidae; genus Stomoxys; species Stomoxys calcitrans. Next base: position 38,833,782 of record NC_081556.1, on the reverse strand, counting down.
TAAAAATATTAATAAAACTTAAACAAATATAATTTCTATAGGAAATTTTATCAAAATTTCTATAGGAAACTGTCAAAATTTATTTTTTTTAGGAAATTATGTCAAAATTTCGTTCCTTTAAGCAATTATGTCAAAATTTCATTTCTATAGGAAATTTTGCCAAAAATTTCATTTCTGTAGGAAATTTTGTCAAAATTTCATTTTCATAGGAAATTTTAAGAAATTTAATTTCCATAAGAAATTTGGTCAAAATTTCGTTTCTATAGGAAATTTTAAGAAATTTCATATTGACTTAAAATTTTTAAGAAATTTCATTACCAAAAGAAATTTTTATCAGAATTTCACCCCATTTTGAAAAGGAAATTTCGGGAAATTTTGTCGAAATTTCAATTCCATAAGAAATTTTGTCAAAATTTCGTTTCTATAGGATTTTTTTTTTCAAAATTTAATTTCTATAGAAAATTTCATTCCATAGGAAATTTTTTCAAAACTACATTTCTATAGGAAATTTTGTCAAAATTTAATTTTTATAGGAAACTACCTGAACCAGGCCCTATCCGCCGCGCCTTCATTTACTTTATATGGAACAATTATCCTTTGATCATTTATCTTCGAGCTTTGTGTGAAATACCATGCTAGGAAAATAGCATATGTACATTAGTTGAATAACAGTATAACAATCTAAATGCCTTTATCTGAATCCCTTATGATCTTAATTGGTCAATGAATTCGCTCTGCGGTTTTAGGGTAGTTTAAGTTTGGATATTAGATATACTCCATTCTTAAACGATTTTATTTGAGCCCGATATTCTCATGGGGTTTTTGGGAGTGGAAAGGCCCCCAGCGTGGTGGTGTTGTTTTGAGGGATGGGACGGCCACTCAGTGACTTGGTCCTGAAAATATATAAAAGATTCGTGTTCTGCTCTAAAATAGCTCATATTTGAGCCCCATATTGCAATGGTCAGCAAATTCGTTTTATATATGGTTGGTGTTATGGGGGTGGGGTGATCCCATAGACAATTTTTCCCAAATATTGATATCAGATTCGTGCTTTACAACCAAATACCTTTCATTTGAGCTCAATATTGCTATGGTCATAAATTTGTCATCTTTGGGATGTGTTTTTATGGAGGGGCGGCCCCCAAACACTTGGTCCCACATTTGGATATCAGATTGATATTCTACACTCATATACCTTTTATGTGAGCCCATATTGCCATGGTCAGTAAATAAGTCCTATTTGGGGGTGTTTTAGGGAAAGAATGGACCCCCAAAAACTAGGTCCTACATTTGGATATCAAATTCGTATTCTACTCGCAAATACCTTTCATTTGAGTCCCATATTGCCTTGGTCGGTAAATATGTCCGATTTAGGGCTGTTTTGGGGATTAGGCGGTCCCCCAAAGACTCGGTCCCACAATTGGTTATAAAATATGTTTTCTACACTTAAATACCTTTCATTTAAGTCCCATATTGTAGTGATTGGGCAATATATATATTTTGTAGGTTTTGGGGGTTGGGCGGCCCCCTGGTACCCCATCCGAAATTTGGATACCAAATTATTATTTTTATTCTATTACAATAGAGCAAACAAAATTTCGCTAAAATCGCACCAACCATCTCCGAAATCTAGCATTTTTGAAAATTAGGGTAAATGGTCTTAGGGTTTAGATATCAAACAAGTAAGAGCGTGCTAAGTTCGGCCGGGCCGAATCTTATATACCCTCCACCATGGATCGCATTTGTCGAGTTCTATGATCGGTATCTCTTTTTAGGCAAACAAAGAATATTGAATAAGAACTGTTATGCTATTGGAGCTATATCAAGTTATAGTCCGATTCGGACCATCATAAATGAATGCTGAACATTGTAGAAGTCATTGTGTAATATTTCAGTTCATTCGGATAAGAATTGCGCCTTGTAGGGGCTCAAGAAGCAAAATCGGGAGATAGGTTTATATGGGAGCTGTATCAAGCTATTAATCGATTCAAACCATATTAGAAACGTATGTTGAAAGTCATGAGAGAAGCAGTTGTACAAAATTTCTTCCAAATCGGATGAGAATTGCGCCCTCTTGAGAGTCAAGAAGTCAAAATCCTAGATCGGTTTATATGGCAGCTATATCAGGTTATATACCGATTTGGGCCGTACTTAGCACACTTGTTGGAAAACATAACAAAACACCTCAATTGCACAATTTCAGTCAAATCGGACGAGAATTGCTCCCTCTAAAGGCTCAAGAAGTCAAGACCCAAGATCGGTTTATATGGCAGCTATAACAAAACATAGACCGATTTGAACTATATTTAGCACAGTTGTTGAAAGTAAGACCAAAACACTACTTGAAATTTTGCACAAATACTTCTTATTAGTGTAGGTCGGTTGGGATTGTAAATGGGCCAAATCTGTCCATAACCTGATATAGCTGCCATATAATCCGATCTTGGGTCTTGAATTCTTGAGCCTCTAGGGCGCAATCTTATCTCATTGGAATGAAATTTTGCACCACGTGTTTTCGTATGATATCCAACAACTGTGCCCAGTATGGTTTAAATCGGTCCATATGGTATGGTTTAAATCGGTCCATAACCTGATATAGCTGCCATATAAACCGATCTTGGGTCTTGACTTCTTTAGCCTCTAGAGGGCCAATTCTTATCCGATTGGAATGAAAAAACACGTGGTGTTTTAGTATCACTTCCAACAACTGTGCTTCAGATCCGTTCATAACTTGATATTGCTGCCATATGAACCGATCTCCCATACAGACTTCTTGAGCTTCTAGAGGGCGCAGTTATCATCTAATTTGGCTGAAATTTCGCACATATCGTTGAGGTATGATTTCCAACAAATGTGCCAAGTATGGTCTTTATCAGCCCATAATCTGATATAGGCGCCATATAAACCGATCTCCCGATTAGACTTCTTGAGCTTCTAGAGGGCGCAATTCTTAACCAATTTGGTTGAAATTTTGCATATGTCGTTTTGGTAGGACTTCCAATAACTGTTCAAATGGTCTGAATTGGTTGATAACCTTATATAGCTGCCATGCAAACCGATCTTCAAATTTGACACTCTGAGCTACTGGAGGGTGCAATTTTTACACGATTTGCCTGAAACTTTGGAGTTGGTATTTTTCAATGACTTCTAGCAGCCATGATAAATACGGTCCATTTCGGTGGTGGGTATATAAGATTGGGGGCGGCAGAACTTTGCACGCTTTTACTTGTTATGCAATAATCTTGCTGTACCGGGCCGCTCTTCTGCGCCTTCATTAGCATCATGCGAAAAATAAGTTTCTTACATGCTGCCATATGTATTTCCCCGGTACAATTTGTCTATCTACTACGAAATACCTTTTATAGAACCCCAAAAAACCATGATTTACAAATATTCATATTTTGGGACTTGTTTAATACCATATTCGTAATCTACTCTCGAATACCTTTTATTTGAGTCCCATATTATCATGATCGTCTAATATGCCCACTTGAGACGGTTTTGGTTTTGGGGCGGCCCCCTTGGTAATTGCACCCAATTTGTAATATTCGATAATCATATACGTACTCCATTCTCGAATACCGTCCCATATTTTCCCGATCGGTCCACTTTTGATTTTGGGCGATATTTTTAATGCGAGTTTGGGCTTGATACGGTGCCCGAGGCACTCGATTCAGGTCTATAGCCCGATACAGCTCCCATATAAATCGATCTCTCTATTTTACTTCTTGAGCCCCCAAAGGGCAAAATTCTTATTCGAATTGGCTGACATTTTACACAGGTCTCCAACATATAATTTAATTGTGATCCAAACCGGACCATATTTTGATATCGCTCTAATAGCAGAGCAAATCTTTTCTTATATCCTTTTTTTGCCTAAGAAGAGATGCCGGGAAAAGAACTCGACAAATGCGATCCATAGTGGAGGTTATGTAAGATTCAGTCTGGCCGAACTTAGCACGCCTTTACTTGTTTTTTTTTTTTTTAAATATCTCATGTAGTATCCCATACGTGGTGCGGGTGATTTGGTTTTATTGTGAAATGTCATTTAAACTTAAACAAAATCACAGCTTTATTCATTTCATATCTCTTTGAACTATGCCTTCTTTTAGTTTTTGTTTTTTCTCTGGACTAACTGATATGCCATGCTTTCAAGCGTAACATTTTAATATCCTCTGTAGACCAGCAATTGGGAAAAGTTAGGGCAGCATTGAATTGCCATGACAGTGGCTAAGACAATGTGATTCTATTATCTTATATAGGCCATGTAGAACTGTTATTGCATCATAAAACAAATTTAGTGTTTAAATTCAATAAAGACTGATTTAATACATATGTATGCCCTCGGGTAGAAAAGAGCAAAAACACTTTGAAAAACGAGGAATTAGAAAAAACAAATGCCGCTTATATTTACAACTTCCATTAGAGAATAAAGGACCATGATTTACGAATCTGCAATTGAAATTGTCGAACTCTTTACAGAGAAGGTGCAGTATATGTGCCGTGGGGTGTATTTGAAATGTTCAAGGATACCATTGGCGGCTTGCTTGAAGAAAGCCTTTGTTGTCCCGATGATATAGCAACGCAATGGCAAACTATTGCCCGCTTCAAGGAAAATGCAGGGAAATCCTTATTTGAATACCAAAAGTCTACACAAGAAACCCATGATACAACCGAGCTGAATTGTCGAAATGATACTGAAGCCATGAATATGGTACACAAAACAACTCTGCAGTCAGTGGCAACGAATCAGCCTAGGGAGAGGTGTCGAGAGAAAAAGGAGATAGGAGAAATGCCCATTCCGCAGATTGAAGTGAGGTACTTACCTTAGGTCCTAGGTAATCAGCCGAGTAAAATTCTCTGCAAAGTGTTGTCACTCTGCGGCGAGCCGTTCGGACTAGGCAATAAAAAGCAAGTCTCTTAGCATTGAGTTACAACCTGTATGGAACAGCACTCATTGATATAAAAGAAATGTACCGGCGGTTTGAGATAAGGCCCCATTACAATAAAGCCCCAAACGAAAAATTAAATGAAAACCCAAAATTGGGCTTTATTTCATAATAAAATACAACCCCAAAAGCCAAAAATTAAATTCGGCCTCAACGAAATGAAAAACCACCCCAAACTAAAATGAAATAAGGCCCGCACTCATTGATATGAGAAAAATATACAGGCGGTATGAAATAAGCCCCCAATGCAATTAAGCCTCAAACGGAAAATGAAATAAAACCCCAAAAAATGGGGCTTTATTTCATAATGAAATACAAACCCAAAAGCAAAAATGAAATACGGAATTAAACGAATTAAAAAAAAACACCCCTAACTAAAATGAAATAAGGCCTGAAAATTTGGCATATTATTTCATGTGACATAAAGTCCCAATTTCAAAATGAAATAATGCCCAAATAAGTGGGCGATTGACTAATGTCCGGGAAATCTTTTAAAATGTGCTGCTTTTCGTTTTATTTTAAATGTTTGTAAAACGAAATATTGCCCCAAAAACAAGGTCTGGGACTTTATGTAATGCAAATTTGCCCATAAACATTCCATTAAGGAACAGGGGCAAAATTCTCACATATCAATGAGATTCTACTTAAGCAAGAAGTTTAGGAACAAAGCCACCTCTGGACAAACGAAAATTATACTGAACAAGACACTGATACTACCCGTGTTGTTAAATTAATCCGAAGCATGGGTATTTGCGAAAGCAGACGAAGGAGTACTTGGAGTGTTTAAGAGAAAGATTCTTCGTAAATGTATGGACTAGTCTGCACTGCTCGGGTATGCAAGGCTTTGTTGGAGTTGATACCGTTGTCTTATCTCCATTTATTTCCAGATTACCTTTCACTGATTCTCTTTCGGTTCTTTCAAAGGCCGCAGTTACTACTTCCGTTGACAGACCCATGATATCGATGTCTTCGGCATAGGCGAGTAGCAGTGTTTTCTTGTGAGTAATGTGTCATATCTATGCACATCTGCATCTCGTATAATCTTCTCCAACAGGATAACGATAACCTGTCTCCTTGTCTGAAACCTCGTTTGGTATTGAGTGGTTCGGAGAGATTCTTTCCTATTCTTACTGAGGAGCGTTTATCAACAAGTTTCATCCTGCAGAGTCATTTTGCAGGGATACCAAACGTAAAAGGGAATCGAAAGCGGCTTTGTAATCAACAAAGAGATGGTAGGGGTTGATTTGTCCTTCTCGGGTCTTTTCCAGGATTTGGAGCAGTGTGAATATCTCTTTTAGGGTTGATTTACCAGGTCTAAAGCCACATTAATAGGGTCCAATTATCTCATTGACTTTAGGTTTTAATCTTCCACACAGTATGCTGGAGAGTATTTTGTATGCGTTGGGGAGAAGACATATTCCTCTGTAGTTGGCACACTCCGTCTTGTCTCCTTTCTTGTGTACGGAACATAGCATGCTGAGGTTCTAATCATCGAGTATGCGTTCTTCTAGCCAGATTGCGCAGACAATCTGATGCATACGCCTTATCAGCGTGTCTCCTCTGATATTAAATAGTTCAGCGGGCAATCTTTCGGCACCTGCTTCTTTGCTGTTCTTCACTTGGACGTCATTCTAACTAGGAGGTAAACATTCTATACCATCATCAGGGATTGGTTCTGGGGTATCCTCTTCGCCGCCAACGTCGGACACTAGCAGTTGGGTAAAATGGTATTTCCATATCCTCAGCATGTTATCTGTGTCAGCTACCAGATTTCCTTCTTTTTCTCTGCAGGAGGATGTGCCTGCACCAAAGCCATCGGTTTGATGTTTAATTCTTTGGTAGAATTTCCGCACTTCATTCTGACTCCTGTACATCTCAATTCGCTTACATTCACGTCTTTCCATTTCCTTTTTCTTTCTGCGGAAAAGACGTTTCCGGATCTTGGTGAGCCGCTTGCTCCAAGATCCGATGCTTGCCGCCAGCCGCCCCTAACCTGGGAACAGACACTGATGTTGGCCATTGGTTATTTGAAGGCGCCAATAACTCGCCTTGTCATCTCGAGTATCATTGGCACTCAGTATTTAATTAAGAGCCAGTGCCACCTGACTTCTCATTGAGACTCTCTATCGAAAATCGCTGACTGCCCGCGGCCGCATTTGCAGCTACTCTGCATAAAAACGGAGCTTTCAACCATCCGCTACCTGTGGACGTGCCCGGTAGCTATCAGCTAAGCTTCCCGTGGTAATGATGGATACCACACAAGTCTGAGCTCAAAGTTCCAGCCTGTGTGGTGCTCATAGTTATCCCCTATCGGCCGGGATTCTTCGTGTGTGAGTGAGTGAAATCATGCTCACGACACCAATCACGGCTCACGAGAAAATCTCGAATCACTAGACACTCACGAGTCCTCAAGACTCACAAGACACTCACGAGGCAACATGACTCAATGACTCATGAAACACTTACGAGACACTCACGAAACGCTCACGACTCAAATGCTGTATGATTTGAGACGCATGGGAAAAAAAGGACTATCCGCTTCATGGAAAAATATTTGTTTAACCGTGACTCTTGATTTTCTCGTGAGTGGAGATTGTCTTGTGAGTGTTTCGTGAGTGTCTAGTGAGTCGTGATTTTCTCGTGAATGCCTCGTGAATCGCGATTGCCTCGTGAGTCGTGCGTGAGTAAAATGTTTGTCTCGTGAACGTGCGTGAGTCGACATAAAAAATTCGTGCGTGAGTGAGAAATTACAAACGACGGGTCATGGTAGCATTTCCTGTGTCATTGTCCGGCTTTCGGGAACTTAGATGTTGATACTATAGCAGACTTGGGAGGCCACCGTAACGCAGAGATGATCAAGTCTGTCTATGGCGTTAAAAGCCTGGGTTCGAATCCTGGCAAGAACATCACAAAAATTATTTCCTGACGCCGGCGACATTTGTGAGGTACTATGCCTTGTAAAAACTTCTCCCCAAAGAGGTGTCGCACTGCGGCACTTCATTCGAACCCCGCTATAAAAAGGAGGCCCCTTTATTATTGAGCTTAAAACTTGAATCGGACAGCACTCATTGATATGTGAGAAGTTTCCCCCTGTTACTTAATAAAATTTTCATAGGCAAATTTGATTGATGACTTATCATACTCTTGTCAACATAACCTAAACTATGGGGACTTCCCTTTGAAAGCAAAATCGATGGTTCAACAAATCCTTCAGAAAATAAAAAACTATATACCCCAGTTTGCCATTAATAAATGCTTTATGTCGAACTTAAGTTCCTTTCTAGCCCATTTTGGGCTTCCAAAAAGTGTTGTGAGAAACCCGTGGCAAAGATCTTCAAACTAAAAAACCCATAAATGATACTGACATTGCTTTGCGAATGTGTTTTTAAAGTCCAGTGGAAATGATAGGAGTTTGCGCATCACCCACCAATTTGTCCACTAAACACCAGGCAAGCACACATACACAGACAGACGGACACATACCATAACTCAAAAGGCGTGTCCACATCATGCTCCACCCACCTATGTATCCCACCAATCACAATGCCAGGATAATAAAATGACAAAATAACGCAAATGGGATGCTGTGCGTGGAATGCGTGAAAGCTACTCGACAAATTTTTCCCAAAATAAGGGAAAATTCATTTTCTCAAGACAATGAAAATAATAATCGACACTTGTTGCTGTTGTTGTGAATGTGGCATGATGAAAATGTGTGATAATGGTGTGGCTAAAGCAGTAGCCACTGAAGTGATGGTGATGATTGGGGAGGTATGCCTGGGTTTTGAGGACTTAAAAGAGGTGAGGCAGAGAAATTGCTTAGCATACATTTTCAGCATTAACTTCATTGAAATGCTTTTTAGTTTTATTCTTGATTTGTACTTTTGTTATTTTCTCGTTTTTTTTTCTTTCTTTCATTCTTACAGATTTTATTCTCCCCCTAATAAATTGATGTTAATGTTCTGAATGATGGCACAGAGACAAAAAATAAAAAAGAATAAGATGTGCTAAAAGGACAACTGTTGAGGTAAATTGAATTTTATTTCCTCAGAGCTACACCATTTCGAGAAAATATTTATGGGGCACTAAAAAAAATTACAAAAAAATAAAAATTTTAAATAAGTCATAAAGAAAAAAGTATTAAGAAGAAAATTTTATCAAGATGTTTCTATAAAAATATTTTATAATTTTTCCATAAAAACAAAACGTGTAAAAGCATGCTTAGTTTAGCCGCGCTGAGTCTTATATACCCTTCACCATGGATCGCATTTGTCAATTTCTTTGCCCAATATCTCTTTAGTTACAAACAAAGGATAATGGATAGGAATTGCTATGCTATTTGAGCTATACCAAGTTCTGAACCGTTTGGGGTCATACTTGGTTTGGCTGTTTGAGACCAAAGTGGAAATCATTATGCAAAATTTGAGGCACATCGGATGAGAATAGTGGCTCAAGTAATAAAATCGGGAGATCTGTTTGTATGAGAGCTATATCAGGTTATGGACCGATTTAAACCTTACTTGGTGTAATTGTTGGAAATCGGGTAATTATTACGCCCTCTAGCGGCTTAAGAAGTCAAGATCCGACAGCGGTTTATATGGGAGCTAATCAGGTTATGAACCGATGTAGACCATACTTGGCAGTCAAAACAAAACACTTCTTATATGGAAGCTACATCAGGTAATGAACCGATTTGAACCATACATGAAGCAGTTGTTGAAAGTCATAACAAAACACTTCATGTAAAATTTCAGCCAAATCGGGTAATAATTGCGCCCTCTAGCGGCAAGAAGTAAAGATCCGAAATCGGTTTAAATGTTAGCTATATCAGGTTATGATGGAATTTGGTCCATATTTAGCACGTATTTAGTTGGAAGTTTAAACAAAACACTTCATGCAAAACTTTAGCCAAATTGGATAATAATTGCGCCCTCTAGCGGCTTAAGAAGTCAAGATCCGAGATCGGTTTATATGGAAGCTATATCAGGTTATGAAAGAATTCGGTCCATATTTAGCACATATTTAGTTGGAAGTTTAAACAAAACACTTCATGCAAAATTTTAGCCAAATCGGGCAATAGTTACGCCCTCTAGCGGCAAGAAGTAAAGATCCGAAATCGGTTTATATGGGAGCTATATCAGGTTATGAAGGAATTTGGTCCATATTAGCACATATTTAGGTGGAAGTTTAAACAAAACACTTCATGCAAAATTTGAGCCAAATCGGATAAGAATTGCAATCAAGCGGCTCAAGAAGACAAGATCTCAGAACAGTCCATATGGGATCTATATAAGGTAATGAACCGATTTGAACCATGCATGAAACAGTTGTTGGAAGTTAAAACAAAACCCATGCAAAATTTTGTACAAATCGTAGAATACTTGCGCCCTCTAGCGTTTTAAGACCCCAAGATCCGAGATCGTTTTATAGGGGAGCTATCTCAGGTTATAAACCGATTTAGATCATACTTGGCCCAGTTATTGGATATCATAGCAAAACACTTCATGCAAAATTTCAGCCAAATCGGGTAATAATTACGCACCTAGCGGCTCAAGAAGTAAAAACCGAAATCGGGTTTTATGGTAGCCATATCAGGTTATGGATCGATTTGGACCATATTTAGTTTATAAATAGTTGTTCATGCAAAATTTTAGCCAAATTGGATAAGAATTGCGCCCTCAAGCGGCTCAAGAAGACAAGATCTCAGAACAGTCTATATGGGATCTATATAAGGTAATGAACCGATTTGAACCATGCATGAAACAGTTGTTGGAAGTTAAAACAAAACCCATGCAAAATTTTGTACAAATCGTAGAATACTTGCGCCCTCTAGCGGTTTAAGAAGTCAAGATCCGAGATCGTTTTATAGGGGAGCTATATCAGGTTATGAACCAATTTAGTTCACACTTGGCCCAGTTATTGGAAATCATAGCAAAACACTTTATGCAAAATTTTAGCCAAACCGGGCAATAATTACGCCCTCTACCGGCAAGAAGTAAAGATCCGAAATCGGTTTATATGGGAGCAATATCAGGTTATGAAATAATTTGGTCCATATTTAGCACATATTTAGGTGGAAGTTTAAACAAAACACTTCATGCAAAATTTTAGCCAAATTGGATAAGAATTGCGCCCTCAAGCGGCTCAAGAAAACAAGATACCAGAACAGTCTATATGGGATATATATAAGGTAATTAACCGATTTGAACCATGCATGAAACTGTTGTTGGAAGTTAAAACAAAACCCATGCAAAATTTTGTACAAATCGTAGAATACTTGCGCCCTCTAGCGTTTTAAGACCCCAAGATCCGAGATTGGTTTATAGGGGAGCTATATCAGGTTATGAACCAATTTAGATCATACTTGGCCCAGTTATTGGAAATCATAGCAAAACACTTCATGTAAAATTATAGCCAAATCGGGTAATAATTACACCTCTAGCGGCTCAAGAAGTAAAAACCGATTATATGGTAGCCATATCTGGTTATGGACCGATTTGGACCATACTTGACACAGCTGTTGGAAGTTAAAATAAAATACTTCATGCTAAATTTCAACAATGTTGGTTAATAATTGTGCCCTCTCGAGGCTCAAGAAGTCAAGATCTGAGACCGGTTTATATGGAAGCTATATCAGGTTTTGAACCGATTAGGACCAAACTTAGAACAGTTGTTGGAAGTTAAAACAAAACACTTCGTACAAAAATTTCAGCCAAATCGGATAATAATTGGGATCTCTAGGGGCTCGAGAAGTCAAGATCCAGGATCAGTCTATATGAGAGCTATATCAAAAAATGGACCGATATAGCCCATTTATAATCCCAACCGACCTACACTAATAGGAAATATTCGTGCAAAAGTAGTCTAGGCTAGGCTAAATCGACTTAGAATGTCAAGACGATCGAGAATATATATACTTTGTTAGGTCTCCGATCAATATTTCGATGTGTTGCAAACTAAATGACGAAATTGGTATACCCCCCACCCCATGATGGAGGATATAAAAATCATCGATCATTATCGTCTCAAAAGAGAAACAAACGAGAAATTGTCTTCTTAATAGATCTTCACCCTATAGTCAAAAAATAAAATTTGGGCGGAGCCTTACACGGATTCCAACCTGGACACACAAAACAACAACGAGAGCCAAAACATTTAGCATCATTGGCAGACTTGCTTACCTCTGCGCTTCAATGACACGAATTCGATATCAATTCGGGGCGAAATATCCCCATCATAAAACTATACCAAAACAGGACTTATATATCGACCATTGCAATATAAGGCTCAAGTCAAAGGTATAAGAGCGTTAAAAAAGGCACTGCGGAGCGGGCCCGGTTCGGCTAGTTTTCTATAAAAATCTAATTTTTACAAAGGTTTCCATAAATATCCAAGTTTCTTTGAGAATTTACAAATAATTCAATCCCATTGCTTTTTATACCCACCACCGAAGGTCGAAATATCCATTTCCGACCCTATAAAGTATATATATTCATGATCAGCGTAAAAATCTAAGACGATCTAGACATGTCCGTCCGTCTGTCCGTCTGTCTGTTGAAATCACGCTACAGTCTTCAAAAATAGATATATTGAGCTGAAACTTTGCACAGATTCTTTTTTTTGTCCATAAACAGGTTAAGTTCGAAGACGGGTTATATCGGACTATATCTTGATATAGCCCCCATATAGACCGATCCTACGATTTAGGGTCTAAGGCCCATAAAAGCCACATTTATTATCCGATTTTGCTGAAATTTGGGACCGTGAGTTGTGCTAGGCCCTTCGACATTCTTCGTCAATTTGGCCCAGATCGGTCCTGATTTAGATATAGCTGCCATATATACCGATAATCCGATTTAGGGTCTTAGGCCTTTAAAAGCCACATTTATTATCCGATTTTGCTGAAATTTGGGACAGTGAGTTGTGCTAGGCCCTTCGACATTATTCGTCAATTTGGCCCCGATCGGTTCAGAATTGGATACAGCTGCCATATAGACCGATCCTCCGATTTAGGGTCTTATGCTCATAAAACCACATTTGTTATCCGATTTTGCTGAAATTTGGGACAGTGAGTTGTGCTAGGCCCTTCGACATTATTCGTCAATTTGGCCCCGATCGGTTCAGACTTGAGTATAGCTGCCATATAGACCGATCATCCGATTTAGGATCTTAGGCCCATAAAAGCCACATTTATTATTCGATTTTCGACATCCTTCGTTAATTTGGCTCAGATCGGTCCAGATTTGGAAATAGCTGTCATATAGACCGATCCTCCGATTAAGGGTCTTAGGCGCATAAAAGGCGCATTTATTATCCGATGTAGCCGAAATTTGGGACAGAGAGTTAAGTTAAGCCCCTCCACACATTTCTGCAATTTGATCTAGATCGATCAAGATTTGCATATAGCTGCCATATAGACCGATATCTCGATTTAAAGTCTTGGCCCCAAAAAAGGCGCATTTATAATCCGATTTAACTGAAATTTGACACATTGACTTATGTTAGGCTTTTCGACATCCATGTTGTATATGGTTCAGATCGGTTTATTTTTAGATATAGCTACTAAAAAGACCAATATTTTGTTATACACAATTGAACAATGGCTTGTACTTATTAGTATTTGGGCCAAATCGGACCATATTTCGATATTACTGTTATGGAACATAAGGTATGCAATTTTCACCGAATTTTGATGAAAGGTGGTTTACATATATACCCGAGGGTATATATGGTGGGTATCTAAAGTTCGGCCCGGCCGAACTTAACGCCTTTTTACTTGTTTTATTATCACTTGGAAATTGTGTTGACAAATGCATATCAATTTGAAGGAAAAATACCTACATTTTCTTGGATTAGATAAGATTAAATCCTCAAGCGCCGCCACAGAAAAGAACAAAAGGAAACGGAAACTGTTCACACAATGTTCATAGAGTTCGTCCAAGTTCTTTTATATGCACACACACACACATGTACAACGAAGCGTGTATGTATTATATTTGATTATTTTTTCTTAGACTCCTTCAGTCCGTTTGTATACAATTGCCATTTTTATTGGTCGTGATTTATTGCCGTACTTTGGTGGAATTCTTTCACTTACTTAACGTTGAAGTATCCTTTCATAATCTCCTTTCAAGACTACTTCGTTATGGGAGATTATAAGAGTAACAAGGAGTAAGAAAGGAGATTGTGGCAAAAATGTTTCCTTCGTATGGACTGGGGACTCGTACATGACGGTGTGTGCACTCACACATAGGCCTTCTACAACAAACATAAAAGGAGTGTGAGAAAGGACCTTAAGTGGTTATTAGTGTTTAATGTCGCCTATAAATCAACTTAACATCGTCAGATATCAAATTTAGTCTTTGTTTTATTCATTTAAGCTTAAATCAATTGACTTTTTTTCATCTGCTTAAGAAAAATCAAACAGGAACAGGTTAAAGACCTTGATGGAATTCAAAGAAAAACCACCCCCTTAATACTGAAAGCCTATGTACCCGTAGACCCGGACATGAGCAGCAGAGCGAGTGCTCAATCATATCCTCATTATCAAGCCACATAGCACAGTACCGCCGCTTCAAAGAGCTGACATCCCCACGAATGAGCTAGTGCCGAGAGAAAATTCCGATACATTATTAACGCAGCAGACGCTCTCTTTATACCAGCCGGCCGAATACCCCAAGTGCGGCCTAATTTCCCGTGAGAACTGAGGTAACACCCCGTCGCAGTTCAAAGAGCGGCATTCTTACAGATCTGAATATAATTCCACTGGTAGTCACATAGCTGACGAGACCACATTGGCGCTGCATAACTTATCATAGACCGGCCGTTTGCTTTGTAAGTGGTCAAAAAGTTTCTTTTCAGCACCCCAAGTGCGGCAAGTGACATAAGTATCCTATTTTTATACCCATTACCATAGGATGGGGATATACTAATCTAGTCATTCCGTTTGTAACACCTCGAAATATTGATCTAGGACTCCATAAAGCATATATATTCCTGATCGTCTAGAAATTCTGATTCGAACTAAACATGTCCGTCCGTTCGTCCGTCTGTCGAAAACACGACAACGGTCGAAGGCGAAGAGCTAGCCGCTTAAAACTTTGCACAGATACTTTATATTGGTGTAGGTCGTTGGGAATTGCAAATGGGCCATATCGGTACAGATTTGGATATAGCTCCCATATAAACCGATATCCCAATTTGAATTCGTGAGTCCATGGAAGCCAAAATTTTTTCGAAATTCTGATTTGAACTAGCCATGTCTCTCCTTCCTCCGTCCGTCTGTCGAAATCACGATAGCGGTCGAAGGGATCTAAGACCCCATAAAGTATATATATTCTTGATCGTCTCGAAATGTCCGTCCGTCTGTCGAAATCACGATATCGGTCGAAGGCGAAGAGCTAGCCGCTTGAAACTTTGCACAGATACTTTGTATTAGTGTAGTTCGTTGGGGAATGCAAATGGGCCATATCGGTACAGATTTGGATATAGCTCCCATATAAACCGATCTCCCGATTTGACTTCTTGAGCCCATGGAAACAACAATTTTTATCCGATTTTGCTGAAATTTTGTACATGGTGTTCTGCTATGACTTTCAACAACTGTGCCGGTCCAAATCGGTAAAGAACCTGATGTAGCTCCCATATAAACCGATCTCCCGATTTGACTTCTTGAGCACATGGAAGCCACAATTTTTGTCCGATTTGGCTGAAAATTTCTACATGCTGTTCTGCTATGACTCCCAACTCCCGGTTCAAATCGGTCAAGAAACTCATATAGCTCCCATATAAACCGATCTCCCGATTTGACTTCTTGAGCCCTCACAAGCCGCGATTTTTATCCCATTTGGCTGAAGTGTTGTACATGGTGTTCTGCTATGACTTATAACAGCTGTGCCAAGTACGGTACAAATCGGTCACGGACCTGTTATAGCTCCCATATAAACCGATCTCCCGATTTGACTTCTTGAGCCCTCACAAGCCGCCATTTTTATCCGATTTGGGTGAAATTTTGCATATAGTGTTCTGTTATGACTCTCATTAACTGCGCCAAGTACGGTCCAACTCGGTCTAAAACTAGATAAAGCTCCCATATTTAAGCAGAATCCATTATGGTGGGTTCCCAAGATTTGGAGCGGCCGAACTTAGCACGCTTTTAGTTGTTTTTTTTTTTTTTTTTTGAGAATGTGTAAGAGCTGTCAAATGTGACACCAAGTATTTTGGGACACTTCGTGGTCGAAATCGTTGCTCCATCGAATCGTTACTATCACATTCAACTCCTCATCTACCTCATGCATATATGTAGGGAACCATGTGGCTGAAGATTTGGTGGCAGAAATCTTCAAATCTCTTGAGGTAGGCCTTTAACCTACCGTAGATGTCAACAGTGGGTGGGCGCCCGATGCCAAGATCGTACAATCGTCCACATGTAATACGATCTCTTTGCCGTCTCGAGGGGATGGAATTGAGGATAGGGGGAGGTAAAACAGTGCCGGGAATATCACCCCACTTTGAATAACTCCATGTTTCACTCTACGGTGTTTCGACTTCTTATCCATAAATTCCAAAAATGGCAGGCCAGCGTTTGAGGCCTGACTGGAGGGACGCGTTGGCTATGACCTCAAATAGTTGGACATGGCTGACTGTATCGAATGCTTTCGATAGATCCAGTGCCACAAGGACCGTCCTTTGGCATGGCTTGGGCTAATTGAAGTCACGGCAAATGTGTGTACGGTGATGGCATGCAAAGCGGTTGTTGTGCTATGCAGTCTTCGAAATACAAGCTGATGCTCAGCAAATAGAAATTCTACAACGAGGCTCGGGGGAGTGGAAGCCAACGTAGCACAGAGGTTAGCATGTCGCCGCATGACGCTTAACCCCTGGATTCGAATCCTGGCGAGAACATCAGAAAAAATATTGTCAGCGATGGTTTTCTCCACCTAATGACGACTACATTTGTAAGGTACTATGCCATGTAAAAACTTCTCCCCAAAGAGGTGTAGCACTGCGGTACGCCATTCGGACTCGGCTATAAAAAGCAGGCCCCTTATCACTTAGCTTAAACTTGAACTCATGGGTCAATTTGCAAATTTTGCTCGGGAGGAGTTCTAAGGACAAATCCAGCTTCTTCGGCATCAGTGTAGAGATTCCTACGGGGCCCAACGCTTTGGATGAATCTACGCCACATATGACATTCTTCCAAGGTAAATTGTGATGGATGTCCATCGGTTTGGAGACCACGGATACGACAAATGGCTCTCCTTCTAGCCTTGTCACTCTCGGGATGCTCAATAAATTAACGATTGAACAGCCTGACGAATCTCGCATATAAATCGAGCGGCTGCTGCGTTAATGATGTCTCGGAATTTCCTGTGGGCAACTACCACATTTGAGGGGGGCATCAGCTCACTGAAGCGGCGATTGGTATACTCTCTGAAGCTGACTCAATCGGCCTTCTTTTGATTGATAAACGTCCGGCGCTCAGATGTTATGAAGTAGGGTGATCGGACGATAGTGAGCATTATGGGCAGGTGGTCTGTTTCCAAAGAAATGGCGGCTTGCCAAGATACGTCACTCAGGAGATCAAGAAATGCAATGGAAATATCTGGAGAGCAGTTGCACCTCCTCGTTATTCTGGTGGGGGCATCCTCATTCACCGTGCAGAACGTAGAGGCTAGTTGTTACCTGGGGGAAAATGCCACGAAACGTGATGCTCATTAAAGTCTCCTATAACCAGGCGATTATGGCCAGACAGTAGGTCACTTATGTCAGTCCTGTAAACTCGGCTATTAACTAATAAACAACTTCCAACCGGCCGTATGTACACGTTGTATAGATCTATCTCGACAGTACCGGACTTGTCTGCTTTCCCCATTCGTTCCATATAGGACCGGCACGAGATAACGGAAGAGAGCGGAGAGTCTCATAAATACTGACTGCCTATCGATATGAGATGGCGAGTTATTGGCACCTTTAAATAGCCAATGGCCACCATGTTCCCGGGGCGATCGGTTCTATAAAACGGGACCAGCTTGCTCACCTTCAGGAGCTAGACGAAGATCGCTACCTCCAAAATGAGGCTACAACAACAACAACACCATTCCATCTAGTGCCTAACGCAGGTAAGATTGGTCTATACTGCACGGAATGGTGTATCTCGAAGACCAATCCCCCACCTCTACTCCTTAAGCGATCCTTACGTAGCAAATTGTATTCGTGACAACTGAGCAGGCTGCAGATGTCGGCCAGCCTTTGTCTGCTGGATCGCTGCAACCAATATGTTCTTGCGATTCATAAAATCTACTCTCCCATCGATCTTGCCTCGAAGACCATTGCAATTTAATTGCAAGAAAGGTACACTTCCCGGCACTGGTACGTCAATATTGGGGCTGGGGTGATGCTGTTGTGTATATTGCCGCAGGGGAGAGGTCAGAGGGGTCACATAGTTCGACAACGTGGACGCAGAAGGCGATTACGACGCTTGTGATCCACTGGTGTCTATATTCGCACAGCACTTTACAACTTATTAAGTGTGACTATACACTCGCAGCGACGTAGGGCCAGAGCAAGATCGGAAATGCACTAACACCATGTAGCGGTTACACCTCAGCGACACCGACCGATGATTGAGGTGATTCTGACAAATCGAACAGCACCAGCGTCCGGGTTCTTTTCCATCCCGGCACTGACAAGAAGCGTGTGGAGAAGGCACTCCGGGATGTGCCTCTCCCATGACGAAAAAGGGACGAAGAAGTTAACTGAGGCGGCAGTTAATCCGATACGCACAACCAGCTGCCATGGACCTTTGTTATTGCGCTGGATGCAGGGAGAGGCAGACTTCTACAAGAAGTGCGGTGACGAAGAGGAGTTGGAGACGGTCGAATACCTTTTACGTCACTGCCTCATAATTCCAAGAGGAAGACACATGACAATGTGCGATCATCTGTGTTCCCTGCTAGTACTTAGTCCGTTGTCATTCTGGAGTTCTGTGGTGGCCTGAATTGGCTTACTGAATCACACTCTCGACAGATGGCTGCTGTAGCACTTTTGAAGTCTTGTGACGATGAAGTTCAGACTGGATGAGAAACCGCAGTAAACATACAGTGCGCCATACCCGTTTTAAGCTCCCAACACCTTCCTATTAAGTTGCGACATGAATAGAGCGCATTCTGTCCCTTTTGAACCTTTCCTCGATGTTCCTTCTCCAGTCTCGGCACACGAATCGTAGCGTATATAGCATGCCGCCACGCCGCATCTCCAAGCACTTGCAAATTAGAAGAACGCTCAAAATTTGAGGATCGCTAGGTACCTGGCTCCCACATTATTAAGGCGAACTTCATTGCAGCACACCCTAAAATCAAAGTCTAAGATTGATAATGGCTTTCAGCTCCTTTCTCGGGCACTCCATTCCTACTCAGAGATCAGCAACGCTGCTAAACCCTGTGCTTTCTCGATCATGCTGAAAAGGGCAAAGTTGTCAAAAGCCGTTATCGCCAGGAAGAACCGCAATTAACATACAGTGCCCCGTAGCTTTTTAAACTCCCAACACCTTCCTATTCAGTTTCGACAGGAGTAGAGAGCATTCAGTCTCCTTCTGACCTTTTCCTCGACGTTCCTTCTTCAGCTGAGCCTGGTACTTAGCCTCCGATGCACCCTACACAGGACAAACCCCATGAAAATTCCCAGCATTTGGAAAAACTACAAAAGAGAAGATAGAACCCATTCTTGCGGAGTTTCTCTGCTTCGAATCTAAAACTCCGCCAATGATGCGACTGCCGTTGCTACTTCTCCGTATGGAGCATTCCACTATCCGCAACCTGTGGACCGATAGCTCGCAGCTGAGCTTCTCGTAATGACGATGAACATCACACAAATCGGAACTGAGAATTCCAACCCGCGTGGTGCTCAAAGTCATCCCGTGCCGGGACGTATATCGTGTTTTTCATATGTTCGGTAGTACTCCTAATTACTCAGGTTGCGCTGAGTCTTTTATGATGTTGCAAGCATCATCCCATGATGATGATGATGATGATGGACATCATCCCATGGGCGACCAGTCCGGAACTGTTTGGAGTTCAACTGGAAGTAGAGGAGGAGGGCAACGGGGTTTGACCAGAGCCCTCAATCTGGTACCACGGGAGTCAGGAGCCCCTTAAACTTCGGTTCCAGCCTGGCTACACACCTAAAATCGCCGGAAGGGCATTTCGATGCTCGATGTGGAATTGCATGTACTCAACCGTGACCCATAGATCGGCAAGAGTTTGGAAAGTGCTCTGCTCCTCACCAAGGGGGAGAACACGTCCAAACAACGTGAACTCAAATTGGTAACCATGCCAGTTTTGGCTATATATGAAGACGTTGGTAGACGCATCAAAATTCACCCGGGTTTCAGAGCCCTGCAAGATTAAGCCATCATGGCAGGCGCCTGCATAAAACACCATGAGGACTTGTCTTGTACTGTGCTGTGGTGTATGTTCATTTGTATTTTTCTCTTCTACCTTCTGCTAGAGCGATCACAATGGACCTAAGGTCTCCAAGTGAAGCGACTGGTAACCAATATTGCTAGTAGTGTGCCCTCCAATCAAACTTAACCTAGAGGTTCCTC
The DNA here is from genome assembly GCF_963082655.1 of Stomoxys calcitrans. Classification (NCBI taxonomy): domain Eukaryota; kingdom Metazoa; phylum Arthropoda; class Insecta; order Diptera; family Muscidae; genus Stomoxys; species Stomoxys calcitrans. Next base: position 38,813,229 of record NC_081556.1, on the reverse strand, counting down.
TGAACATTTTTCTTATCCTCGAGCATCACATTGATGCATCGGTCCTTCCATTCTCTTCCTTTTAGGGTGTTTTAATCCTTGGCTTGGCTCATGTCCTCGAATAATACTCAGATTCAGGACTTTCTTGTTGTTGTTGTTTTAGCAGTTTATTGTGTTCTATCTTTCGTCTGCTTGATTCTGAGTGTCAAGACCCGGAACTTTGCGACTAAGATGGGGTGCGTCCATAGGGATCTAGGTCTGAGTAGAGTGGGTCTGGCCGGGCAGTTAAACAGGTGACGTGTATCGTGCGGTCCCTGGTTACAATCGGGACATACATCTTGCACGTCGGCACCAATCCTTGCTCTATAGGAGTTGACGCGGCTGTATCTGCCGGAACGTAATTGAGCCAGAACTACTCTGGTTTGCCGGGGGAAGTCAATTTCTTCAGGTGCAATGGGAGGCGGTCGTTCTCTAAGGACTACATTCACCCGGTAGCCATTTACCGTGTCTGCATAAATGTTGTCTGGACCTGCTTAATATGCCGCTTGATCTAGAGGTTCTCTCTTGTAGCGCTGAACCTCACGCTCTAGATCATGTAGATCTACCTTAAGGCTTCTGGGCGGTGGATATCTATCCACAAGATGATGATTTGGATGGTCTCTGCGATAACAGCCCAAAAGGTATTGCTTAGACAGCATGTAGTTATGTCTTCGCACTGGTAGGATCTTTGTCTCCTGATGGAGATGGTCCACATGAGTACTGCGGAGACAGCCCGTCGCAGTTCGGAGGGCGGCATTCTGACAGATCTGAATACTATTCCACTCCGTGTCACAAAGTTGACGGGACCACACTGGCGCTGCAGAACTGGCGCTACCACACCGGCCGGCCAATTGCTTTGTACGTGGTCTACAAGGTTTCTTTATCTGCACCCCAAGTGCTGCCAGCAAGTGACTTGAGGACCTTGTTTCCATTATTGACTTTATCGCAAATTGCTGTGGCATGTAGGGAAAATGTGTAAGAGCTGTCAAATGTGACGCCAAGTATTTTGGGACACTTGATAGTGGGAATCATTTCTCCATCGACCGTCACAGTCAGCTCACTATTCACCTCACGCGTATTTGTAGTGAACAGTGTGGCTGAAGATTTGGTGGCGGATATCTTCAGATTTCTTGCAGCGAAATATGAGGCAAGCTCGTTGAGATAGACGACCTATCGCATATGTCATCAAAGGGTGGGGGGCCTGATGCCATGATCGTACAATCGTCCGCATATGATACGATCTCTATGCCGTCTGGAGGGGGTGGGATGGAGGATAGGTAGAGGTTAAACAGAGCCGGAGATATCACCCCACCTTGGGGAACTCCCTGTTTCACTCTACGGTGCTTCGACTTCTTATCCCTAAATTCCACAAATGACTGGCGGCCACACAGATAATTCGCGACCCAACGTTTCAGGCCTGGCTGGAGGGACATGTTGCCGGTGTCCTCAAATAATTTGGCATGGCTGACCGTGTCGAATGCCTTCGATAGGTCCAGTGCCACGAGGACCGTCCTATCACATGGCCTGGGTTGATTGAAGCCACGGCAAATGTGTGTGGTGATGGCATGCAAAGCTGTTGTTGTGCTATGCAGTATTCGAAAACCATGTTGATGCTCAGCGAATGGAAATTCTCCTATGAGGCTCGGGAGGAGTAATGCCTCAAGCGTCTTTGCCACTGGTGAGAGAAGGGAGATCGGTCTGTACGACTCTCCCAAACTCGGGTCCTTTCCAGACTTCAGTAGCGGTATTACTCGACCGACTGCTGCCTTAATGATGTCTCGGAATTTCCTCTAGGCCATAAGCACATCCGACGGGGGTGGCAGTTCACTGAAGCGGCGATTGGTGTACTCTCTGAAGTCAGCCCAATCGGCCTTCCTCTGAATGATAAACGTCCGGTGCTCAGATGTTATGAAGTCGGTTGGTCGGTCGATGGTGAGAATTATGGGGAGGTGGTCTGACCCCAAAGAGATGACGGGTTGCCGAGATAAGCCATTCAGGAGATTAGGGGGAGCAATGGAAATGTCTGGCGAGCTGCTGCACCTCCTCGTAACACTAGTGGGGGCATCCTCATTCACCGTACAAAACGTGGAGCTTTCAATCTGCTCTGCCAAAGCTATGCCACGCTGGTCGTTACCTAGGGGAGAATGCCATGAAGTGTGATGCGCATTAAAGTCCCCTAGAACCAGACGATTATGGCCAGATAGTAACCCCCTTAGGTCGGGGTTGTAAGGCTGGCCATTAATGGGGACACAGCTACTAACCGGCGGTATATACACGTTGTATAGCCACCGTAGCGCAGAGGTTAGCATGGCCGCCTATAACGCTGAACACCTGGGTTCGAATCCTGGCGAGACCATGAGAAAAAATAGTCAACGGTGGTTTTCCCCTCCTAATGCTGGCAACATTTGTGAGGTACTATGCCATGTAAAACTTCTCTCTAAAGAGGTGTCGCACTGCGGCACGCCGTTCGGACTCGGCTATGAAAAAGGAGGCCCCTTATCATTGAGCTTAAAACTTGAATCGGACTGCACTCATTGATATGTGAGAAGTTTGCCCCTGTTTCTTAGTGGAATGTTCATGGGCAAAATTTGCAATTTGCATAGGTCTATCTCGGCAGTACCGCACCTGACTGCTATCCCCATGTACTCCATGTAGGGATCACTAGCGTCAGGCGCAGGCGACATGGGTCTATATTGCACGGAATGGTGTATCACGAAGCCCAATCCCCCATCTCCATTCCTTGAGCGATTCTCATTGTATCCTTGACAACTGTGCAAGCTTTGTCTCTGGATTGCTGCGACCAATATATCTCTCCGACTCATGAAACAATCTCATCGATCTTGCCACGGGGCTTGCCTGGCAGTATTTGGGCTGAGATGCTGCTGTTGCGTATATTGCCGTACAGGAGAGGTCGTGGGGTCACATAGTCCGACGACGAGAACGCAGAAGGCGACGACGACGACGACGCTTGTGACGCACTGCTGGCTATGTTCGAACAGCACTTTGCGACATATCCAGTATGACTATACTCCCGTAGTGAAGTGAGGCCAGAGCAAGATCGGAAATGTACTCACTTCAAGCACCGGTTACACCTAACCGACACCGAACGATGATGGAGGCGGTTCTGACAAACCGAACAGAACCAGGGTCCGGGGTTCTTTTCAATCCCGGCACGGACCAGAAGCGTGCGGAGAAGGTACTCCGGAATGTGCCTCTCCCATGACGAAAACGTACACTGAATTCCATCGGGTCAATCGGCCATGCTGCCATGGGATTGGACTTTCGTGATTATCTTCAGGTCATACGGCACCCAACTCCAATTAAAATTACACTTTCTTTACGGAAAATTTGATAAAGGCACGGAAAAGCTGTGAGCACCACACAAACTAAGACATAGAGGTCCGATCTGTGTGGTGTTCATTGCTGTCACGAGAAGCTAAACTGCGAGCTACCGGACGCGCCCACAGGTTGCGGATAGTGGAGCTGCAACGGCAGTCGCGGACAATCAGCGGTATCGAGCGGATAGTCTCAGTGAAAGGCCGGGCGACAACGGCTCTTGCACAAATACTGAGTGATCGAGAAAGCACCGAGTTTCGCGGCGGTGCTGATCTCTGGAGCAAGAAGGAGCTCCCCGATAATCGCTCTGAATGCCATTCTCAATCTTAGGCCTTGATTTAAGGGTGTGCGGCTTAAAGTTCACCCAAAATACTTGCAAAAATACTGAGTGCCTATGATGCTCGCTATGACAAGGCGAGTTATTGGCGCCTTTAAATAACCAATGGCCACCGTGTTCCCGCGAAAATCGGTCCTTTGGACTGGAACGAGCTTACAGAAGCTTGACGAAGATTGCCACTTCCACATGAAAATGTGGCTACAAAAACAACAAAATTTGATCCAAATTTAGTTTAAAAAATGTTGTCACAATTTGGATAATAATAAAAATAATTGTCCAGAATTTTATTTTTATGTATATGTATGTCGCTTTTATTGTTACACATCTACATCCTAAATCTATGCATATATACACTTACAGAAAAAACTTGGGATATCTTGGTTGCAAAGATAGTTTGAGCTTAAAAGAAGTGTGAAAAATGAAACGACAAAATCAAAATATGTTAAATGGCAAATAAGACAATAAAATAAATGTCAATAAGACAAAATGAAGTCGAAGATGGCTCTTAACGAAATAAAAACTTTTAAAAAAATATATGAAAGTATGTATGTATATGTTTACAGCTATAACACCAACTGCAAGTTTAAAGAAATCATTTTCAAAAAAATAAACAATAATAAATTCTTATAGAATAAAACAGCAAACTTTCAAAAAGTTTCCCTCTTTATTCTAATGATTTTCAATGAAAGTTATTTAATTTTTAAAGTTGTTGCTCCTAATCTAAAAATAAAAATTTTGTTAATTAAATATATGTACAAAGGTATAAAGCTTATGCTTTTAGAAATAAGTCTATATATTAAGTTTTTTTTCAATTATTTTCAATTATTCTCTTTTTTTTAATTTCTTATTGTAATATTTTTCTGTTAAAAATATCGAATATTTTTGTAAAACTCTACTTTAAAATATATTTTGTTTTAATATTAAACCTCTAGGCTAGAGCCAAGTGATTATTGTTTATATATATTTTATGGTTTTATTTTTTATATATTTAAAAATATTTAACAATTTTAAAAGTTACAACTTATGTTTGTTTTATTCTAGTCCTGTGTATAACTAGTATCTGTGTTGCGTATGGAAAAATCTATAATTTCCACCAGACATCTTCCCAGTTCCTCCATCACCATTTTTTCCATTTGATAAGCGGGCAAACCATTCTTCTCACACTCATCTGCTTGGGTGACCATGCACTGTATGGTGGCATCAACCACCTCTTGTGTTATAAAATTGCATTGTGGCTGCTCGGCAACCATGAGCACATCCTTGTTGCTCTGAGGATCCATGCCGCTTTCGATACCAGCCTCCGATTTAATGCCGTCTTTGCCATACTTTTCAGTTTTTATAAATACATTTTGTGTTTTATCATAGCCACGTTTTTGATTTGCAGCGTTTGCCGAGACATTTGCCATGGTAGCCATTAATTTGGGATCCACGGGATCTAGGTCCAAATCAGGGCGGTCTTCAACATTGCGACATCCTGGGGGGGGGAAAAAACCAAAGTTGTTTTGTAGTCACCATTTGTTGAAAGATTTTAATCTTCTTTATGTACTTACCCACACATTTACAATTTGAACTGCAGGGAATTTTTGCCTCATAACATTCACAATAATTTTTCAAACATCCAGAACGTTTGCAATTGCAGCCTTTGTTGTGTAAACGCATGTCGCCTTGATCGCTGGACGATGTTATTTTTGGCCTGCACAATATAGGGAAAACAAATTAACAATGCAATCGCCAGAGAAGCATATCAAAGTGTATTAACAACAAAATCAAAGCCTACTTTATTTCATATTTCGAAAAAAAATAATTTCCCAAGAGCACAACAAGAGTGGCAACACTGTAAGCAGTGTTGTATTTATACACAAATAGCTAACAAAATGCAAGAGTAAAAATTTGCAACGGTAATTTTATACCTTAGCCGCCAAACGCCTGAGTGGATTTGTAATGAAATTAATATCAAACGAAGGGTATTTTTCCAGAAGTCTGCTAAATATAAATTAATAATTTTATTGAAGGAAATTTTGTTTAATTAGAGAGAAAAATTCCAATAAACTAACAAAAAGAAAAAACACAGCACGTAGTTTTTGTTTTTAGCTTAATCGTTCATTTTTTGTGTGAGTGCAAAGACCGTTATGCCTATAGGAGAGAAAATGAGAGCAAACTGGTAGATGTGCAAGAGAAAGTGTATTCTAAAACAAAGCACGATGTTTTTGTTTTTAGCTTAATGGTCCGTTTTTTTGTGTTAGTGCAAAGACCATTATGCCTATAGGAGAGAAAATGAGAGCTAACTTGTAAATGTGTAAGAAAAAGTGTATTCTAAAACACATCACTGATGCGGTGAGGTTGTTGGGGAGGTATTAAATGTGTAGCCTCCTTGGTGTGGTTTAATTTAGAGATCAGCCAATTGATTAAGCTTCAGTTATAAACCATGACGTGTGTGGCATTTCTTATTTTAAAGAGAGACTAATGCTACATTTATTGTTTGGGAATTTTATTATGTTGGCAACGGCTAAGAACAACTTTGGCAACGCACATGTTGTGTGTAAATATTGATGTGGAAATTATGATCAGTTATGAGCGAATCTAGGTTAGTTGAGAAGGCAAGCAACTAACAACTTCAATTGTAAACCGCCTTACATGGAGTCTTTAGGTCCCAACACACAAGAAGCTTAGCTGCGAGCTACCGGGCGCGTCCACAGGTAGCGGATAGTGGAATGCTCCATACGAAGTAGCTGCAATGGCAGCCTCGGACTATCAGCGGTATCGAGCGGTGAGACTCAGTGAGAGAGGTCGAGTGGCACCAGTCTTGCACAAATACTGAGTGCCTATGATGCTCGATATGACAAGGCGAGTTATTGGCGCCTTTAAATAATCAAAGGCCACCATGTTCCCGCAGTAATCGGTCCCTTGGACCGGAACGAGCTTGCTCACCTACAGGAGCTAGACAAGGATCGCCACCTTAACATGTGGCAGCAACAACAACAACAACGAGTGCCATATCGAGTATCACAGACACTCGATATTTATGCAAGAGCCGGTGTTGCCCGGCATCCCACTGCGACCCTCCGCTGACACTCGATACAGCTGATTGTCCGCGACTGCATTGCAGCTACTCCGTATAAAGCATAGCCGCACCCAATAGCTCGCAGCTAAGCTTCTCGTAATAACAATGAACACCACACAGATCGGGGATCAAAGTTCCGGGCTGTGTGGTGCTCATAGTTATCCCGTGCCGGGGACTAAGTGCCTCTAAGGTGTCCAGGCACAGGAAATGGTATTCGCTCATTATTCTATGCATTCTCCTTTGCAATTGCAGGGCAGTGACACAAAAGGTGATCGACCCTCTCCGAAATATTTGCGCTGTCATCGCACAAACGTACATCCTATCTAACACGACCTCTACAGAACTCCAAAATGAAAAGGGGACTAAGTGCATTGAAGGAATACAGGCACCGAAAAATCTGTTCACCCATTGTTATGTGTATTCTCATTGCAATTGTGGGACCTTGACACAAAAGACGGTCGACCGTCTCCAAACCAGTTGCGCGGTCATCGTAGAAAGCGTCCATTCTACTTAACATGGTCTGCGCCAATCGCGGTCCATCCCTGGCTAGCCTTTTTCCCCGCCAACCCTTCTAACCCGCCTTGACCTCAAATGACCCACTAGAGACTCCAGGCCACCTAACTATCCATGCATAATTTGACAGTCCGATTGAAACACCACTTCCGCATCCACATCATCTCTATTGACTTCAAGAACGCGAAGATCTCCGAGTGAAAAACGCGACACACGTATGTCTTTTCCGAGTTCTATCCATGTTTTTAAAACCTCCCGGGAAGAGTGAGTCATCTCCAGCCGAGTGAAAAAAATGTCCAACCTGACAAAAAAAAACTCCAGCGGTAAACATTCCGTCGTGGTTTAATATGCTATGCATGCCGGCCCTCCGTGGGTCCATACTCTAGCAAATCAGAAGAATGGTCAAAGTGTGAAAATAGCCAGTTTTCTGACTCCCTCAGTGCTAAGGCAATCTTCGTTACCACGCACCAACACACAGGAGCCTAAGGTCGAGAATGGCATTCAGCGCCGGGGCACTCCTTGCTTCTGAGATCGGCACCGCCGCAATACCCTATACGCTCTCGATCATCCTGCGGAGAACATTATTATCCGAAGCCCGCTGATACGCCAAGCATCCATAGATGAGAACCGGCCCAAAAACCATCACAAATATCAAGTTTATCGTACCCGGTTTAAGCCGCTCAAGTCCTGATATAGATTTGCGACATGAGTAAAGAGCATTCAGTCCCATTTTGAACCTTTCCTCCACTTCCTTCTTCAGCTTCTCTCTGCACAAGAATACAGTATCTGCAAAAGAATCGTGGCGAATAACATGCCGCCACGGCGCATCGCCAAACCCCTGCAGATTCGAAGAATGTCCAAAACTTGAGGATCGACAGCTCCCGACAGCCTTAAGGCGAACTTCACTGCCGCAAACCCTAAAATCGAGGCCTAAGATTGAGAATGGCATTATCGGGAAACTCCTTCTTGCTCCAGAGATCAACACCGCCGCGAAACTCTGTGCTTTCTCCAATATGCTGAAGGGGGTACAGTTGTCAAAAACCTGACGATGCCGCATTAGACATCCATATGTGAGAATCAGCCGAAAAACCGCAGTAAACATACTTTGCGCCATACCCGATTCAGCTCCCAACAACTTCCTATTAAGTTGCGACACTAATAGACTTCTCCAACTTCTCTCTACACAAGAATCCGGTCTCAGCATAAGAATCGTGGCGCATATAGCATGTCGCCACGCCGCATCGCCAAACCCCAGCAAATTAAAAGAACACTCAAAGTTTGAGGATCGCTAGGTACCTGGCTTCCACAGTCTTAAAGCGAATTCATTGCCACAAACCCTAAAATCAAGGTCTAACATTTAGAATGGCTTTAAGCTCTTTTCTCGGGCACTCCATTTTGATCCAGAGATCTGCAACGCCGTGAAGCTCTGTGTCTTCTCGATCACACCCAAATTCCCTTTGGTGTAGCCAACCAAATCATGAAGGGCACTGTCACACGACCGACTGTTATTGCAGGCATGCTGAAAGATGGGAGACTGATTGGCCTGTGGTCCATGCCATAGAGTGGCTTGGTTTAGCACCCATTCGGCACGTTGAATCAGATGGACATCGATACAGTCAGAGCACGCAACTGGTGTTGAAACACGGAGTCAGGTGCCTGAGAGTCCGCTCCATCCCCTAGTCCATCCCCTAGTGGACTGATAATGGCACATGGGTTCAAAAGACAGGCACAGAACAGTAAAAACCTGAAATGGTCTGAAACTGAGTCAATTTTTCGAGCGATATACGGATCTAACCTAAAAATTTTGTTGCAAGTGTCTGTACGGCCGCCCCTCTCAAAACATCCCAGATGTCAATGGCAATGTCTACATGGGCAGCCATCCGCTTTGTACCACCTTGTCGAATAATTCAGGGGTGACCTATTTTTCTTGGCTATTCTCTTATTTCTATGTTTTTTTTATACTCACTTAAACGCGCTGGGGTTCCTTTCCAAACAACTCCTTATGGCTCTTTGGCGTTCGTCCTCATTCTCCAGATTATTAAAGCAATCCTTGCACGTACAGTCCTGGCAAAATTCGCCATTGGCAAAACAATCGCAATACAATTTAAGACACTGTGATTTGCTACAATTGCAGTGTTTACGACGAACTCCCGCCACCAAATCGATTTTATTCGGATCATCCTGCAGTTCTGTGGGGACCATAGATAAAGGCTGTAATGCTATTGATGTTGATGTGGATGTAGATGGAGCAAGCAATGAGGATGATGATGGCGATGAGATGCATTTATCGGTGGCGGTGGTGGAGTTATCAGGAAACTCTAAGGGTTCCTCTTTAATCTTGATGGGATAATATGACGATGATGATGATGATGATTTGACAACGATCGCAGTAGACGTCGGCGACGTTCCTGAGGCGGTTTTGGATTTTTGCAATTGTTTCTGGTGAAACATTTTCTGTTGTTGTTGAAGAAGAGCTTGTTTATTAAGATTGAATTTTTGAGCCTCTCCAGACGTCGTCATTGTGGTTTGACTGGGTGTTATTGTTGTGGTAACGTTGCTGGTTTTTAAAACGCTATAAAGTTTCGCCGAATTTTGTTGGCCAGAAGGTTTTAGTATGGTAAACAGTTTATTACCGGGGGCTGTTGTAGTAGACATAGAAGTGGCTGAGGATGAGGAGTTGGCAGATGTTGCCACAAACGTTTTGGTGCCCTGCACCAATGTAACCGACCCACCAGAGGATGTGTTGAGCGAGCCACTGTTGGCAACTGTCTTCAAGCGCGCCTGCTGTTGTACCCCACTATTCAAAATAGTTGGTGCATTGTGACTGGATATGACAACTAAACGACTATTGGGTGTAGGCTTTTTTATATCCGGCGGACCATTGTCTTCTTTGTCCGCGCTTGAGGTTATCCTTTTTATTTCCGTATTAATTTCGGAAATTTTATGTTTTCTCATCAAAGTCGGCTGACTGGTGGCAGATGTCTGGGCATTGATGGTGTTAGTGGTGGTATTGTGGGATGTTTTAATGGCTTCATTCGCTGTGGTCTTCTCTGATATAGACTTTAAAATGGGCAAGGTCACCATGGTCTTTTGAACCTTTGAGGCTACCGGGGCAAATTCAATGCCATTTGCATCTCTTTTCTGGGTCAGCACAACTTTGGTGCCACCACCCTTTTGCACCACTGTAAACTTTTGAGGCAAGTTATTTAATATTTTCACAGGAGCAGAAGAGCTGGTAACCATTGTGGGTGTCGTTGAAGATGTTGTTGCTATTGCCGTAACCATTTTGGTAGCACCTACCATAGATGTGGCTGTTGCTGAGCTTACTGTTACAGTTTTAATGGCTTGGCTTACGCCGGTCTTGGATGTAGAAGAAGTTGGCACAACCCTTACATATTGTACACCTTGTTTGCCGGCCACTTGTATGGTTTGCAATTGTCCTCCTCCTCCAGCAGCACCAGCTTGGCTGGACGTTGATGCCAAGCCGCTGCTGGTACTTGTTGTGGTCTGAGGTTTGGGAGATAATTTCACCAAATTCGTATTGCTTACCAAAATCTGTTTTCCTGTATTACTCTGTACGAAAATGGCTTTGGATTTTGGCAATGAATCACCGCCACCACCACCAGTGGTCTGTACCACAATTGTTTTGGACTTTGAGCCCCCCTCAGTATTGACGGACGAGGAAGCTGTTACAGGTTTTATCAAAGTCTTCATTGCTGTGGCATTGGGATTGACAACTCCAGTTGTAGTGCTGCCACTTTTTATGAACATCTGGCCTCCCGAGGTGGTTACAATCTTTCTGCCCGCCAATGCAGTAGGCGATAGGGTTAAAGTGGCATTCTTAACACCTGCTACTGCCGTGGATGTTTTTAAAGGTACAAAGCTACCATCGGAATTGCGAACAACTTGTATGGTTACCGGTTTGTTGGCATTGGCACTGGAGCTAGCCCCCATATTTCCACTATTGGTATTTGCATTTATCGAAGTTTGTTGCTTTCCACTGATCACATTGCCTGCCGCTTTTGATGTGTTCGTCGCTGCTGCGGACGAAGTTGTACTCTTCTGTATGTATATCAATTGTCGCGTTGAGGTTCTAACAGCAGTTTTACCCCCCATTGCAATGCCTGAGCCAATAGCGCTCACCACTCCACCACTGCCACCAGCTGCCGAAGATGATGTTGTTGCTTTTGGTGTTATCTTAATCGAACTGTTAGTTATCTGAGTGGCCATTTTGGGCAAAACATTTTTGCTATTCAATAGAATAGGTGCTGAAGTATTACCTCCACTCCCACTTGCACCATTCTTGGCATAGCTTGTCAGTTGATTGCTGCCACCGGCCTTAACAGGATTGGAACGCATGGGTATGGATTTACTGGTGACGTAATTGGTGTTCAATGCTTTTGTTACAATGCGTGTTTTCTTAGGTCCTGGAGTATTAAGACTGTCATCTTCAAGCGATTTACTTTCATATTCCAAAGAATCTTCGTCATCTGCGGTTTTGCCATTTTTCTTTACGGGCGACGAGTCTAGAAAATCATCAAAACTAATTTCCGGCAAAGATAAGGTATCATCGAGAGCATCTGGAAGAAAAGAACAAAGTGGGATTAATGAAAAGAAAAGGAAAAAAGCAAAATACAATCTTTTGTAGCAATCTTTAGAGGCTGCAAACCAATAGCGGGCACACTAACACATTTACACAGTATTTCCAAGGGTTTATGTTCATGTGCGTGTACACAACAATGTGCAATAGTGTCTGCATATTGGACCATTTTGCTATAAACTCCTGCCGCTCTTCGAGGAACCATCCACTTTGCGGCAGGCAACTTCTTTTGTGAGAACAAACTTGTTGCAAACTCCTGCAAAAGAAAATTATCAGCCAAGAGACAGCATGGGGCTAAGAAGGCCCAACAAGGTCCTTGGTTGTTGTTGTTGTTGTTGTAGCAGTGAGTTATACACTGAGGCGGCAGCCCTTGCCGATGAAGAAGTCCATCGAGTCAATCCGGTGCGTACAACCGGCTGCCATGGAATTGTTCCTTGGTAAAGTGGCCGAGGTTGCTTTTCTAGTTCAGAAGGAATCATGCGCTCGGAGAATTACAAGCTGCAGAATATCGCCTGGACATCGGTAGGTGGAGATGTAACCAGCGCATGGAGTGGCTACATTTTCGATCTTACTCTGGCCTGTATATGTTGCAAGGTGCTTACAAGCCCGTCGTAAGAGGGCTACTGTCTGGCCATAATCGTCCGGTTCTAGAAGACTTTAATGCGCATCACATTTCATGGCATTCTCCCCTAGTTGACAACTAGCGGGGCGTAGCTCTGGCAGAGCATATTTAAAGGCTCTACGTTTTACACGCCGAATGAGGATGCCCCCACTAGGATTACGAAGAGGTGTAGCAGCTCGCCAGACATTTCCATTGCACGTATTCTGGCAAGCCGTAATTTCTTTGGGATCGAAACAACTCCCCATAATTCTCACAATCGACCGACCACCCGGCTTCATAAACTCTGAGCGTCAGACGTTTATCAATCAGAAGAAGGCCGATTGGGCCTGCTTCAGAGAGTACACCAATCGCCGCTTCAGTGAACTGAATGTGCTAGTTGACGAAAGGAATTTCCGAGACATCATTAAGGCAGCAGCCGCTTGCTTTATACCAGCTGGTCGAATATCCCAAGTGCGGCCCAATTTCCCGGCGCAGGTAGTAGAAACTCGCAGACGAGCGTGATGTGATTTGTTGTACGGACCCCACTAACCCCAGAATTAGCGGGCAGAATCTGAAAGTAAACGGGGTAGTCAGCGGAATTTGTGGCTGGAACACTTGGAGCAATGTAACTTAGGTGCCGGTTTAGGCAAGCTGTGGCCTACTGCTCTCGAACACTTTTGGCGACGTTAATGTGACTGATGCGAAAATATGCGTCAGGTTGTTCAACCGTCAATTTATTGTGACGGCTAGGAGGAAAGTCATTCGTCGCATCCGTGGTCTCCGAGCCGATGGACAGACATCACAATTCACAGTGGGCGAAGTTACGAATGTCACCCGTGGCGCCAATTCATCCAAGATGTTGGACGAAATCTCTACACTGATGCTGAATAATCTGGATCAACCTGGAGTTGAGTACCTTACATACGTCATCAACCTGTCTATGAACACTCTTTAAGTTCCCAATGCCTGGAAGATGGGCAGAGTGATCCCGCTACTGGAGTCTGGAAAGGACCCGAGTAAGAGGGAGTCGTTCAGACCGATCTCCCTTCTCGACTACTCCTACCGAGCCTGGTAGGAGTATTTCCATTCGCCGGCATGGATTCCAAAGACTGCATAGCACAACAACTGCTTTGCATGCAATCACCGCACATATTTGCCGTGGCTTCAATCAGCCCAGGCCATGTGATGGGACAGTCTTCGTGGCGCTGGACCTATCGACCTATTTAAGGATATCGCCAACACGACCAGGCCTGAAACGCAGGGCCGCGAATTATCTATATGGTCGCCAGTTATTTGTGGAATCTAGCGACAAGAAGTCGAAGCACCGTAGAATAAAACAGGGAGTTCTCCAAGACGGGGTGATATCTCCGGCATTGTTTAACCGCTACCTATCCTCCTTTTCCTTCCCTAAAAAAGAAACCTCGTTGACAACGTACAAATCAAATGGTCGGTCTGTGGCAAGTTATGCACCGCCAGTGTGTATCCACCGCCCAGAAGACTTAAGGTAGATATACATGATCTAGAGCGTGAGGTTCAGCGCTATAAGAGAGAACCTCTAGATCAAGCGGCATATCGAGCGGGTCCAGACAATATTCATGCAGACACGCTAGCACGTACGGGTGAATATAGTCCTTGGAAAACGACCGCCTCTCATTGCACCTGAAGAAATGGACCTCCCCCGGCAAACCAGAGTAGTTCTGGCTCAATTACGTTAAGGCAGATGCAGGCGCCTTAACACCTACAGAGCAAGGATTGATGTCGACGTGCAAGATGTATATCCCGATTGTGACCAGGGACCACATGTCACCTATTTAACTGTCCATCCAGAGCCACTCGATTCAGATCCAGAGCCCGCTGGACGCACACCATCTTAGTCGCAGAGTTCTTGGATTTTGATATCAACAGAATCAAGCAGACGAAAGATAGAACACAACAAACTGCAACAACAACAACAACAAAAACAACGATGAGCATTACACAAATCAGAGCTCAAAGTTCCAACCCGTTTGGTGCTCAGTCATTTCGTGCCGAATAGATCTAAATTAGATGGGACTACGGGATAGGAATCTACATTGAGTTCCTTGAAATTAGGAACTTTTGGACGGGTTTTGTGTCTTTCAGGCGGGAGCTTTGCGATCCTGAGACGATGATGACGCAAAAGCAGTTAACTGAAAGGCTGTCATGGACTGTCTACCAGCGCTGAAGACTTCGGTTTCGGAGCATTTCGGACAGAGTCTGTTAAGGAGATACGTCTTTGAATCATAGAAAAGGCTATCAATCATTGCTGAATCCCGAGCCATCAAGGAGTGGAGGAGAATGAGGTGGAAAACGAATCATATCAGGAATGGATAGCTGATAAGCACTGTGCCAGCTTCTTGGTCGCACAGAAACTCTACGTTGATCGCATAATGCGGCGCGGTGTGGTGCTGTGGATACATGGGTGACCAAGGCCCCGTGGCGTTGCTTTTTCACGTCACAAGACTTCACTTATTATGGGGCTGAGGAAAGGCGGATTTCTGCTTGGACTATCGAGAACTGTGTCATTTACCCACAATTGGCACAGGATTGTAAATGAATGACTTTTTCCGTGCCTGGATTCTATTCATGCACTTAGCCCTCTCTTTGTTGTGGTCTACTGTAGAATCCCTAAGTCGGGTTGGTGAGGAATTTGCCATTGACCATTGATTACAGACTACTGAGCCTGATTTGCAGTTTCCAAAATCCTCCCAAAGGGAAAGTAAAGTCAAAAACAAATCCTACTCTTGATAACCGACGTCATAATTATTTTTTTATTTCAAGCTTTTTAACATCTCTACAAGAGGTGTCGCTCTGCGGCGACTCTGAAAAAAAAACCCATTGTTATTCTTACACTTCAAGAGGGCGCCATTGCCTGATATGAGGAAATTTTCCTCTGTTTTTTGTTGGGAAAGTCTTCAAAAGCTGCAAGTTTTTTACAAAAACTGCAGAATCCTTAAGTCGAGTTGGTGAGCGATTTGACCGTCGACCATTGCTTACTGACATCTGAGCTTGTATTCGAGTTTTCAAAATCCTCCCAAAGAGAAGGTAAAGTCAAGAGAAAATACTACTGTTGACAACCTACGACAAATTTTTTGTACGTCAAGCGTTTCAAATTCTCTACAATAGGTGTCGCTCTGCGGCGACTCTGAAAAAAGGCACCCATTGTTATTCTAACACTTCAATTGAGCGTCATTGCCTGATATGAGTAAAGTTTCCAATGTTTTTTTGTTGGGAAAGTCTTCAGGAAACTGCAAGTTTTTAATAAAAAGTTCTCTCTCGAAATGGTTTTTAACAGTTTTATTTCTCCATATACTTTTGCTAATACAATCTCATTCCAAGACAAATACATGAATAAAACTGATATAAAGATTAACAAATTTCCATTCATATCATTCAAATATTCTATTTAAAGTCCCAAAAATAATAAGGGTCTGGCATTATCAAAAAAAAAAAAAAACCGGAGAAAACAGATTTGGTGCAAACTGAAAAACTTAAAAATGTTGAAAAACAAGTACATAAAGCTTTCTCTCAGCCAATTACAAATAATGAATGAAACAATCGCAAGAGCATATGATTTTAAGCGTTAAAATAAAAAATAGAACTTATACGTAGGTAATTGCAAAATACAAACTAAGCTTATTTCTTAGCGGCCAACTTCTTTTCGCGAGCCTTCTTGCCCTCCGTCAAGGAGGCACGTTCGTTTTCGTTCAGAGGAGGCAAGACCTTGGTCACTACACCGGTGCCCAAAGTTAAGTTGCCATCGCGCAACGTAAAGCGCTGACCCTGCTCCAAGACCATGGGACGTATTAGACGCAAAATCAATTTGGTATCTTCGCCGGGCATAACCATCTCTTTGTCGGGTATTTGTACTTGCACAGCACAATCCCAGGTGCGGGAGAACATTTGCAACTGAATGAAAGACATGAAAGGTTTGGAACGGCCGCCCTCTTCCTTGGCCAGAATGTATACTTGGGCCTCCAATTGATCGAGAGCCTTAACACTGCCCGGTTTGCACATAACCATGCCGCGCTTAATGTCATCGCGCTTAACACCTCTCACCAAAGCGCCCAACTGATCACCAGCCTGGGCTTCATCCAGAATTTGATGGAACATTTCCACTCCAGTAACGGTGGACTTGATCACCTTGTTGTAGCCCACAAATTCGCATTCATTGCCCTTCTTGACCACACCCCGCTCCAAACGGCCAGTTACCACAGTACCACGGCCAGGAATGGAATATACATTTTCTACTGGCAAAAGGAATGGTTTGTCCAACTCACGGGCCGGTGTGGGAATGAAATTATCAACTTCATGCAAAAGTTTCAAAATAGCTTCTGAGCCAATCTCGGGGCTCTTGCCTTCCAAAGCACATAGGGCAGAGCCTTTGATGACGGGAATGTTGTCACCATCATAGCCCATTTCAGTTAACAATTCACGCATTTCCATTTCAACCAAATCCACCATTTCCTGATCGGCAGCATCCACTTTGTTGATGAAGACCACAATGTGATTGATGCCAATTTGTTTGGCCAACAACAAATGCTCTCTGGTCTGGGGCATAGCACCATCGGTGGCAGCCACCACCAAAATAGCGCCATCCATTTGGGCCGTTCCAGTAATCATGTTCTTAATGTAATCGGCATGGCCGGGACAATCGGTGTGGCCATAATGGCGATTCTCAGTTTGATATTCCACATGGGCCACATTGATGGTAATACCACGAGCCTTCTCCTCAGGGGCATTGTCGATTTCATTGTACTTCTTGCTCTCTGCCAGTTGCTTGTCGGCCAAGACCTTAGTAATGGCAGCAGTCAAGGTAGTTTTACCATGATCCACATGGCCAATGGTACCCACATTACAATGAGGCTTAGTACGTTCAAATACCTTCTTTTCGGCAGCATATTCCCTAACAAATTGTTGGAAGCCCGCAGAGAATGGGGCAAGAGCATTCAAATGCTTATTCAATTGCATTACTGCCGAGGGAGAGCCACGGGCAGCACGCACTAGGCGAGCAGTGCTCAGGCAACGTCTCACAGTAGAACATCTTCCCAAAACTGAAGAGGTCACACCGGTTAGGTGACGAGCGGCATATAAAGCAGACATGCTGGTAATGTTGACTTTAAGAGAAAAACACTTCAAAAACTGCAAAACAACACAAATGCTTGTAAACTCTTTACACACATCACTTATTTCATATATGCCATTTACCTTTTCTTAATTTTCAGGCGATTTTCAAGAAAATTCTTTAATTTTTTCTCCAATTGCTGAAAAACAGGCAATTGCGTAAAACTAACCCCAAATGTGCCGAAGTAAAGCAAATGTCAAAAATATCCCCCCCATATGATGGCAAATCGAGCCATATGTTTACAAAAAACACAGTTTGCAAAGGCCAACAAGGGAAATTTTCCAATAAGGCAACTCTGAGAATCAACAAAATACCCACATAAGGTAACGCTTAACGAATTATGAGGAAATAAAATTGGAGGCAACAATATGATAAAACAGAAATTATTTTAACTTTTCAGCAAAATTCTTAAAATTTAAATACATTGCAGTAATGCTACAACGTTGCTGCTACTTGCTTAACACATTTCAAGGCTTTGGCAAAGTAATGATTTGATTTCCACAGAATCCCGTTAAGATAAAAACGGTTGCCTTTGTTGGCCGCTCTTTTGTACAGCAGCAAAAGTTTTGTCACCATTTTAGACAGCAAACCAATGGCCAACAAATTAACGAAAAAATAAATAATCCACTACTTCTATTAACATAATTTGCAATTTTTTTTTATCAATTTCCATGCTGTATTTGTGTTTCACAAACACTTTGCACTTGGCCAGTGGCCCTCTGCTTGCGAGCTATTGGTACAGGCTACAGCAACAAAAACTAAACTACCAGCTCAATTCAATCATCAATTCAAATGTAAGATTTCATTCATACCTCAACTATTGACTTACCCATATTACTGTTCATATCCATTCGCACATATGAAAATCTTTATTTTTATGCTTTTTACCAAGCCCACTAACAAATTTCACCAATTATTCGTTAAATAAAGTTCATCCAAAATAAATAAACACTGAAGAATTTTATACTACGTGATTTGTGGGCTCTTGCTGGTTTCTGGTCAAAGCTGTAACCCCACCAAAAATGTACGAGCAAATCTTTTCGCCGAAATTTGCTGCGTTTCCTTGCGATTGTATGGCAATTGTTCACTTTTCACTTAACTGCTAACTTATAGTTAGATTTTTATCACTTTCTGCATATTTTAATTGAATGAATTTTGAAAAAAATTTCAAAATTATGAGATATTTGCTTCTATTTATCGTGTGTGAAGGAAATTTTTTTGTCAATGTGTTTTACATTGACATTCGTTGTGTATGGATGTCAAAAATCCACAACAAATAGGGTTGTATTAGAGCTGCAATATAAGGTGAGGTATTTAGATTTTGGCGCAGAACGTATTTGCCAAATGCAAAACGGTACAAACATTTAAAATGAAATTTTATAAAAAAAGAAGTAAAAACTTAACTTTTGGCATTATTTGGATTATTTATAAAGAAAGGGTTACGAACGCGCGTCTAACATTATGTACAGCGAAATGGTCGGTAGGACGACGAAAATGCTATGGGGAAATAATTGTCAAAATTGAAAAAATTGTAAAATATTCACTAATGACTGGCACTACATTAGTTTTTGACCGTTGAAAAGCATTTTATCGGCGATTACTTTTTTGAAACATTATGAAAATAACAATGATGAAATAAAAATGTCCTTGTGAATTAAATCAAGTTTTTTTCCTTAAAATCTATTATCTAGAAAAAGTAATCGGCGAAAAATGTCGCCAAAAACGAATATAGTACTAGCCTTAAATCGTGTGTGTTTATGAGCCCCACACAGTCTGGCACTTTGAGCTATAGCTCGAGTTTATAGCGTCTTTAAAAAACCAAGCTTGATGAGGATAGCTCCCTCTACGTGTTAATGTGGTTATAACAACAACTGGCATTAACATTTGTTTACACCTTCATTTATAAAAAGGAGGCCTCTTGAAACTTGAAAGCGGCAACACTCACTGCTATAGATTTTTTTTTCTTTTCTGCTAAATATATCATAGATTTTGTTATTTAGCCATGCCATTATTACACGTAAATTATTTATAATGCTACATTTTTTTCCTTTTACATTTGATTTGTTTTCGTAAATTCACATTAATGTTGTTTTTACTAAAATACTTCGAATCGTCTTAACGCCCCTTATAAAAGTTATGACATTTTGCCATTCCAGCTCTACGTTACGTTGTGGCAATAATTGGCTCCCAGAAAATCAATGATGTCAACCTCTTGTTCTTTTTTTATAGGCAAATAAAAAGATTGGTGTAACCGACATTTCCCGGGATTTCTTATTTTGAAGTTTATTGGTTTTATTTTTTCTTATGCTTATCCTTCTTGCTGTGTGTAGAGTTACGAACTTGTTGTATTAGCCATTGAATACCCTCCTCAAGTCCATCGCCAGTTTTAGCACTACTCGAGCAAATGTGCCAGGCTTTATCACACTTGGTAAGTTCTAGAGCTATACATAATTATTGAAATTGGATTAAAATTTGATATAGTGGGCTATTTATAATGTACTGACCTGCAGCAATATTGACGGATGACAAAGAGTTCTCACAGTCGTTTTTGTTACCATAGAAAAGTATGGGTATTTGGCGATCAATCAAATCGGGATGTTGCAATAGAATGTCCAATTCCTCTTTGACCACAACTAGAATGAGATAAGGTAGAGATTTCAAAGAGATTCGTAATATAAAAATAGAGGAATTTTGTATATAAAGATAAAACGAATTTGCCAAGTTCGCTTATTTGCTGCAATCTTGATCTCGACAAGAAAAGAATATCTTAAGATAGGTTGGAATACACTTGGACTTATACAAATGATTGTTTGTCGAACAACATAATGTGAGGTTTTTAAACGACAATCCTTTTGCTGCCTTTGGTTCAATGTCAAAAGTATATTAGAAACCTTCTGTCCCCTACATTGATAAGAAGGTTGACTATGTGTTTCCTAAAAGTGAATTTGGGGATAAGAGTCTGGCTTTGTCACAAACTCCAGAAAGACTGAGACCTATTCCATAAGGCGGAAACTTGCTATTATCAGGGAATAGGGTCTCGCCCTCTCCGTAGGCTAAGTACTTGGTAGTGATTCTTGCCAAGAACTCAGCTGGAGATGAAGCGTCGAGGAGAGGGTAAGAAGGGGATTGAATGCTCTCTATCCTTTTTACAACTCACTAAGTAAGAGTTGGAAGCACGGTTTATGGTGGTGGTTCAGCCGTTTCTGTTGTGCGATCAAGAGGATCGATATGACAAGGCGAGTTATTGGTGCCTTTAAAAAAAAAATTGCCACACTGTTCCCGCGGCGATCGGTCCTTTGGACCGGAACGAGCTTGCTCACCTATAGAAGCTTAACGAGGATCGCCACCTCAACATGAAAGTGTGGCTACAACAACAACATGGGTTGACAGAGAATGAAGCGACCACTGTCCTGGCCAAGATTAATTCTCTGATCACGCTTTTGATTCAGTGAGCCATGTGAATGATGCACAGCAACAGCACTTACCGCTATCATCACACATATCAGCCACGGCCTGAATCAGAGAAGACCCTGTGCACGGCCAGTTATCGAGGCCTATGATCTATCAAAAGCAATATTCCACTCTCTTAAATAACATCATCTCCATCTCCGATCTCCAACACTTAACGAACGAGTATTTTGAACTTCATGGGCGATCGGCAGTTATGTGTGGAGTTAAGAAACGCGAAGTCGATGCCTCGTAGAGTTAAACAGGTAGTCCCCCAAGGAGGCATTCTCTCTCTGATCTTATTCAATCTCTGCCTATCTAAGCTCTCTCGGTGCGGGATAACTACGAGCACCACACAGGTTGGTACTTTAAGCTCCGACCGTTCTGGTGTTAATCTTTATCATGAGAAGCTCAGCTGGGAAAAACCGGGCGCGTTCACAGGTTGCTGATAGTGGGATGCTTTGTATACGGAGTAAATGTAATTGCAGTTGCCGTCAATCAGCAATATCGAGTGGAGAGTCTCAGTGAGAAGCCGGTCGCCACCGGCTCTTGCTTAAATTCTGAGTGCCTATGATACTCGATATGAGAAGGCGAGTTATTGTGGCCTTTAAATAGACAATGGCCATGACGTTCCCGATTTGAATTCCTGAGCCCATGGAAGCCACAATTTTTTCCAATTTGGCTGAGATTTTGCACATAGTGTTCAGTTAAGACTTTCAACAACTGCCCCAAGTACGATAAAATTCGGTCTATAACTATATATAACTCCCATATTTTAGCAGAATCCATGGTAGTGGGTTTCCAAGATTCAGCCCGGCCGAACTTAGCACGCTTTTACACGCCTTCTAACTAAGTTTCTCTCTAGCTACCACTTACCCATACGCATTTTATCATTGGCATCAATGACATATATAATGCCTTGGCAATTTTTAAACTGATGTTGCCATAAATTTCTATATTTCCAAGCCCCAGACATATCAATAGCTGTAAATTGAACTCCTTGATCTAAAAACGAAAGGAAACAACCATAAAATCATTTGCACTAAACACCACAAGATTTAAAATGCTAAGAATTTTTTATTTACTGTAAAATTCCTCATGTGTAAATCCCACTGTAGGTATGGATATATGAGAATTTGGTTCATTTCTTCTTTTAAATTGTTGTATTATGCTGGATTTGCCACTATTATTTAGGCCCACAACTAGCACCGTCATTTTCTCTTTATTGACTTTGATAAGACTTAGGAAATTATCAAACATTCCCATGGCGTTTTTTCTCTTTTTGTGTTTGTTATTATTGAAGGTGTCCTTAACTATTGAACTTGTCCAGCTAACTGCATAGTACTTTTCTTTTTACTTTACTTTTTTGCATAATTGCCTGCCAAGGATTTGAAGTTGCCATGGCAACATTGAAAATGCAGTAGATGAGAGCAATAAATGACGCCGTTATCGAATCTCTGTTGTGAAAAGCTCTTTGAATTGTATTATGAAAATTGTAAGGATATTAGCTAAGATGTAAGCCCATCATAGAGCGAATGTGGTGCGCAAAACAGTTGGAAAATTGCGTTTTATCATTTGAGCTTAAAATTGAATTGGTCAGCACTCATTGATATGTTAGAAGTTTGTCCTAAATGAGATGGAATGCAAAATCGCCCATGAACATTTTACTAAGGAACAGGGGCAAACATTTCACATATCAATGAGTGTAGTCCGATTCAAGTTTAAGTTTAATGGTAAGGGGCGATAGTCGCCGCACTGGACCGCATGACGATTCACCGCTCCCAACCGCTAATCTCCCAATGGACAAATAATATGCTTTATGGCAGCATTATTAATGCAAACTTGGGAGATTGTGTGGTTATAAGGAGGGTGACCAGAGGAACGCCCCAAGCAGGGGTGTTCTCACCAATAATGTGGAACCTCATGATTAATGAACTCCTGATTTATCTCGGTGGGGGCGGCATGAGGATTATTGCTTATGCGGACGAAGTCGTACAGCTGGTCCGAGGCAAGTTTCTGTCAACGATCAGCGAGATCATGGAATACTCACAGGAGGTTGTCGCAATGGGCTACCAGTAATGGATTGAGAACCAACCCAGGGAAGACGGAGCTGGTGGTCTTTACGCGTAGATATAAGATACAGGAGTTCAGACTCCGGTCCTTGGACGGGGTCACCCTGCCGCTGTCGAAGGAGGCGAAGTGCCTAGTGCATAATCCTCGATTCGAAACTGGCCTGGAAGAGGAACACCGAGGAAAAAAAGCCGTAAGGTAATGTGCGCTTTTTACTCCTGCAGGAGGATGTTCGGTAGGAAGGGGGTGGGGATGGGCGGTGACACCCTAGATTATTTATTGGATGTATACGGTCCTCGTGAGACCAATACGCGTGCGAAGGAGTTCGAGAAGGTCCAGAGACTGGCCTGCGTCGGGATCACAGGGGCTCCGAGGTCCGCACTGCAAGCAGGCCTGGAGACGATACTAAATATGCAGCCCATTAGGGCCTATATTTCGAACTGCGCCGCCAGGGTCGCGCTTAGGCTGAGAGAGCTCGGTATGCTGAAGGAGGATGATTGCGACCACAGTTCGTTTCTGATAGGATCTCAGACTACCCTTAGGATCTCCGACTACCTGGCACCAGAGCCGACTGGAGTGAGGGCATTCGCGATTCATTTTCCTGAGAGGCACGAATGGAGGCCGGATGGTGTATTTGAGGAGGGTGAGACCTCGATCTATGCAAATGGCTTCAAGATGGAGTCAGGGACTGTATTGGGGGTCTACTCAGATGCACTCAACATCAGTATGTCTCTGAGACTGCCGAACGAGTTTAGGGTGTTTCAGGCAGAGGTCTGTGCCATTGCAGTAGATGCAAGAGAAATTCTGGTAATGGGCCTACCGCCCTCGAAATTCGGAATTTATGCGGACAGTATGGCGGCGCTCAAGGTCTTGGGTTCGAGGATGGGGAGATCGGCCTATATGGCAGCTATATCTAAATACGTTTCTTGCCGAAATTAAACAAAAATGTTTAGAGTTGTGCCAAAACGCGCTGTTTCAAATTTCATCAAAATCGTATGAAAAATGTTCGTTTTTTGGGTTCAATACTCTATTTCGGGAGATCGGTCTATATGGCAGCTATATCCAAATATGGTCCGATCTGGACGATATTCAACAAAAGGTTTAGATGGGTACCGGAACTCGATGTGCCAAATTTTATGCAAATAGAATGGAAAAATGCTACTTTTGTAAGCTCATTAAACATTATCGGGAGATCGGTATATATGGCAGCTATATCCAACTATGCTTCGATCTGTACCACAGAAATAGGTAGGTGTCTACCAGAACACACTGCGCCAAATTTCATCGAATTCGGGTAATAAATGGAACTTTTATGGCCTCAATACCCTATATCGGGAGGTCGGTCTAAGGGCAGCAATATCCAAATATAGTTTGATCTGAACCGCAATTCTAAATGGGGGTCTAGCAGAATTCACTGTGCCAAATTTCATCGAAATCGGATGAAAATGACCAATTTATTGCCTCAAGACTTTAAGTTTGAACATCGGTCGATATAGCGGCTATATATAACTAAAATCCGATTTTATGAGATCAAAAGATCGGGTTTATATACAAAGACCCAATTCACCGGTAAATACATTTTGGGTATTTATCCATCGCCCATCTCTACGCATGGGGATACCGCACAAATGACCAATTTATTGCCCCAAGACTTTAAGTTTGGACATCGGTCGATATAGCGGCTATATATAACTAAAATCCGATTTTATGAGATCAAAAGATCAGGTATATATACAAAGACCCAATTCACCGGTAAATACATTTTGGGTATTTATCCATCGACCATCTCTACGCATGGGGATACCGCACAATGACTTCTGTAGGAGTTGCCTCGACGAGGATGAGGAGGAGACTATTGAGTACTTGCTTTGTTCCTGACCGAGTCTGCAGAGACATAGGCTCTCCTTTCTGGGGAGCCGTTTCTTCTGTAATCCGGGTGAACTTGCGAACGTACCTCTGTTATCTCTCCTCTGGTTTGTTTGGTATCTCTCTTGAGTTTTGTTGAGGGAACAGGACGGTTCCGAATTGGGAGGTTGCACAGGGTCCGGCGTTAGTAGGGCGGTTTTTCACCTCCCGCTCGGGTTTCTCACTCCTCCTGTCTTTTGTCTTTGTCTTTTTTATTCGTAAATAACCTCTAGTACGATGTCTCACATTTTCTTTTTTGTTCCCTTTCTCTCTCTAGTGTGCCACAATGGGCCAAACTGGCCTCCGAGTGAACTCACCTTTGGTGGGCGACCCATTCAACCAAACCTAACCATAAGGCTCCTCCTTTTTAAAGCCGAGTCTGAACGACGTGGTGCAGGGCGGCACCTCTTTGGAGAGAAGTTTTTACATGGCATAGTACCTCACAAATGTTGCCAACATTAGGAGGGGAAAAGCACCGCTGAAAATTTTTTCTGATGGTCTCGCCAGGATTCTAACCCAGGTGTTCAATGCCACAGGAGGACATGCTAACCTACGGTGGCCTTTTCGCCTGACCATTGGCGGAAATATATGTGAGTATTTTAGGAACTACGGTACGCTTCGCTTATGATTATATACATTGAAGAGGGCTTCACTGTTTAATATTTAAGAAACTGCCAGTTCCGCGAGGTTTTCCAAATAATAGCCTGTGAGTCCAAGTTAGAAGGTTTCTATCGCTTCGTCATTTTTGTTTTTTTTACTGTTGTAGCAGTATGTTTTAGACTGAGGCGACTGCCCCTGACGATGAAAGTTTAAGTTTGGTTCAATCCGTTAGGTGAAACCGGCTGCCATGGGATTGGCCTGACTTCTATATTCAACTTGTGAAAAAAGAGCTCTAAATACATGTCTATATTTGTTCGCCAACATATGATTTAATGAGCTTTAATAAATTCTAATGACCCATATTAATGTCACTTGTATATATGAAAAAAATGATTGTCACTCTAATTGTATCAAACCCTTATAACTTGCAATAAGGCAACAATTAGAAATCGGAACACATCATTGATTAAACAATGATTTTGTTGTTGAAAATCCGGATGTGATTTTACTTTCTATTGCTTCTATAACTTCTACTCATTGTTTTATTTTCTGATCCCTCATCATTGATTTTTTTCGATCTTGACTATACCTAAGCAAAAAATTAACGCTGAACGAACCACATGTGTTAAACGCTTTGATGGATGAGTGTTGTATATCATTTAAATTCCCCTGGGGGCTTCAGTATTATGGCTGAAATTGAAAAAAAAAGTTAAATAAATTTCTAAATTCATTGTTGACTATCACAACAACGCAACATTGCTGATAAGTTCTAAAAAATAGCTTGGCGCTTAACTCAAACAATATGAACAATATAACCAAATGATCCTTCAAAGAAATTCAGGCGAAAACATATTCAGCACATGTGGCTAATTTTCACTATTCGACTTTTCAAACTTTCTAAGAGCAGAAAAACTTACAGAATGATAACAGTCTAATTTGCTTATCTATCAAGGTTTCCCTTACCATTGAGCTTGAACTTGAGGAAAATGGCGTTCATTAATAAGAATCAATACCCTTATATACTCAATATACCTTGTTTAAGAGAAAATTCCATTCATTTCCAAAGATGGATAAAAAACATTTCCCAAATCGGACTCTATCTACTCTAAATTCCATTTAGACTTCGGTGTAGAACTTTCTATTTGTGAAATATACTCTTATATGGGAGCTTCATCAAAATATTAATCGATTCCCGGCACGGGAAAGCTGTGAGCACCACACAGATTTGAACATTGAGGTCCGCTTAGCTGCGAGCTACCGGGCGCGTCCACAGGTTGCGTATAGTGGAATGCTCCATACAGAGTAGCTGCAACAGCAGTCGCGGACAATCAGCGGTATCGAGCAGAGAGTCTCAGTGAGAGGCCGAACGGCACCGGCTCTTGCACAAATACTGAGTGCCTATGATGCTCGATATGACAAGGCGAGTTATTGGCGCCTTTTAATAACCAATGGCCACCCGCGGCGATCGGTCATTTGGACTGGAACGAGCTTGCTCACCTACAGGAGCTTGACGAGGAGCGCTACCTTCACATAAAAATGTGGCTACAACAACAACAACATTAATCGATTCGCTTGTGGGTTAGAATAAACTTTTGCCACGCCAAAAAAATGTCGCTTGCCAAAAAATACCAAAAATCGGAGGTACGTTTGTGTGGGATCTACACCTTAAGTTCGACCGATCTGGAACATATTCGGCATAGCTGTAGATAGGTCTAAAAAAACTCCCCGTTTTAAATTTCATCCAAATCGGAAACGAAAATCGAAAATTTGAATTTAATAAGCTTAAGATATTTTAATTGAAGACTGCTCTATGTGGCAGCTATACCAATCTCTAGATAAACACCACTTTTCTAAAAGCCTATGTCCTCCTCTACAAAGGTCTAGAACTTTTTTACCGTTTAGATCAACAGGTAAAAAGTTGTGGACTTATTTCCAGTTTTTCGCCGTTTGGCCCACTGTGCGGTGGTATGTACACGTTGTATAGCTCCATTTAAGCAGTACTGGACTTGATTGCTATCCCCATACATCTCATGTAGGGGTCACTAGTAGAGCTGGCAAACTATCGATAATCGCAACAGTCGATATTTTCAATAGTTTTAATAATAAATGTCGATAGTAGCGATATTATTGTTAATTTCCCATCACCTCTATTAAAAACGAAAATGAGAAGTAAAAATCAGGAAATCGATTTATATAGAAGCACAGACCAAAAAAAAACCAATGTTAATAAAGTCAGTTGCAAGTCATGAGTGAAATGATGGTGCAAAATGTTAGTCTAATGGGATAAAAATTGCGCCCTCTATAGGGGAAATGTATCTTAAAGGATACATTCAGTGTGGGATTGCATATTTTTGTTTAGTTTTGCCACCGGAAAAATATCAATCGATATTTTGCCAGCTTTAGTCACTAGCGCAAGGCGCAGACGAGATGAGTCCATACTGTACGGAATGGTGTATCACGAAGTTAAATTCCCCCACATCCACTCTACTATTTCGTCGATCGATACGCATTTTATAAGCTTAAGAAGTTTAATTTGGAGATTGATTTACATATATGGTAGCTAGCTACCGTAGCGCAGAGGTTAGCATGTCTGCCTATGACGCTGCACTGGACTGGGTTCGATTTCTGGCGGGACCATCACAAATTTTTCAGCGGTGGTTATCCCCTCCTAATTCTGGCGACATTTGTGAGGTACTATGCCATGTAAAAACTTCTCCCCAAAGAGGTGTCGCACTGCGAGATGCCGTTAGGACTTAATCATTGAGCTTAAACTTGAATCGGACTGCACTCATTGATATGTGAGAAGTTTGCCCCTGTTCCTTAATGGAATGTTCATGGGCAAATTTGCATTTGCATATGGTAGCTATATCAAAATATCGGGTGATATGGATTATAGGTGGCGTGGATATTTCAGCTGAAAAGTTGTGGACTTATTTTTTATTTTTTCGCCGTTTGCCTCACTGTGCGCTGCTGCGTTAAGTCCGGACTCGGTTATAAAAAGCAGGTCCCTTATCATTGAGTTTGAGCATGAACTTGGATCGAACAGCGCTTATTGATGTGTAAGAAATTTCCCCCCAATTCGCCGCCGTAGTATAGATTATTTAATGCCTAATCATGTTGAGGAACTGCCTCGTAAAATTTTAACGATAAAAAAAGTTGCTTCAAATACAAAACCTCACTACTTGCCCAAAAATTGATAAGCTTTGGATTAAGTTGCATTTTTTTTTATAGTTTCCCATATGAAATTGTTTCATTTAAAATCTTATCAAAATTGTGTTCCATAATTAATGGAGGTAGGTGGTGGTGGGAATGAAATTTGAATATGATATAACAGCACATTTAAAAATAGAAAAACAAAACACACTTTCAGCAGAAGGTTAATTTTAAATTGTGTGGGTTGTTGGTCTTTGAAAAAAATCTCTGATGTGACATTTCAAGGTTTATAGAAAAAAGAACCAGTACCAGTACTAAAGCCATTGTTGTACCTTCTTCAAGCTACAAATCGCCTATACCAAATGCCAACGTGTTTGGCTGACGAAATCTCTGAGTTTGCATTGTTATCATACGAATTATTCACGTTGACGTCGAGTACAAAATACAAAAATCATTATCGAAAGTATTTCAATACATGGGCAGTTTCTATCTGCAATTTCATTTGGCTTTTTGTTTTGCTTATTTTTTTTTGGTTTATCTGCACCGTAAGAAATCAGGTTTAACCTGATGTGGTCGGTCGGTCTTATGATTTTTTGTTTTTAAGACAACAACAAAAAGAAAAGATCAAGCTCGTAAATAAAACTCGGATGTGGCGAATGTCACGATGTTGACGCAAGCAATGCAAATAAAACAAATAGGTATTTAACATTAAAATATTTTGGAGTCATTGAGTCGTGTTCAATTGCTGCTTGGTCACTTTCCGTTTGACGACGACATTAACAATTGAGTCTGGCAAAAAGGCAATTATTATGCACATATTTGAAGGAAAAATACAAAAACAAAAACATGTCATGCATATTGATTGAACTTTATACCATTATTTTGTATATTTGCATATTTTTTAGAATGTATCTGTGTATGTGTGTGGTTGAATATAGATGTGTATGAGTTTCCCATTTACCATTTACGTTTGTTTAACCTATTCCAGCAGCACTACTAGCGGAATATCAATTTAAGAATGCTTTTATATTTTGTGTATGTATGTGTGTATGTGTGTACAACTTTAATTGAATACATTTATGCCATTCCTGGACTCCTCAAAGGCAGTAGAAGAATTTTCTCTTTGCATGTTAGAGCAAGTACGATCTTGGGTGGCGGGTTTCAAGGGCATATCCAACATTTGCCATACTTTCTTCATATCATTCACCAGTTGATTCATCATATCGACATTGTGGAATGGTGTGGGGGCCAAACGCAATTTCTCTTCGCCACGAGCCACGGTGGGGTAATTGATGGCTTGTATGTAATGGCCAAATTCGAACATGAGCAGGTCAGATATTTTGGAACTCTTCAAGGGGTCACCAATGCGTATGGGTATAATGTGGCTGGGGGTTTGCTCAACGGGGAAACCTAAAAGAACAAAAAACCAATAAAACGAAAAGGTTAAAATAATGTCGCATGATTGAGGCATGATAATGAAGATGATGATGACGATGGTGTAACATGCAAAAATCTAATTACCTTCGGACCGTAATAGATTACGTAAATAGTTGACGTTGCTTCGATGCAAAGCTCTCAGCTCTTGACCTTCTTCGGATGCCAAAATGTCAACGGATTGAAGGGCACCACTACAAACGGTGGGTGGCAGTGAGGTGGTGAATATGAAACCTGCGGCATAGGAGCGTATCATATCCACCAGATTATGCGAGCCCGCTATATAACCTCCAATATTGCCAAATGCCTTGCCCAATGTACCCGATATGATATCCATTTTATGCAGAACACCATCCCTTTGGCCAATGCCAGCTCCATGTTCGCCATACAAACCCACCGCATGTACCTCGTCCACAAAGGTTATGGCTCCATAGGCACGCGCCACATCACACAGCTCTTCTAAGGGGCAAATGTCACCTGTCATGGAATGTACCGTCTCGAATGCTACAATTTTTGGGACTTTCTTGTCCATCTTGGACAACATGCTCTCCAGGTGCTCCACATCATTGTGCCGGAATATATGCTTGGGCACTCCGCTATTTCGTATGCCCTGTATCATGGAGGCATGATTGCCAGCATCGGAAAATATATGACAGCCAGGTAAAAGGCGAGCCAGTGTAAACAAAGTCGAATCATTGGCCACAAAACAGGAGGTAAATAATAAGGCAGCCTCTTTTTCATGCAGTTTAGCTAAACGGGCTTCCAACATTTCATGATACATGGAATTTCCCGATATGTTGCGAGTGCCTCCCGCTCCCGAGCCATGACATTCCAAGGCATCTGCCACTGCTTTTTTCACCCTGGGATGGGCTGACATGCCCAGATAGTCATTGGAGCACCATACCGTAATGGGCCTTTCCTCGCGCGTCGAATATTCCAAGGCATGGGGGAATAGGCCTGAACCAGCCAAGCGGTTGACTTTCTTAAAAACGCGATATGAGTGGTCTTGCTTCTTTTTCATTATCTGCTCTTGGAAGAAATTTTCATAGGCAAACTTTTGTTCAGCGCCAGACTTGGCTGCTGTTGCCATAGGCTTGCGAGCAGCCGCTGCCACCACTTGAGCCTCTTGGGCCTTAGAGCCCTCGTAAAGAGGTGTCTCCTTTTTGGGTTCCTCCTCCTTCTGAGGACTTACATTGGAAGTCACATAAGTCCTTACAGCATTGACCTTGGCACTGGCACTAGCCACATCCTCATTGGCCAAAATTGCCTGACCATTATTTAGCAATACGGGACAATAGCGACTATAGACTTGCATCAAATTCTCCGAATAACTTCGAACGAAGTTGGCCGATAGCCGATTTAGGAAAGGACAAGGCATTTTTACTCAAGAGATTGCTTCAATAAATGACTGCCAAACAACTTTCCAAATTGTAGAATTAAATCTCGCAAAAAGTAGTTGAGCAAATTGCGTAATGATACCTCAATGCCTTTAAAAGGGGCCAGCCACACTGCTACTGCTCTTTGGTGTCTGTTTTGATGATATTTTTTCTTTATGTTGCTGTTGCTTTTGCTGCTATGATTCTCTGCTTCGACTCGTATTTTGTAAAATTTGAGATACGTTTTGGGTGTTGGTGTGCTGTATGGATGATTTGTTGTTCCACAACAAACAAATTTGCTAATAGGCTGGTAAGCAGACCTTGCTATCCAACCGAACGTACGAAAGTAACTAAAAACATTTACAGAAAAATTCCAACACAGCACTTGATGATATTAGAGGTGTGCAACAACACACCATAGCTTGAATGACAGCTAAACACACATAGCAAAAAGAGACTTATCATAAGAAGAGGCAGCGTTGCACACTTAAGGTGTCATCACACTACATGTTCTTGTCTTAGGTACTGTTAAAGTTGCACACATGTGACTTAATAATAACACATAAAAAAATCAGCTGTTTTTGTTGTCTGTTAAATGAAACCAACCGCAAAGTAAATTGTTTTCACAACTTTATGATTTAAAAAGCTTTCTAACAACTTTCTAATAATTTGTAGCCATAAAAATTAGTTTTTGAGCACTTTTTTAGGTTATATCATATAAAAATAAACATACTAGTGTGATAGCAAAAATGATTAATCGTGTGTAAATTGGCAATTTTGACACACATAATACCAATGATATATAAAAAGTGTCAAGAACATATAGTCTGATAACCCTGTTGAGTGGTATACTAATCTAGTCATTCCGTTGGTAACAACTCATATTATTGATGGTCTTGACATTTTAAGTCCGTTTATAACCTTATCTGGCAACCGTGTGTGTTCTAAATCAGCGGATTGTTTTAACCAGGGTTGCCAATAATTTACAAGCGAAAAGCGTAACAAAACTTGTAATAAGGGCAAAAATTTGTTTAAAAAATAGAAAAAATCACTAACTTGGCCTTTTTTTAAATTTTGTAAATAAGTGTAAGGTTTTAACGAAAAATCGTGCCTTAGCATTTGAATTGTTCATGGAATAAGTAAAAAATTCAAGTAGATAACAACGATTGTACGATTTGACAAAAAATAATGGGGCGTCGATATCGTTTTTTATACCCTCCACCATAAGATGGGGGGTATACTAATTTCGTCATTCTCTTCGTAACTACTCGAAATATTCGTCAGAGACCCCATAAAGTATATATATTCTTGATCGTCGCGACATTTTATGTCGATTTAGCCATGTCCGTTCGTCTGTCCGTCCGTCCGTCCGTCCGTCTGTCTGTCGAAAGCACGCTAACTTCCGAAGGAGTAAAGCTAGCCGCTTGAAATTTTGCACAAATACTTCTTATTAGTGTAGGTCGGTTGGTATTGTAAATGGGCCATATCGGTCCATGTTTTGATATAGCTGCCATATAAACCGATCTTGGGTCTTGACTTCTTGAGCCTGTGGAGTGCGCAATTCTTATCCGATTGGAATGAAATTTCGCACGACGTGTTTTGTTATGATATCCAACAACTGTGCCAAGTATGGTTCAAATCGGTACATAACCTGATATAGCTGCCATATAAACCGATCTTGGGTCTTGACTTCTTGAGCCTCTAGAGAGCGCAATTCTTATCCGATTGGAATGAAATTTTGCACGACGTGTTTTGTTATGATATCCAACAACTGTGCCAAGTGTGGTTCAAATCGGTTTATAACCTGATATAGCTGTCATATAAACAGATTTGGGGACTTGACTTCTTGAGCTTCTAGAGGGCGCAATTCCTATCCGATTTAGTTGAAAATTTTCATGAAGTATTTTGTTCTTACTTATAACAACTTTGTCAAATAAAGTTCAAATCGGTTCATAACCTGATATAGCTGCCATGTAAACCGATTTGGGATCTTGACTTCTTCGCAATTATTATCCGATTTGCCTGCAATTTTGTACGACGGATCCTCTCATGACTATCAACATACTTGTTTATAATGATCTGAATCGGTCTATAGCCCGATACAGCTCCCATATAGATCGATCTCTCTATTTTACTTCTTGAGCCCCCAAAGGGCGCAATTCTTATTCGAATTGGCTGACATTTTACACAGGTCTCCAACATGTAATTTAATTGTGGTCCAAACCGGACCCTTTCTTGATATCGCTCTAATAGCAGAGCAAATCTTTTCTTATATCCTTTTTTGCCTAAGAAGAGATGCCGGGAGAAGAACTCGACAAATGCGATCTATGGTGGAGTGTATGTAAGATTCGTCCCGGCCGAACTTAGCACGCTTTTACTTGTTTTTTTTTTGCTTTGATCGTTCAGCTGGTTAAGCCATCAAAAAGTGTAGTTCTATTCCCGGGTTTTCCTCTCATTACTGATATACGTGGAGGCCACCGTAGCGCAGAGGTTAGCGCCTGGTTTCGAATCCTGGCGAGAACATCAGAAAAAATTTTCATCCTAATGCTGGCGATATCCGCGATGTTAAAACGTCTCTCCAAAGAGGTGTCGCACTGCGGCACGCCTTTCGCACTCGGCTATAAAAAGGAGACCATTTATCATTGAGCTTAATTGAGGTAGCAGAATGTTCATGGGCATATTTTTGCATAATGATGTACTTAGCCATCTATGACTTTTCCAGGAAGAGGTGTTGTTCGGACTTTTTAAAAAGTGCTCCCTGATCATTGGACTTAAACTTTAATCGGACTACACTCTTTGTTATGAGAGAAGTATCTCCAATACCTTTATAGAATGTTTGAGGAGAAATGTATGTTAAATGAAATGGGCTAGTATAATGCTAACTGTGACAAAAAGCGACGGCAAAAACCTTAAATTTGCAAAGAAAAATTAAAACGCGTTCATTTAGGCATTTTTTTCGTTTGGCGCTAGGAGGTACTTTTCGAGGTTTTGGTAACCTAAAAAGTTGGCATCCCTTGTTGTAACTTTAATAGATTTCGATTGCAGCGACAAGAGTTGAATTTTTTGTTGTGGGAAATACAGAAAAAATTAAAAAAAAAACACCTAAAATGATGGGGCATAAATTCATAACATGGATTTTATACCCTGGCCCAAACATATTTTTTGTTTTTACAACAATTAGTTGAGCGCAACTCATATTTTATCGTTTTAATTTGTATTCTAAAACCATGGCAAGGCTAGCGGGGTTTCCCCGGATCTTTGCATGGAAATAAAATTTCCCTCACACTTATGTATCTGAGCTTTATTAGGTCATCTAATTTCATCAGTATATTGGGATTTTTGTGGTTTAGTTTTGAAATTTCTTGTGATACAAAATGCAGAAAAATCCCTTGCCTGCAACATTGGTTTTCTATTTTAATTTAATAAAAGATAAATGTTTTTTCCATGAGTTCTAATCATACATTTATCGTATTAAAACAATGTGTTATATGTACGTAAGGGGCTTTTATTTTAATTTTAAAATATCATCTAATTTGGTTTGTAAAGAACTATTTTTTTAATTTAGACAAAATGAGAAATGATGACAGAGAGAAATTCATATTAGGAATCTATGAAGAAACAAAGGAGATAATTGATGCAAACAGAGACACGATTATGGTCACAACTGCAGACAAGGGGAACAAAACAGTAGTCATGTCAAAGAAGGAATATCACCAGAAGATGAACCAATTACTTGCGGATAAAACAACCTATAGACCAATCGACGTGGATCCTACGGAGAAACTCCAAAAAGTTAACAATAAAATTATCATGGAACTATTCAAAAGTAAACATATAACAAAATGGGAAAAAACTAAATTAGACAGCATTTCACCGCAATCGCCAGAACTATACGGACTGCCAAAAATTCATAAGGATGGCACTCCCCTCCGGCCTATATCTTCGTCAATGAACGTCCCCTGCTATGCTCTTTCGAAACACATTGGAAACATACTAAAAACTATAATTTCGACGGAATACAATGTTAAAAACTCTCTAGAACTGAAACAACAACTCGGATCTATCACTTTGGATAAAGATGACATTATCGTCTCCTTCGACGTGGTATCGTTATTTACTAACATACCGATATATCTAGCCATTAAGAAAATTATGGATAAATGGGATACACTTCGGGTTAATACCACCATTCCAAGACAGACATTCCTCAAAATTCTCAATTTCTGCCTGAAAGATAACAATTACTTCACGTATGCTGGAAAACTTTACCAACAAACTTATGGTATGCCAATGGGGAACCCACTCTCACCAACGATTGCGGATATTGTACTTGACACCCTTTTGGACGACGTAATGGACGAACTGCAGAGTATGAACATAACGGTAAAATTTATAGTGAAGTATGTAGACGACCTGTTCGCGGTGATAAACAAAAAAGATGAAACAACGATAATGAAATTAATGAACGCGTATCACAACAAATTAAAATTTACGATAGAAAAGGAAACTCGTGCAGAGTTACCGTTCCTGGATATGAAGATAATAAGAAATGGAAATACGTTAATAACAAACTGGTACGCGAAACCAACAGCATCGGGAAGAATGATTAATTATAACTCTACGCAACCACACAGCACGAAAATTAATACGGCCAAGAACTTCATCCACAAAGTTCTACTGTTAAGCGATGAACGTTTCAAAGCAGACAACATAAATAAAATACAACAAATTTTAAAACAGAACAATTATCCAATGGCATTAATAAATAATTTAATTCGCGACGTCACCAACGGATCCAAACGACCCCATGAAGAAAAAGCATCAACGACGAAAAAATTTTACAGTGTACCGTACATCCCTAAGCTTACCGACCGCGCATCTTTGGGAAATATCATACTTGACGAAAACTCAACAACAGCATATAAATCAAACAAAACTCTAAACCAAATATTCAGGAAAAAAGGAACAACAACCAAAACAGACAAACTCAAACTAAGCAACGTCGTATACGAAATTACGTGTGATGGAGATCAACAAGAAAAATGCAACAAAAAATATGTGGGAACCACCAGACGCACACTAGGCACTAGGTTGGCTGAGCACGAAGCCGACATAAGAAAAGGGAGACAATCGACAGCACTAGCACAACATATAAAAGAGAGCGGACATGCGGCAAACTTTAAGACAGTAAGAGTACTTGACAGAGAGAAAATAGAGAACAAGCGATACACATTAGAGAGCCTACGGATTCAACAAAGACTTAAAGAGTCGATAAACACCAAAGAAGACAAAGACAACACTAAGCTGCAGTATTCCATTGCAATAACTTGAAAACGACTGTTCTGTGATATTAGTAATAAGTTTAGACTTTATATACTTCCCTCAAAGTGCAATTATTTATATTATTATATTTTCTGTGTCGTGGTGTCCAGTTTTTATAGTAATATAAGTAATTCAACGAAGATGTAAAATTAATCGTAAGTCTAAATGAAAAAACTAAGCAATACAAAACACATACTTTATACAAGAATACTTTAAACAGGAACTTCAATAAACTCTGTCCTGATGAAGTTGGAAAAAATAACCAACGAAACGTCGAGAGAAAAAATGAAAACGATTTGTTTTATTTAAAAAATCCTCAACCTGACCAAAAAAGCCCATCAACAAAACAAAAAAACATAAAATATTCACATTGGTCATCAAAAACACAAAAACAAAATATTTCATTCGGAGGGCCTGCCGATACATACAGAAAATGCAACAAACACTGTCTACAACGAACAACAACATCAACATGAACAACTTCTTTCAACACACAAAATGTAAGTACAACACAGAAACGACCTTTGTACTCAAACAATACTGCCGATCAATAACAAAGCTTGCGAAACTGACAGAGAGAAGCAATTTTCTCCTAACATGCAGAAAGTCAAATGTAACACCAACACACTTACACAATCAAACAAAGAACATCACCAACTTATTCCGACTGACAACAACAAAAACAGAAACAGAGAAGATACTCGCAAAACTAAACTCAAAGCTACTCAATGTAGAAATAAGAGAAACGCACATACATATAAAACAAACAAAACAAGGGATAGCAAAGATAGAGGGAGATATAAGCAATACACTGAACGAAACGGAACTCTCAATTTTCAAGAATGGACAATGGGATAGATATAAGAATATAAAAACTAGGACAAAGGAAATACACTCAGCGAAATTAAATAAAATAAGATCGGATAAATTCTCGAAACATAATCTACGGTTCAATGACAATTGGTTTGTCAATAAAACAGAAGTAACATTTCCGACAGAGTGTAAATGGCTACTATCTATGGGGTCAAAATTTGCACTCCCAGTCAACAAAGACAATTTTGCACCAGTTCCACTTATCGCGGACATTGAACAGTGGGTGCAGAATATAGATGACGTCCGGGAGAAAGAAACAACTAGGTCCAAAATAGCTAATAGAATTACGAATTTTAAGCGAAGCATGAGAAATGATGACAGAGAGAAATTCATATTAGGAATCTATGAAGAAACAAAGGAGATAATTGATGCAAACAGAGACACGATTATGGTCACAACTGCAGACAAGGGGAACAAAACAGTAGTCATGTCAAAGAAGGAATATCACCAGAAGATGAACCAATTACTTGCGGATAAAACAACCTATAGACCAATCGACGTGGATCCTACGGAGAAACTCCAAAAAGTTAACAATAAAATTATCATGGAACTATTCAAAAGTAAACATATAACAAAATGGGAAAAAACTAAATTAGACAGCATTTCACCGCAATCGCCAGAACTATACGGACTGCCGAAAATTCATAAGGATGGCACTCCCCTCCGGCCTATATCTTCGTCAATGAACGTCCCCTGCTATGCTCTTTCGAAACACATTGGAAACATACTAAAAACTATAATTTCGACGGAATACAATGTTAAAAACTCTCTAGAACTGAAACAACAACTCGGATCTATCACTTTGGATAAAGATGACATTATCGTCTCCTTCGACGTGGTATCGTTATTTACTAACATACCGATATATCTAGCCATTAAGAAAATTATGGATAAATGGGATACACTTCGGGTTAATACCACCATTCCAAGACAGACATTCCTCAAAATTCTCAATTTCTGCCTGAAAGATAACAATTACTTCACGTATGCTGGAAAACTTTACCAACAAACTTATGGTATGCCAATGGGGAACCCACTCTCACCAACGATTGCGGATATTGTACTTGACACCCTTTTGGACGACGTAATGGACGAACTGCAGAGTATGAACATAACGGTAAAATTTATAGTGAAGTATGTAGACGACCTGTTCGCGGTGATAAACAAAAAAGATGAAACAACGATAATGAAATTAATGAACGCGTATCACAACAAATTAAAATTTACGATAGAAAAGGAAACTCGTGCAGAGTTACCGTTCCTGGATATGAAGATAATAAGAAATGGAAATACGTTAATAACAAACTGGTACGCGAAACCAACAGCATCGGGAAGAATGATTAATTATAACTCTACGCAACCACACAGCACGAAAATTAATACGGCCAAGAACTTCATCCACAAAGTTCTACTGTTAAGCGATGAACGTTTCAAAGCAGACAACATAAATAAAATACAACAAATTTTAAAACAGAACAATTATCCAATGGCATTAATAAATAATTTAATTCGCGACGTCACCAACGGATCCAAACGACCCCATGAAGAAAAAGCATCAACGACGAAAAAATTTTACAGTGTACCGTACATCCCTAAGCTTACCGACCGCGCATCTTTGGGAAATATCATACTTGACGAAAACTCAACAACAGCATATAAATCAAACAAAACTCTAAACCAAATATTCAGGAAAAAAGGAACAACAACCAAAACAGACAAACTCAAACTAAGCAACGT
Source organism: Stomoxys calcitrans (assembly GCF_963082655.1). Taxonomy (NCBI): domain Eukaryota; kingdom Metazoa; phylum Arthropoda; class Insecta; order Diptera; family Muscidae; genus Stomoxys; species Stomoxys calcitrans. The sequence goes on along the minus strand of NC_081556.1, from coordinate 38,773,703 downwards.
CGTATACGAAATTACGTGTGATGGAGATCAACAAGAAAAATGCAACAAAAAATATGTGGGAACCACCAGACGCACACTAGGCACTAGGTTGGCTGAGCACGAAGCCGACATAAGAAAAGGGAGACAATCGACAGCACTAGCACAACATATAAAAGAGAGCGGACATGCGGCAAACTTTAAGACAGTAAGAGTACTTGACAGAGAGAAAATAGAGAACAAGCGATACACATTAGAGAGCCTACGGATTCAACAAAGACTTAAAGAGTCGATAAACACCAAAGAAGACAAAGACAACACTAAGCTGCAGTATTCCATTGCAATAACTTGAAAACGACTGTTCTGTGATATTAGTAATAAGTTTAGACTTTATATACTTCCCTCAAAGTGCAATTATTTATATTATTATATTTTCTGTGTCGTGGTGTCCAGTTTTTATAGTAATATAAGTAATTCAACGAAGATGTAAAATTAATCGTAAGTCTAAAGGAAAAAAAAACTAAGCAATACAAAACACATACTTTATACAAGAATACTTTAAACAGGAACTTCAATAAACTCTGTCCTGATGAAGTTGGAAAAAATAACCAACGAAACGTCGAGAGAAAAAATGAAAACGATTTGTTTTATTTAAAAAATCCTCAACCTGACCAAAAAAGCCCATCAACAAAACAAAAAAACACAAAATTTTTAAATTGAAAAATAAAAGTTTACAATTTTTGCAACATTATTATTAAAATTTAACCAACATTTTTAAGGGAAAAATTAAAAAAAATTTATTTTTGATAATTTTTAAACCATTTGCAAAATTTTATATAAAGAAATAATTTAGATGAAATTGTGTTATAGAAAAATTTACAAAATTCTTCTAAGGAAAATAATGAAAAATTTTTTTAATTGACATTTATTTTATATTGATTTTGAATTTTTTTACATATTTTATTGTTAGGTTGAAAAGAGGTTGCGGATATTAATCCGCCCATGCATGCCACTATGAACATATCCATCCAGTATTGGGATTGTTGTGCGCTCTAAAAACTATAAAGTAATCTCAAAAAGAAAAAGTTAGGAATTCCACTCCCCTAAGTTGGTTCATGTTTGTTATTGCGTCCCCACCTAAGTACCGGTTTCTTTGTGCCGCGAAAACCAGGCAATGACATAGGAAATGCTCCAACGTCTCATCATCTTCCCCGCATGCTCTACACATGCTATCACTTGGCGCGCAGCTCGAAGTCCTATGTATCCCGTTATGAATCCGAAAGCTGTACTGACCTCCTTCTTACTTCCTTTCAGGAATAGCCTCCTCTTCTCACGATTTCGATCTCCCCATAGGATCTTCGTCGTCCTACCGACCGTTTCGCTTTTCCACAGGGTTACATGTGCATTCGCCGCCCACCCCCTTAACTCGGACTCGTCGACCCGAAAGGCTTTGGACGAACCAAGTTTATTGATCAATGCAAAATCGTCTGCTTTCTCATTCCCAGGTACTCCGCTATGGCCCGGCAACCAAACGATGTCCCGGCACGGGAAAGCTGTGAGCACCACACCGGCTGGAACATTGAGCTCTAATATGTGTGGTGTTCTTTGCTATCACCAGAAGCTCAGCTGCGAGCTACAGAGCTCGTCCGTGAAATGCTCCATACGGAGTAGCTGCAACGGCAGTCACAGACAATCAGAGGTATCAGGCGGATAGTCTCAGTGAAAGGCCGGGCGGCACCAGCTCTTGCACAAATACTGAGTGCCAATGTTGCTCGATATGACAGGGCGTGTTATTGGACACCCTGTTTCCGCGGCGATCACACGAGGATCGCCACCTCCTTTTTAGGTGGACACAATAACAACAACAACCAAATCGATGTGGATGGTGCCATCCTCAGAGAAGGCGTTAATATCCTTCTTACATTCCAAGACTGTTTGTGGTTTTACCGTCCTGGTTGTTATTGCCTTTATGGCCTGTTTACTGTCCGTAAAGATGGTCATACTCGACGTCGTCGCTTTAACACCATACCACCTCATTCATTCCGATTTGGGAAAAGTTTGTCCCAGTTCCTTAACGGAATGTACATGGGCAAATTTAATTTTTGTCTAAAACAGACCTCAGTCCCTGGGTTGTCAATGTAGACCCCAGGCCCACTCTCTCCCCTAGCTTTGATCCATCCGTGTAACACGATCTTTCAGATGACAATATTAGGATTCCGTCACTCCAAGACTGTGCCGTTGACTCGACCTCAAGTGTCGTCTCAGGCATCCGATCGGAAACCTCTTCCATTCCTTCCAGCGATGGTATGACCTGCTCCTATCCTCAATCCATTGTCCCATCGCCTTAAGTCTCATAGCCGCAGTGGCTGCTGTATGTCAAGGGTCGGATATCTAGAATAGTCTTCAGTGCCCTAACGGGTATTGTCCTCATCACTCCGCCTATGCCAAGACAACATGCTCTCTGAACTTGTTGAATTATCCTTAAGTTGCACTTTTTCTCCATTGCAGTCCACCAAACTACTAAGGCGTAAGTAAGAATCCTGTAGAACCAGTGGACTACCCTCGGATTTAGGGCATATTTCGAGCCTACGGCCCGTCTACAAAGTGCCCTAGGAATAGGAAATACTTCTCTCATATCAATAAGGCAGTCCGATTAAAGTTTAAACTCAACGATAAGGGGCCTATGCGGCCGCCTCCGAACGCCATGCCGCATAGCGACAAAAATTCTGAACAAATTTCAAATAATTCGTTTTTTAGTTTTTTTTAGGGGAATTAGTGAAAATGCGATTTCTTTAGGTATCCTCTTCTGTTATATGTCTCCCCTCATAACACAGTGTTGCATTTGATTATTTGTAACGGTGGTAGTGTACCCTGGTCAAAGTGCCAAAGATGTAAATAAAAAGATGACAACGACACCTGTAATTGAAAAGCTTTTAGTGTAAATAGCTTTTTTTAACATTTTATTTCAATGCGAATAAAAAAATACAATTAATTACAGTCATTAAAAAATACATTTATGTACTCATTTATATAATAACAATACAATCATTCAATGGAGGAAAAGGAAAAGAGTAAGGGAGGTGTAATATATCTTCCAAAGAGAAATAAATACAATTTTAATTGTTCATTAGTGGACTTTTATAAGTTGTTGTAGTTGTTATGCTTTTTTTGTTGCAGCTAATATTACAAAAAATATAATAATTAAGAGTAAATTGTACTTTCAATCCATTCATCCAGTGTGAATGTGGCCGTTTCAGTATGCTCGGTATCCTTTTCCTTAAAGATATCTGAAAGTGAGAAGGAGAAGAAAAATAGTTTAGCTAGTGAAAAAAAGGACAGAAATTCCCTCACTTCCCCCATCATGAATGAATAGATTTTTAGGACAATTCTGACATGGTCTGTCTTACATACCAAAGGTATGGAGGCGAATACGGAGAAATTTTTTTGTGAATTTTCTTCCCTTTTTGATTTTTATACCCACCACCGAAGGATGGGGGTATATTCATTTTGTCATTCCGTTTGCAACACATCGAAATATCCATTTCCGACCCTATATATATTCTTGATCCGATATATATTCTTGATCAGCGTAAATATCTAAGACGATCTAGCCATGTCTGTCTGTTGAAATCACGCTGCAGTCTTTAAAAATAGCGATATTGAAACTTTGCACAGATTCTTTTTTTGTCCATAAGCAGGTTAAGTTCGAAGACGGGCTATATCGGACTATATCTTGATATAGCCCCCAGATAGACCGATCCTCTGATTTAGGGTCTTAGGCCCATAAAAGCCACGTTTATTATCCGATTTTGCTGAAATTTGGGACAGTGAGTTGTGTTAGACCCTTCGACATCCTTCGTCAATTTGGCCCAGATCGGTTCTGATTTAGATATAGCTGCCATATAGACCGATAATCCGATTTAGGGTCTTAGGCCCATAAAAGCCACATTTATTATCCGATTTTGCTGAAATTTGGGACAGTGAGTTGTGTTAGACCCTTCGACATCCTTCGTCAATTTGGCCCAGATCGGTTCTGATTTAGATATAGCTGCCATATAGACCGATCCGCCGATTTAGGGACTTAGGCCCATAAAAGCCACATTTATTATCCGATTTTGCTGAAATTTGGGACAGTGAGTTGCGTTAGACCCTTCGATATCCTTCGTCAATTTGGCCCCGATCGGTTCAGACTTCGATACAGCTGCCATATAGACCGATCCGCCGATTTAGGGACTTAGGCCCATAAAAGCCACATTTATTATCCGATTTTGCTGAAATTTGGGACAGTGAGTTGTGGTAGGCCATTCGACAACCTTCTTCAATTTGGCTCAGATCGGTCCAGATTTGGATATAGCTGCCATATAGACTGATCCGCCGAGTTAGTGTCGAAGGCCCATAAAAGCCGCATTTATTATCCGATTTTGCTCTAATTTGGGACAGTTAGTAGTGTCAGCCCCTTCGATTATTTGGATATAGCTGCCATATAGACCGATTCGCCGATTCAGGGTCTTAGGCCCATAAAAGCCACATCTATGATCCGATTTTGCTCAAATTTATGGACAGTGACTTGTGTTAGGCCCTTCGACATCTTTTTTCAATATGGCCCAGATCGGTCCAGATTTGGATATAGCTGCCATACAGACCGATCTCTCGATTTAAGGTCTTGCGCCCATAAAAGGCGCATTTATTGTCCAATTTTGCCAAAATTTGGGACAGTGAGTTGTGTTAGGCCCTTAGACATCCTTCTTCAATTTGGCCCAGATCGGTTCATATTTGGATATAGGTGCCATATAGACCGATCCGCCGATTTAGTGTCGTAGGCCCATAAAAGCCAAATTTATAATACGATTTCGCTAAAATTTGGGACAGTGAGTTGTGTTAGACCCTTCGACATCCTTCTTCAATTTGGCCCAGATCGGTCCAGATTTGGATATAGCTGCCATATAGACCGATCTCTCGATTTAAAGTTTTGGGCCCATAAAGGCCCATTTATTGTCCGATTTCACCGAAATTCGGGACAACGAGTTGTTTTAGGACCTTTGACATCCCTCTTCAATAAGGCGTAGATCGGTCCAGATTTAAATATAGGTGCTATAAAGACCGATCTCTCGATTTAACGTTTTGGCCCCATAAAAGGCGCATTTATAATTCGATAACGCTGAAATTTGGCACAGGACTTATGCTAGGCTTGTCGACATCCGTGACATCATCAGATCGGTCTGTATTTAGATATAGCTACCAAGAATACCAATATTTTGTTTTACAAAATTGAACAATAACTTGTCCTTATTATACCACTTAATGTCCGATATGCTGCTATGGGGTCATAAATTATGAATTTTTCACCGGATTATGACAAAAAGTGGTTTACATATATAACCGAGGTGGTGGGTATCGAAAGTTTGGCCCGGACGAATTTAACGCCTTTTTTACTTGTTCTAATTGAAAAGTTTTGCATGTTCATCTTACCTATAAACGTTTTAATTTTCACGGCGCACATCAAAAAGTCATCAAATGCAATTTTACCATCCCTAGAACCATAACGATGTACAAGGGCATTCAAGATACGATTATTCAAATGATAGCCGGCCGAATTAAGAGCTGTGCGCAATTGGAAGCCATCAATGCGTCCTGTTTGATGGACATCATACATCTTGAAGACCGCCTTCCATTTGGCAATGTCCGTTAGCAGAGCCTCAAATTCCTCAAAGCCCAGTTTGCCGGATTTGTCGACATCCAACATGGCTACCATGGAACGGCATATGTCTTTGGAGAAACCATCTGGTGTGGCAGTCATCACTAAAAATGAAAAAATTAGAAAAAAAAGGTTAAATAGTTGGAAAAGATCTCTAGGGAAAATAAGTTGTGGCAGCTGGGTAGCTTTATGGTACATGCTGCGAATGAGTGAAATCCAGTGCTAGAAGATTTCCATCATTCAACATTGCGTGCTTGCTTCGGACGTTTTTTGTTTTTGGACTCATCACCGAAAGTTTGTTAGGAAATGACGCGCATTATTCTCTTCATAGCTTAACCATCCATCATAATGACGACCAACACCATGACTTAAAACTAAGGATAAAATCTCTTTTTTTTTTTGTAATAGAAATGGAAATTTTAAGTAGCTGTTTCTTTTTTTTTTTTTTTTTTTGAATTTGTCTAAAGTACGTAGGTTGTTGCTCACCCGGATTATTGAAGTCATCATTGCGGTTGGGATCTACCAGTCGTTGCGTGGTATTGTTCTGATCATCTAGTCCATACATTTCTTGGCCACCACTGTTCTCTTTATTACAGAGGCCACACAACAAGGAGATGATCATATTGACAATATTGCCACCGTCCAACATATCATTGGTGGCAGTATTTGGCACTTCACCATTCTCCCTGGACAGTGGGGCAAAGTTTTCTTTTACATTTTGAGCGGTATTGAAATTTGACGCAATTGGCAAATCTGCGTGTATTGAGGTTTTTTTTAGTGTGTGTTTTTTTAGATTTTGGATTTTGGTTTTTTTTCGTTTCGTTTAATTTATTTTGGAAATGTATGAAAGTGGTGAGAGAAAAAAAAACAAAATGTGGAACAGGTTTTGATTATCTAATTCATTAAGGCTGGCTACTATCAAAAAAAAAAACAGAATCATTAAGAACCAAAATGACATGCAAACTCAGTTTAGGAACAAGCCAAACTTAGATATGTGTGCTAATTATTAAATACAAATGAGGAGGGAGAATATACTGAAGTTCGTCAACTACGAAATATAGATAGATCGATAGATAGTTACCATAGATAATACGTAGTATAATGTTTATGTGTAAGTGTGTGTGTGTGTGTTTTTTTATGCCTATATAAATGTATATGAATGTGCATAGTTATATATGTGCAAAACCCAAGTAGTTAAGTAAAAACAAGAAATTATTAAACATTCCACAACAAATCGAACACTTAAGCATATATTTTTGATTTATTTTACCATTTCCTAACATCAAGCAGATAAATTTTCCCTAAAAATTACAGAATTTTGAAAAAAAAATGTTTGTCGAATACTCTTATGAAGGGAAGCCGAATAACAAAGCCATTGTTGTTGCAATCAATGTAATTGCACACATGGGAGGTTGCAATCGCTGCAATTTGTCAAATATTTTTACTTTAATTGGCTATGACAGAACATTTGTTCCCTTAGCCGAATGTAGAATAGCGTTCGAATCGCATCGATCTTCTGCACTCATTCTAAAATCTCTGACACCAAGTTTCTCCCACCGCCTTATCTTTCCATCGGGCTTTTGGTCGTCCGGTTTAAGTTTACCACCGTGTTTGCCTTCAAAAAACTTCTTTGCTGGAGCTTCTTCATTCATTCTGACAGCATGCCTAGTCAACGCAGTCGTTGTTGTTGTCGTAGAAGTGTGTTTTACACTGAGGCGGCAGCCCTAGCCGACGAATGACTTCATCGGGTCAATCCGGCACGTACAACCAGCTGCCTTGGGATTTTTCTCCATTTCTCTCTCGTCGTCATTTTCTTTATCTGATCGGTTGTACAGGGCTATTTGGGAGTTGATGCCATCCATTTTGTCTTATCTCCATGTACTGCCAGACCCGTTTCCAACGATTCCCTTTCGATTTTTGAAAGGCTACAGTTGCTACTTCCGGTGACTGACTATGATATCGATGTCGTCGGCATAGGCGGGTAGCATTTGTTGTCTGGTGAGTAGTGTGCCATCTCTGTTCACATCTGCATCTCGTATATTCTACTCCAGCAGGATATTAAAGATATCACATGATAGGCTGCCTCCTTGTCTGAAACCACGTTTGGTATTGAATGATTCGGAGAGATTCTTTCCTATTCTTACTGAAGAACGTGTATCAGCAAGTGTTATCCTGCAGAGCCTTATTAATATTACAGGGATACCAAACTCCGACTTGGCTTGAAATACCTTTGAACCTATAAGGTTATCGAAAGCGGCTTTGTGGTCAACAAAGATGGTAGGTGTTGATTTGCCCTTCTCTGGTCTTTTCCACGATTTGGCGCAGTGTGAATATCTGATCTAGGTTTGATTTACTAGGTCTAAAGCCGCATTGATAGGACCCAATTATCTCATTGACTTTAGATTTTAATCTTTCGCACAGTACGCTCGAGAGTACTTTGTATGCGATGGGGAGTAGATTTACTCTTCTGTAGTTGGCACATTCCGTCTTGTCTCTTTTATTGTGTACGGGATATAGTATTCTGAGGTTCCAATCATTGAGTAGGCGTTCTTCTAGCCAGATTGCGCAGACAAGCCTCCGGTATTATAGAGTCGTCTACGGTCTTGAACAGTTCAGCGGGTAACCCATCGGCTCCTGCAGCCTTGTTGTTCAGTTGGGTCAATGGTACTAGGACCTCATTCTGATCAGGAGCCAAACCTTCTATACCATAATCAGGAATTGGTTCTGCGGTATCCTCTTCGCCAACTTTGTCGGACACTAGCAGTAAGGTTGTTGTTGTTGTAGTAGCAGTGTGTGGTACACTGAGGCGGCAGCCCTTGCCGATGAAGGAATTCATCGGGTCAATCCGGCTTATACAACCGGCTGCCATGGGATTGGTTGTTGTAGCAGTAAGGTAAAATGTTCTTTCCAAATCCTCAGCACGCTATCTGTGTCAGTTAATAGATTTCCTTTTTTGACTCTGCAGAAGGATTTTCTTGCACCAAAGCCATCGGTTTGATGTTAAATTCTTTGGTAGTATCCTAAACTCAACCTCTTAACTCAAAAAACCAATTCTCAATACATACATGCCTCACCTTTGATGAAACTCTCTTGCTTGCCGTGCTAACCTCAAAATCTTTAATTGTTCTCCATTCAACGCCCCTAAGTTGGTTCAAGTGTCGGAATCTATTAGCAGCGATAGACGGAATCTATTAACAGCGAAAGACCACATGCTATCACTTGCTGCACCGATTTTGCATACCGAAAGCTTTACTGACCTCCTTCTTACTTCCTTTCAGTAATAGCCTCGTCTTCTCACGATCCGAATCTTCCCATAGGATTTTCGCCGTTCTACCGACCATTTCGCTATTTCACAGCGTTACATGCTCTTAACTTGGACGGCGTCGACCTGCAAGGCTTCGTTAACCATTCCTTTGGCCATCACTGCCAAATCGTCTGCTTTTTCATTCACCCTTACTCCGGTATGGCCCGGCACCAAAACAATGCGGATCGCGCCATCCTCAGAGAAGGCGTTAATCTCCTTACACTCCAAGACTGTTCGTGACCTTTTCGCCCTGATGGCTAGTTTACTGTCCGTTCACACTCGACGTCCTCGCGTGAATACCACATATAGGTTTCTGGACAGATGTAGTGCCTTTCAGGCGGAATTCTTCGCGATCTTGAAGGCACTGGAGGCGATTTTGATGTAGGATCGGCTGTCCGAACAGTCAGGCGATGTAGCAGCGGCCAACCGATCAGATTGTCAAGAAATACGTGAATAGTCAGGCGACGCCGAAGGGTCTGGCGTCGAGGTCAAGACTATGGGGAAGACTATCGGACTCTTATGGGTCCCGGGCCATTAAGGAGTGAGGGGTTCGCAACGGCCCAGAAGGGTCGCTGATGACAGCTGATCATGAATAGGATTATGGGTGAACATCTTTTTCCGGAACTGGTTTTCCTCCACAGCTCTAGCCTTAGGTCTCCGAGTAAAGCGGCTAGCAAATGAGGTTGGTGGCCGCGGACCCATCAACGTATCATAAGGGAACATGTATTCTTATTCGCTTTGATTTTTATTGATAAACGCTCGGAAGGTATAAAAAAGTACTCCGTTTTTTTATATTTATATTTGAAAAACACCAATCATTCGCAATCCCATGGCAGCCGGTTGTACGTACCGGATTGGCCCGATGGACTCTTTCATCGGCAAGGGCTGCTGCCTCAGTGTACAACACACTGCTAGAACAACAACATATTGAGAGAATTAAAAATACTTAAAGAGAGTATTTTACACATACTTTTCCAGTAAAAATTTGCAGGAGTGTAAGAACAACCTTTACTCTCTTTTGTAATTTATTTGAACTAGACAGCTGATTTTCTTTAAACAGCTATTCGATGCTGCAATTTTCTGTTAGCAAAAAACCTCCGGTAGAAATTTGCAAGCTCTCAATTAGCAAACTCTCAAAATTTTGCTCGCTCTCACTCTCCCGGTCTTTTCTGCTGACAAATAAAGTAGGCGAACGTTACGTACGTTAGACGTTTTCGTCCATTGTGATACCACAGGAATAGAAGAAGAAATATGCCTTCTAGTTCCTACCGATGAACCATCCAGATCGCTCTTTTCAACAATTTGTGCAAATTTGCACAAATTTTTAAGTACACGAACACACTTACAGTCACATTTCATTTTGAGCATCGCTGATGCAGACCAGCTGGTGTGGTCCGAATAGTAGAGCTGGCAAAATATCGATGGCACTATCGATATTTTATTTTTTTTCTGTATGTCAATTAATGTTTTTACTATCGGCAAAGGTAATCTTTATGGAAAATTGAACCAAAATAATCGATCCGACACTGAATACATCCTTTAAGAATACATTGGGCCTATAAAGGCGCAATTTTCATCCGATTGGCTTAAAATTGTGTACAATAATTTCTCTCATGATTTCCAACTGACTTGCTTCTTTATAAATCGATCTCCTGATTTTTGCTTCACATTTTCGTTTGAAATGTAGGTGATGGGAGATAAAAATCTAGATCTAGCTATTAACTGTAGGCCCTACAGACGGGAGGTTAACGAGCAACACTACGGTACTGAAGATAGCACTTGCCCTGCTTAAAACGTATGCCGATGACGTGGTGTCTGTGATCGAGACCTATCTGTTGTCTAGCAAAGTTTTTCAAAAAAAAAAAAGCAAAAAAATGTTGCATATCATCTCACGGTAGCGCTCACCATTCACAGTTACGACACGATTCGCATCATCTTCGAAGAAGTACGGTCCAATGATGTCACCAGCCCATAAATCGCACCAAACTGACCGTTTGTGGATGGTCAGTCCACAAAACATCGTGAGATGTTTGAGAAGAACAAAGCGGAATAGCAATAGAGCAGGCCAGGTGATCATTTTTTACACCAACGCCATTTAGGAGTTCGAAAGGGAGGTGCTTTTACATATATTACTAAGATGCAGTTGTCATACCTATTTTTCCATATGGTGTTGTGGTTAAGTCGTAGTCACTTTAAAAACGCATCCTCGTTTCAAGACCCAGACCCAAAGGATGGTACTGAGAACGACACCAACTGGTGAACAGCTCTGTTGATATTACCTTGCAAAGTGTACACCGTTGATAAAAAAAAAGATAAAAACTAACCAAAAACAAGTAAATATATGCTATGTTCGGAAGGGCCAAATCTCTACCCTTCACCATGGATCGCATTCTAAGTTCTTTGCACGGTTTCTCTTTTGAGGCGGAAACTAAAAAACGATTAATTTAGGTCAAACAATAAATCCCATTGATTTGTATATATTTGGATCACAATTACGCCCTCTAGTGGCTCAAGCAAGATAATAGGGAGATGATTGTACAACCGGGGACTGATATCTATCATACTTGACATGGGTATTGGAGGCCATAAAATAAGTCATTGGTGGAAAATTTCAGCCTGAATTGCGCCCTCTGAAGAAGTAAAATCGGGAGATAGGTTTATATGGGACCTATATCAAGTTATGGACCGATTGCTGTTGGAAGTCTTTGGGGAAATCATCGTCCAATCGGATAAAAACTGCGCCCTCCAAATGTTCAAGAAGTTAAATTGGGAGATCCATGTATATGGATCGGGTTTTGGGCCGATTCGCACTATACTTGTTACGTACAGCCATTCGAGGTCATAGGAAAAGTCATCGTGCAATATCTCAGCCAAAACGGATAACAATCGCAGCATCGGGAGGCTCAAGAAATATAATAGAGAGATCGGTTTACATGGAAGCTATATCTAAACATTTACCTATTTAACCTATTGGCGATCCCAACCGATCTACGTTAATAAGAAGTATTTGCGTAAAATTTCGTGCGTCTAGCTTAATTGATTTGGAAGTTGGCGTGCATTTAACAGACGGAGAGACATGGTTACATTCACTTTAAGGTTATGACGATTAAGAATCTTATCATATAGATAAAAATCAATTTGTGTTTGTTGGTTTGATTGTTTGTTCCGTATAGACTCAAAACCGGATGAACCGATTTTCTTGAAATTTTCACAGATTGTGTACAATGATCCCCTGGTGAAAATAGGGTACTACATATTTTGATTTCTGGAGGGGGGCGGACCCTCCCCCTTGCCCTAATTTTCAGAAACGCCAAACCTCGGAGATGGGTGGTGGGATTTAAGCGAAATTTTGTTTTATCTTTTATAGTAACCTAAAAACAATAATTTGTTATACAAATTCCGGACGGGGTACCTAAGGGGGACGCCCCACCCCAAAAACTACTAACTACATATAAAGATCAATCACAACAATATGGGACTCAAATGAAGATATTTAAGATAAGGAAACATATCTTATATCCAGTTTTCGGGCCAAGTGTTTGGGGGACCACCCCAACCCTCAAAACACCCCTAGATTGGACATATTTACCGACCATGGCAATATGTGACTCAAATGAAGGGTATTTGCGTGTAGAATACGAATTTGACATCCAAATGTGGGACCAAGTTTCTGGGGTCCACCCCTTGCCTAAAAGATCCGCCAAACAGGACTCATTTATTGACCATATTATTATGGGACTCAAATAAAAGGTATTTGAGTGTAGAATACGAATGCGATATCCAAATATCGGACCAAGTATTTGGGGGGCCGCCCGTCTCCAAAAACACCCCCAAAAGCGACAAATTTACGACCATAGCAATATGGGGCTCAAATGAAAGGTCTATGGGAGTAAAACAGGAATCTGATATCAATATTCGGGAAAATTGTCTATGGCGCCACCCCATCTCCATTGCACCACCCAAAAAGGGCGTATTTGCTGACCATTGCAATATGGGGAGGTAGAGGTATTTTAGAGTGGAACACGAATCTGATATATATTTTCAGGGCCAAGTCACTGAGTGGCCGCCCCATCCCCAATAATAACCCCCAAATAGGACATATTTGCCCAACATGACAATTTGGCCGTTAAGAGAGTGGAGTTCGATGTTGATAGTTTTTAGGGCGCATACCCAAAACCAGACATATTTGCTGACTTTTGCAATAAGAAAACAAATTTGATACGCAATTTTGAGAAAAATGGCAATATGCGGATTAATTAAATGACATTTTAGAGTAAAGCACGATGCTGATATATTTTCATGACTAAATGTACCACCCGCTCCCCAAAACACTCCTTAATCGTACATATTTACCAATCATGTCAAATGAATAGTTTTGGGGAGTAGAGCACGAAATTGATACTCACTTTCGGTACCAGTTTTCTGGGGTCTACCCCTTCTCCAAATCACCCCACAAACATCAATTATTTACTGACCATCGAAATATGGGGCTCAAATAAAGGTATTTGGGCGTAGAATACGAATGTGATATCCAAATGTGGGACCATGTATTTGGGGCACTGCCCCTTCCCCAAAACGCCCCCAAAGAGTAAATACAAATTTACCGACCATGGGAAATGAAAAGTATTTGAGATTAGAAAACGAATTTTATAACCAATTTTGAGTCCAAATGTTTGGGGGACGCTTTATCCCTTAAACCAATGGCAATATTGGGTTTAAACAAATGGTTGTTGTTGTTGTTGCAGCAGCCCTTGCCGATGAGGGAATCCGTCGGGCCAATTCGGTACGTAAAACCGGCTGCCATGGGATTGGTTGTTGTTGTTCAACAAATGGTATTTGAAAGTAGAGCACTATGCTTTTTTTCAAGACTAAGTGTCTGGGGGACCCCCTCACCCCCGAAAAAATCTCTAATATAATAATATTACCGATCAGGACAAAATGGGGCTCAAATGAGAGGTAATTGGGAGTAGAGCACGAAATTCATACCCAATTTCGGGAGTCCACACTGGGAGTCCACACCACCCCCTTAACCCACCAATCACCACCTTAGGGGCCTTTCCACTTGCCAACTCCCCATGGCAATATCGGGCTCAAATAGTGTATTTTAAGAGTGGAGTACATCTAACATTCAAACTTAAATGGCCCTAAACCCTTCGAGCGAATTCGTAGTACAATAAGGATTATATGGGATTCAGATAAAGCCATTTATATTGGTATGCTATTATTCAAGCGATATACATATAGTATTTTTCGTAGCATGGTATTTTACTAAAAGCTCTTTAATTGTCGAAAATAAATTTGCATAGATAAGATAGTTTTGTTCCATACAAAGTAAAAGAAGGCACAGCGGAGCGGTATACATTTATACTTTAAGGGGTCTTGGTCTTGTCAACTTACAGTTGACAATGTAAGTACACTAAAATCCTATGTTGGAGGGTAAACAAATCTTAATCAGAGTTAATTGGGGTTTATGATTTTGTATCGAGGTAAAAAATTTGCCTGTTAGGTGCTAAAGTCCAAATTTCGTTACTGTTCAATTTGTTGTGGAATGGCCCATATAAATGTTTCATATCGTTATATTTTGTTGTTATGTAACTTTATATAACCAAAAATTGATTATTCAACTCAAGAGTTATTTGTAAAACACAACTTTCGCTGAGCACTGGCTGGCTGGCTCAGTGTTAGAAACTTACCATCCCTCAAAGAGTGATCCAGAATACGTTTCAATTCCATCCAATCGACTTCCATATCGGCACCTGCAACACTTCGGAAAAGGCGCTGCAAAGCTTCTTTCTGGGGATCCACGGCAGGGGCCACAGGACTTGGTGGCATTGGCATACTGGGATAAAGCTGAGTGATATGAAAGAAAATTCATGGAAATTTGGTTACAAATAAGGGCCGGCCTATAAACCACCAACTAACTAAAGCTTGAATCGGTTGATATCTTACAGAGAAAAATGCAATTTTCATTTGCGTGCAAATAATTCTACCAAACTAACTACAAACCCAAAAGCCTTTATAATAAAACAACCAACTATACCCCTTTAAACAAAACAAACAGCCTAATTGGTACTTACTCCGCCAGGTCTGTTATTATCATCATCAGTTGATCCATAGCCCACATGATCATCGTTTTCTCTAAAAAAGTTCAAATTTTATTAACAAATATTTACAAAAGGGGGCAATGCAAGTGCAACAACAAATAACAACAATAAACATCAAACAAACAGGCATTAAATATTAAAGAAATTTTTAATCAACATTTTTTTTTTTTTAATTTTCCAACAACTTAAAGGTTATAATAAACAAAAACAAAAATATTTTTTTTTATTGAGATAACATGCTTTTAGAATTTTTAATATTTTATTTTTTATTCTCTTAATACATACTCCATGTTATTCTGGGTCTCAGAGAAGACACGGATAATGAATTCGCCCTCTTCATTGGGGTCGAATGTGGAGGGGACGATCAAATAGTGTCCAGGAGGTAATTGGAAGCGTGCTGTAACCTATGGAAAAAAACACATTTTATTAGTAAAATAATTTTAACAAAAATATTAAGAAAAAATTTAACATAACAAAACACCTTAGAAGAATCGAATAACTACGCCCTCTAGGGGCTCAAGAATTCAATTAAGGAAATCGGTTTATATGGGACCTTTATCAGGTTATAGATCGATTTTGACCACACTTTCCAAGGATGTTGAACGTCATAAGAAAACATTATCTGCAAACATTAAGCCACATTGGATTATAAATGCGCCCTCTAGGGGCTTAAAAATCGTATGGGGAATAGGTTTTTATTGGAGCTCTATCGGGTAATATACCAATTATGCGCAAATATTTCCGCCTTACTAACTAAAGCTTGAATCGGTTGATATCTTACAGAGGAAAATGCATTTTTTTTTGCGTGCAAATAATTCTACCAAACTATCTACAAACCCAAAAGCCTTTATAATAAAACAACCAACTATACCCCTTTAAACAAAAAACAGCCTAATCGGTACTTACTCCGCCAGGTCTGTTATTATCATTATAAGTTGATCCATAGCCCACATGATCATCGTTTTCTCTAAAAAAGTTGCAATCTCTGGCTTTTCTTTTCCATTTGCAAAGAAAATCTCCGGCCATTGAGCTGGTCTCGAAAAAAAAAACCAACCAGAATTGTAAAATTTAATGATCTTCCCCCTTACAGCAAAAAACTTGAAAGTGAGAAAATTCGGCAGAGCCCGTACGGGATTCGAACCTAGGCACACGGAGCCACAGCGAGAGCCGTTGACGTTGTCTGGCGTACGAAGCCATCAATAAATCTTCCAACAAATGCACAGAATCATATGTATACCATGGGAGTAGTGTAATATGTGTAGACAAAAAATCTGTCATTACACAAAATAGACAGGGTTTTCGAGTGTGGTTGATGTAGTATTTGTATCATAGAGGCGCTTCTGCAATAAATTCGGTACAAGTACAACATACCAATGTAAGGCCCTTGAAGCCTTCACACCTAATATGGCTGATGAGTAATTGTTACCAAATTACGTAACGCATTCCGTAGTGGTTGGTGTGTGTTGTGATCTCTGGCTTTCCTTTTCCATTTGCAAAGAAAATCTCCGGCCATTGAGCTGGTCTCGAAAGAAAAACAAACATGAACTGTAAAATTAAATGATCTTCGCCCTAACAGGCAAAAAAAACTTGAAAGTGAGAAAATTCGGCACAGCCCATTCGGGATTCGAACCTGTGCACACGGAGCCACAGCGAGAGCCGTTGCCGTTGTCTGGCGTACGATGTCAGCAATACAACTTCCAAAAGATGCATAGAATCATGTGTATACCATGGGAGTAGTGTAATATGTGTAGACAAAAAATCTGTCATTACACAAAATAGACAGGGTTTTCGGGTGTGGTTGATGTAGTATTTGTATCATAGAGGCGTTTTCGCAATTAATTCGGTACAAGTACAACATGCCAATGTAAAGCCCTTGAAGCCTTCACACCTAATATGGCTGATGAGTAATTGTTACCAAATTACGTAACGCATTCCGTAGTGGTTGGTGTGTGTTGTGATCTCTGGCTTTCCTTTTCCATTTGCAAAGAAAATCTCCGGCCATTGAGCTGGTCTCGAAAGAAAAACAAACATGAACTGTAAAATTAAATGATCTTCGCCCTAACAGGCAAAAAAAACTTGAAAGTGAGAAAATTCGGCACAGCCCATTCGGGATTCGAACCTGTGCACACGGAGCCACAGCGAGAGCCGTTGCCGTTGTCTGGCGTACGATGTCAGCAATACAACTTCCAAAAGATGCATAGAATCATGTGTATACCATGGGAGTAGTGTAATATGTGTAGACAAAAAATCTGTCATTACACAAAATAGACAGGGTTTTCGGGTGTGGTTGATGTAGTATTTGTATCATAGAGGCGTTTTCGCAATTAATTCGGTACAAGTACAACATGCCAATGTAAAGCCCTTGAAGCCTTCACACCTAATATGGCTGATGAGTAATTGTTACCAAATTACGTAACGCATTCCGTAGTGGTTGGTGTGTGTTGTGATCTCTGGCTTTCCTTTTCCATTTGCAAAGAAAATCTCCGGCCATTGAGCTGGTCTCGAAAGAAAAACAAACATGAACTGTAAAATTAAATGATCTTCGCCCTAACAGGCAAAAAAAAACTTGAAAGTGAGAAAATTCGGCACAGCCCATTCGGGATTCGAACCTGTGCACACGGAGCCACAGCGAGAGCCGTTGCCGTTGTCTGGCGTACGATGTCAGCAATACAACTTCCAAAAGATGCATAGAATCATGTGTATACCATGGGAGTAGTGTAATATGTGTAGACAAAAAATCTGTCATTACACAAAAACACATGCATTGTGAAAAGCATAGCTAATAGACAGGGTTGTCGAGCGCGATTAATGTGTTATTGGTATCATAGAGGCGTTTTCGCAATAAATTCGGTACAAGAACAACATACCAACGTAAGTCCCTTGAAGCCGTCACACTTAATATGGCTGATACGTAATGAAAATGTTGCCTGTGAAAATTCTTCTAAGGAACAGGGGCAAATTTCTCACATATCAATGAGTGCAGTCCGATTCAAGTTTTTAAGCTCAATGATAAGGAGCCTCCTTTTTATAGCCGAGTCCGAACGGCGTGCCGCAGTGACACACCTCTTTGGAGAGAAGTTTAACATGGCATAGTACCTCACAAATGTTGCCAGCATTAGGAGGGGAAAACCATCGTTGACATTTTTTTCTGAAAGTTTCGGCAGGATTCGAACCCAGGCGTTCAGCGTCATAGGCGGACATGCTAACCTCTGCGCTACGGTGGCCTCCGAGTAATTCTAAGCAAATTACGTAACGCATTCCATAGTGGTTGGTGTGTGTTGTGATCTCTGGCTTTCCTTTTCCATTTGCAAAGAAAATATCCGATTATTGAGCTCGTCTCAAAAGAGAATTGCAAATTTTGGCCATGAACATTCCATTAAGGAACAGGGGCAAACTTCTAACATATCAATGAGTGCGGTCCGATTCAAGTTTAAGCTCAATGATAAGGGGCCTCATTTTTATAGCCGAGTCCGAAAAGCGTACCGCAGTGCGACACCGAATGAAAAAATGCCCCTTTTATGGCACAAGACACTAAATCGGTTCAACATTTATGCGTAAATTTTCCTAAACGACCCATAACGACATTTGAAACCCCTTTAAACACCACTTACCTCACGTGTATTAATAAAATGGGGCGATCTGGCAACTGAAGAGCGATACTTAAAGAAGCTTAAACCCTGGGGACGTACATTAAACTCTCGATCATTGAGATGATAGATGGCAAAACCAATGGTTAGACATTCCATGCCCAGATTACGTTTTGAACGACGATTCTTTTGCATAAGGGCTACAATTACGGTACATTTGCCTTCGTCATCTTCCTCATCGGGATCCTCTAGAGTCATAACATACTGAGGATTATGCCAGAAGGTATCCAAAAAGTTACGACAACCACCGGCGGTAGCACCTGGTGTCCATTCACCCTCGAACATGGACATTTCCCATTTACGTTTGCCATCATTTTGTTGGCTTTCGGTTAGAGAATCCGGAGATAAATTGCAAATTTCAACTCTTTCGAAATAGTTGAGGAAATCCTGGAAGGACATCCAAAATTCACCATCACGATCGAAATTCAAACCAATTTCATGTTTTTGTTCATCGGGTATGTAGCGCCATTCTGGCGAGCTATCACTCCAAGGGCCATTCCATTCGGCCTCATTGCCCCAGGGATTACGCAAGCGAATCTAAAGATTTTTAAAAATTATAAAAGGAATTTAAAGCCTAGTGCAAAAAGGGACTTACCATGGGAAGTTTACCCTGACGATTTGGCGTTATAATATCAATCATACAAACTTTTGTTATGGAATAGGCGTGACCACGTATCAAACCTTCGGGCGTTTCAGCCTCCAAAACATTGGGATCTGCCTCCAAGGAACAACCCATCATGGAATTACGTTCGGCTGCTTTGGCAAGTATATTGAAGAGATTATGTGGAGCCTCTTTTAAATCATACCATTCTGTAACACCACCCGTAAAATCTTCCATGGCCTCACAAGTAGAACCGCCCTTCAGGGCTTCATAGGAACCATGCAATCTATAGGAGAGAAGATGCAAAACAAATTAAGAAAATTGTAACAAACCAAACGGAAAAAATAAGCCTCAGGGAAAAACATAGTGAAACGGGGAAACGAGCCTAGAAACGTAAACTTTCACAGCTTCAAAGTGTATTGTCCAGCTTTATACCCTTGGTTTCTTGCTTCTATTCAGAAAATAGAAAAACAAAAAACTTTTAAAAAATTAGGCTAAATTTGCTGTTGTTGATAGCACTGGCTAGATGTCGATATCATGATTTCTGTGCAGCTACCCACTTCATCAGTTATCTTCTTCCCACCTAGTCACTCTTGGCAAGCAGTGCAATGGCGGCTTTGAGCTTTTTAAATTTAAATCCAATTTCCAAGCCTACAAAATTTGACAAAAATTTTCTCCCCAACGTGTTTATACCCTCCACCATAGGATGGGGGTATACTAATTTCGTCATTCGGTTTGTAACTCCTCGAAATGTTCATCCAAGACCCCATAAAGTATATATATTCCTGACCATCATGACATTTTAAGCCGATCCATGTCCGTCCGTCCGTCTGTCGGAAGCACGCTAACTTTCGAAGGAGTAAAGGTAGGTGCTTGAAATTTTGCACAAATACTTCTTATTAGTGTAGGTCGGTTGGAATTGTAAATGGGCTATATGGGTCCATGTTTTGATAAACCGATCTTGGATCTTGACTTCTTGAGCCACTAGAGGGCGCATGTGCATGTAGTGTTTTGTTAAGGTTTCCAACAACTGTGCCAAGTGTGGTTGAAATCGGTCTATAACCTATCTGGGGTCTTGAATTCTTGAGCCTCTAGAGGGCGCAATTATTATTCGAATGCATGACGTGTTTTGTTATGACTGCTAAAAACTGCCAAATATGGCTGAAATCGGTCCACAACCTGATATAGCTGCCATTAAAACCCATCTCGCCTCTAGAGGGCGCAATTATTATCAGCTTTGCGTGAAATTTTGAACAATGGCTTTCAACAAACGTGCCAAATATTGTCTGAATCGGTCTATGGCCTGATACAGCTGCCATATAAACCCTATTTTACTTCTTTAGTCCCTAAAGGATTCATTTCTTAGTAGAATTGGCTGAAATTTCCCACAGTGGCTTCTACTATGGTCTCTAATATTCAATTCGATTATGGTAGATTTTTTTATCCTTTGTTGGCCTAAAAAGAGATACCGGGAAAATAACTCAACAAATGCGATCCATGGTGGAGGGTATATAAAATTCGGCCCGGATGAACTTAGCACGCTTTTACTTGTTTTATGTTGACCCAAAAATCAAAATTTTTTTTATAATTTTTCTCCAAAAACCTAATTTTGATCAATTCACAGTTATCGAAAAACTTAATAATGATCAATTTCTCCGATATCGATAATGAAATATTGAACATTTTCCCTAAACCTAATTTTGATCAATTCACAGTTATCGAAAAACTTAATAATGATCAATTTCTCCGATATCGATAATGAAATATTGAACATTTTCTACGAAATCCAATTTTAGCTCCTCCCTTTTTTAGGCCGCCTAAGAACGAACTTCATTTCTTATTGTCAAAGTCATGTGGATCCCTCTACGATTTTTTCTCTTACTTGGCATAAGCTTTTTCCAATAAGGCACTCCAGAATTCATTTCTTTCGGCTGAATGCATATACATCAGTTCACCATTGTGTGTGGGAAGACGATCATCGATAACAACATCTATCCAGTTGCCATATTGCCAGAACTGGAAATGGAAAACTCCAGCATAGTTTTCCTCAAAACTTTGATCGGGTGGCACAACGCGGAAAAAGAGACTCGCATCTTGTGTGAGATTCGCAGCGGCAGCTAAAAGCCAACAATCGCCCAATTCACCTTGCTGAACATCGAAACGGGAATAACCCTCCACAAAGAATTGAGGATCATCACAGATTTCCTGAAAAATTAAAAAAAACGTATGTTACAAAATTTGTTGTTTCCTTGGATTGGGTAAAGTTAACTTACGTGAGGTCTCAGCCAGTTGATGTAACGATCAGGACGTCTGGAAAACATTAGAGATTCATTGCTTGCTGGAAACAGGGGATCTTCAAACAGCGATCCACTAGCTAAACATTGTTGTCTTATAACATCGAAATTCTGTGTGTCTTGGCGAGGTCTATAGTGTCCAGCTTGTGTTTCGCCAAGCTTTTAGGAAATATTTAACAATAGAGAATTGTTAGTGTGTTAAACGATAACTTTGCAGGGACAGGGTAAATTAACATTCCAACAAAAATTAACAAAAAGAGTAAACAAATTATGTATGAAAGCAAACAATTAAAGCAATAGCAATTATTATATTTTACAAAAATACAGAAAAGTTAAAAAAATATAGCACAAACATAGAAGATATTACTGGAATAAGTTAAAAAATTTGTTACATAAGGAAATCTCAAAGGAATCTACCTTGAAAAGATTATTTAAAATTAATTTAAAAACTCAAAACGTATGTTGAAATTAATTCATGGATAGTTCCGTTTAATCTTTGATTTTAAATACTAACATGGTCATTTAATAATAAAAGATTCGAGTCTCCTCCGACTTCTTCAAGGAAACATCAGCCTAAACGAAAAAAAAAACAAATTTCCGTCCCTCAAACTTACTGAAGTCTTCAAATAGGTTTATTTGATAGTTCTGTAAAGGAAATCTGTCAAGTAAACCTTTTTGAAATCTTCCATAAAGGCCAAAACAGAATGAGTGCGTTGAGCTTTGGTTTTGAGCGTCGCATTGCAAAAATGCAACTCTGCACACGAATTCCACAAAAGCAACGCGGAAAAATTAAAAAATGTTCAACTTTGACGCTTGAAAGCGGTCGTCATTCTGTGTTGCCACACGTTTCATTTTCTTAATTCTTCTTAATTCGCTCATTCTGCTTGGGCCTTAAGTTTGGGAATACCTATGTTTACTATTATTTGCCTGTTAAGGCCCCTTCACACTGAAAGATGCGGAAATCTTAATAATCAACATATCGATAACTACCGATTGTGGTATGTGTCATTGCTAACGAAAGAGGAGAAGATAAAGAGAGAGAAGATTGTTTGGCATTTTTGTTTGGGATATGTCTAACACCTTACAGCTTTTGAACAAACGACAAAAAAAAGCAAGTGCAAAAAACAACGCAGTTTATGCCGCTTAACAAAACTTGATGTGATATTCCCCTACTTTTGCTCCATATGACACCCATCTGAGTGGTGATTATTTGCAAACAAAACACGATGTCCCTTGACCTAATTGAAAATCAAATCCACTAAACGATTACTAAAACGTTCGCCCATCTCTCACTCTATTGTATTTGTGCGTGTGTATTTAGCTAACTTTGTTTTTTGTTTGGCATGCGATACAAACAATTGTTTTGGCCAGATACTAAAAAAGGTTTTTGATTATCAAATTTTATTGACAGCTGTCCTCGGCCTTCACTGTCAAATCGTCTGCTCTTTCATTCTTCCTCTCTCGGCTAAGGCGCGGATCGTGCCACCGTCTTCTAGCCATACAATCACCAAGTTTGCCGCCATGATGATCCTGCTGCTTATCATATTACTTGCTTATTGAAATATACATACATATTTGGATGAACGTCTGTGCGATCCAGGTCGGCGATTATCGTGGCACAATACCAATGCGATTAAAGAAATTTACTCTGTTTTGATTATTAGGTTCTGGAGCCGTAAATACCTACTATGTTTTCTTTTAGTTCTATCCAGTGCAAGTCAGATTTTTTGGATAGAAGTGCAAAGTTGTCCGGATAGTTATCAATATCATGCGATAACAGATAATAATAACCGATTAATCGTGATTTTGAACTGTATGCATAAACCTCAAAAGAAATTTTTGTTGCCGTAAGAAATAGAGCTGGTAATTATTGTATGTTATCGATAACTTGCTGGCACAACTTTATGGGGACTTTACATGCCACATCATGATGCGCGGTCATTGTAAAAATATTAGTGAAAATACCAATCAAAACCATTTGATTTTTTCGATGATTGGCATCTATCGATTACCGTTTACACAGAAATGTGTAATCATTACACGACATATTGAATTGAAAAACGCCCGGTGTCCAAAAAGAAGCTAAAAAAAGAGAAGAAATGTATGGGACATCGATGTACCGTTTTTTGTCTGAAGCTCTATTCAACACGTACACACGATCAGTACTATCATGATGTACCCTATAAGAGCCCTATTACACTTAGCCTAAGTAAGAAAATAAAGGGTCATTTTTTAAGAGCTATAGAAAAGTTAAAAAAAACACATACAAATTATAAAAAAAACGGTTCATATAATTTAATATTTAAAGATTATTTCTTGCAAATGTTGACCGTGACTGCGCCTCAAATGGTCTGCTTTTGCTTAGTACAATTTTGGCATATTCTTCAAAATTTCTGCCGGTATGCTATGCTTCATTTCAATGCATTTTGAACAAAAAAAAGTTGAATATCATCTCACGATAGCGCTCACCATCTACAGTTACATTACAATTTGCAAGGTCTTTGAAGTACGGTCCAATGATGCCTCCAGCCCATAAACCGCATCAAACTGTGCCTTTTTCTGGATGCATTGAAAGCTCTTGCAAAGCTTTTGGCTAATCTTCACTCCAAAATCGACAATTTTGCTTATTTACGTACCCATTGAGCCAAAAATGAGCTTCGTCGCTGAATGGAAGAAGCGCGCGATGAACTTTCTTAACAGAACACGCATTTTGATAGTAAAATTTAATGCTCGTAATTTGCAAGCATTGTTCGTTTGTAAGACGATTCATGGTTAAATTATAGACTAAACTGAAGATATTTGACAGTGAAACAAAACACGAAACGTGCGTGAGCTGTTTAAACTAGTGTTGCCAAAAAGATAATAGCAAAAAAAATCACTCTTTAGATTAAAGCTTGGAGACCACTGTAGCGCAGAGGTTAGCAAGTCTGCCTATGACGCTGAACGCCTGGGTTCGAATCCTGGCGAAAACATTAGAAACAATTTTCAGCGATGGTTTTCCCCTTCTAATGCTGGCAACATTTGTGAGGTATCGCACTGCCGCACGCCGTTCGGACCCGGCTATAAAAAGGAGGCCGCTTATCATTGAGCTTAAACTTAAATCGGAGTGCACTCATTGATATGTGAGAAGTTTGCACCTGTTCCTAGTGGAATGTTCATGGGCAAAATTTGCATTTTACATTAAAGCTAAATGACCACAAAGGAACTTTTTTATCTCAGTACTGCATAATGATTATAAGCATATCTTATTATAAGCACGTCTTATCTATAATTTTACGGTACAACGCTGTACCGCATAGCTATGTAACACATACTATAAATGCAAATATCCTGGAATAAAAATTACAATTTGTCGACACATATACAACAAATAAAATTGATTAAAATCATCATCATTTAAAAGTGCAAAATTATTTGGAGTGCATTGAAACAAACATAAAGGAAACAAATTAAAGAGCATTAAATTCGACCGGGCCAAATCTTATATACCCTCCACCATTGGTCGTATTTGATAATTTTGAATGACATTTTCAAATATATAGGAGATATATCAAGTTATGGAACATTTTTGGCATAACTCGTGGAACTCAAAAAAAAAAAAAAAAAATAGCACGTTTAAAATTTCAGACAAATCCGATAAAAATTTGACCTTCTAGAAGCGCAAGTAGTCAAATTTGAATATCGGTTTATATGGCAGCTATATCAGGTTATGAACCGATTTGGATCGTATCACAGTTGTTAGAAGTCATGCAAAATTTCGGTCAAATCGAATTACGCCCTCTAGTGGCTCAAGAGGACAACATCCGAGATCGGTTTATGTGGCAGCTATATAAAAACATGGACCGATATGACCCATTTAAAATTCCAACAAAATTTCAATCGCCTAGCTTTTATTCTTTTGAAATTTAGGGTGCTTTCCACAGTCCACGGTCTATAATATATATATACAGGGTGAGCCAGAGAAACGTACCTATTGGAAAGTTCAAGAAAAACAAAAGTACTACAGTTATTGCATTAAAATTTTTTTTTTTGTTGGAGAATACAATATCCCATTTTTGTTTTGCATGCAGCCTTGAAAATGACATTGAGCAAAAGGCGAGCCCTATTGCCCATACACTGATTAAGTTGATTTTTTAAATTCGTGTCCACTCTTTGCAGCATATCAATCGTTATGTTGACAATAGCGTGGCAAATGTTGTTCTTGAGGTGTCATGTGGCCCGCGGTCGTTCGACAAAAACCAATGATTTCCAATTACCACATAAATTTCAAAGCGAGCCCGGAAGGCAATTTGCGTAGCAGCAAGCATCGACCATTAGAAAAGAAGTTCTCGACTGCGAAGGACCGCTGCTCTCTAGACCACAGCTTGATGGCAACTGACTGGAGGGAGAAACAAACTTGGGGACTTCCCCCTTCAGATGCGCCTCCTTTAGACCTCCTCCCCGCTCGGGAGTTTTTTCAAATATGTAAGATTCACCGGCGCATTCTGTAGTTGGGTCTCAGATCAATATTTGGATGTGTTGCAAACGGAATGACGAAATTAGTATACCCCCATCCTATGGTGGAGGGAATATAGTTGCCCCAACTTTCACTTTTTGTAGTTATCATCGATTAAGGTTTTTTTTATCGAAAGCTGAACAAGAAAGTTCGGAAATGAGTTTTCTTATCAAGTTATAATTTTGTACAAACAAAAGTATTTTTTTTAGATTTGTGTTCATATTTTAATGTTTTTTTTTATCGAATGTTTTGCAAACGACGATTAAACTGTGAATCTGTCCGGCCGTGCCGAACTTTGAATACCCACCACCATGGATAAATTAACCATCCTCTTTTATAACAACTCCACCACCACATCCAAAGTAATATGAAAATGGGGGCTGGTGTGGATCATATTTGATTCATGTCCCGGGAACTCTTACACAAGTTACAGTTTCAGCGAAATCGGGCAACAAATGGGCATTTTATGGGATTATGACCCTAAATTATAATATATATGTTATTGCGGTTATATCTAAATGTAATCTGACCTGGACCATATGCTGCTTGGATGACGGGAGGCTTAATACAAGTCACTGTGTGAAATTCCAGTAAAATCGGGTAATAAATGCAGCTTTTATGGGCTTAAAACCCATAATCGGCAGATCGATACAAATATAGTCCGATCTGAACCATATTCGAATGACGCGAGGCTTAAAACAACTCTCTCGCTGTGTCAAATTTCAGCGAAATCGGATAATAAATAAAGCTTAAATGGGCTTTAGACCCTTTATCGCCAGATCGGTCTATATGGCAGCTATATCTAAATATAGTCTAATCTGAACCATATTTGGGTCAGATGTCGCGAGGCTTAAAGTAACTCACTGTTTAACATTTCAACGAAATCGGATAATAATTGCGACTTTTATGGGCTTAAGACCCTCAAATTCAAGTTCAAATTTCAGCCAAATCGGATAATAATTGCTGCAGGGCTTCAAACCCTCAATCGGCAGATCGGTCTATATGACAGCTATATCTAAATATGGTCCGATCTTAACCATATTTGAATCGGTCGTCGGGAGGCTTTAACAACTCACTGTTTCTAATTTCATCGAAATGGGATAATGAATGCGCCCCCTACGGGCTTAAGACCCTTAACCGGCATATCTGTCTATATGGCGGCTACATGTAAAAATAATTCGATATGGGACATATTCGGTTTGAATATCGGGGTCCCTAGTTTACTTCTTGTTTCAAGTTTCAGCAAAATCGGATTAAAAATGCGGCTTTTACAGGCTTAAGACCCTAAATCGCCAGATGGGGTAGCTATATCAAAATGTAATCCGATTTGGCCCATTCGAGAACTTAACCTGAAGAAGAAGAAATACGACTCTGTGCAAAATTTCAGCTCAATGTCTCAATTTTTAAAGACCGTAGCGTGATTACAACTGACAGACACATGGACGGACAAACACACGGACATCGTTAAATCGTCTTAGAATTTTTCCGACGATCCGAAAGATATATACTTTGCAGGGTAGGAAACTTATATTTCGGCGTGTTGCAAACGGAATGGCTAAACGAATACACCCCCTATCCTATGGTGGTGGTGGGTATAAAAAAAAAACTAAAAGAAAGCCTAAATGAGTTATCCTAACAGTTCAATTTTCTTTTTATACCCTACACCGCTACTATCGTACAGGGTATTATAACTTAGTGCATTTTTGTTTTTTTGTAACACCCAGAAGGAAAAGAGATAGAGATAGAGTATACCTATCGACACAGAATCACTTTCTGATTCGATTTAGCTATGTCCGACTGTCTGTCTGTATGTCGGTCTGTCCATCTTAATTTGTACACAAAATTCAGGTCGCAATTTTCATCCGATCGTCTTTAAAATTGGTGCAGGCATGTTTTTCGGCCTAGAGACGAAGCCTATTGAAATTGGAAAAAATGGGTTCTGATTTGGATATAGCTCCCATATATATGTTCGTCCAATTTGCAGTAATAATGCAATAAAATGGTAATTTTTTAACCTATTCTCTCGGAATTTGGTAGAAAGGGTTTTCTATTGACTCTCGACATTACATTTCACAGAAATCGGTTCATATTTAGATATAGCTGTCATATATATATATCGCCCGATTTTAACTTCTAGAGTCACAGCAAGCGTATTTATTGACCAATCTTGCCAAAATTTCGCTCAACGCTTTCCTCGACCACTACCGCAATATCTGAGAAGTTTTCTCGAAATCGGTTCAGATT
Organism: Stomoxys calcitrans; assembly: GCF_963082655.1. Taxonomy (NCBI): domain Eukaryota; kingdom Metazoa; phylum Arthropoda; class Insecta; order Diptera; family Muscidae; genus Stomoxys; species Stomoxys calcitrans. The sequence goes on along the minus strand of NC_081556.1, from coordinate 38,745,343 downwards.
TAGATAAAGCTCCCATATATATGTTTGTCCGATTTTGAGAAAGTGTTCATTTGTTAACCGATTTACTCGAAATTTAGCAGCAAGGATTTTCTCTTGACTCTCGACATTACTGACGAATTTCATAGAAATCAGTTCAAATTTAGATATATCTGCCATATATGTTTATCACCCGATTTTCACTCCAAGTTCAACTGCAAACGCATTCATTAACCAATCTTGCCAAAATTTTGCACAACGCGTACCCTCCCCCTTACCCCTAAAGTACTACCCAAAAATAAAAGTGGACCGATCGGGACAATATGAGATTCAAATGAAAGGTAGTCAGGAGTAGAGTACGAATTTCATAATAAAAATTGGGTCCAAGTACCTGGGGGGCCGCCCCAGCCCCAAAACCCCTTAAAATAGGTTTATTTGACGATCATGACAATATGGGTATCAAATGAAAAATATGCGGGAGTTGATAACGAATCTGGCATACAAATTCATGTCGAAGGATAGGGGGTCACCCCACCCCCACAAAAACTCCCAAAATAGGCACATTAGCCAATCACTGATATATGGAACTCGGTTTGTTTGTTCCGTATAGACTGAAAAGCGGCAGAACCGATTTTCTCGAAATTTTCGCATGCTGTGTAGGTTGGTCTGGAAGGAAACATAGGCTATATAATTGTTCGGTATCGGAAGGGGAACGGACCCTCCCCCTTATGCCAAAAACACAACCCAAAATCAAAAGTGGACAAATTGGGGCAATATGGGTATCAAATGAAAGGTATTGGAGAGTAGAATAGGAATATGGTTTCAAAATTTGAGTCTAAACACCCATCGGGCCGCCCGAACCCCAAAACTCCCCCAAGCAGATATATTGGACGTTCATTTCAATATGGGGCTCAAATGAAAGGTATTCGGGAGTAGATTTCAAATCTGGCATACAAAATCAGATCGAAGTGTAAGGGGTCACGCCACCCTTCAAAAACGCCATTAGACCCATTTTTTAAAATTTTCTTAGATTATGTAAGTTTGTCGGGAAGGAAACATAGGCTAAATAATTTTTAGATATCGGGTGTAGGCGGACCCTCCTCCCCCTTACCCCAAAAACGCCACCCATATCCGAAAGTGGTCCGATGGGCACAATAAGGATATCAAATGAAAGGCATTGGAAACCAGAAAACGAACATGGTATTCAAATTTACGTCCAAGTATTCAGCGGCCCCCCCAACCCAAAACTTCTCTAAACAGATATATTCGAAGTTCATGTCAATGTGGGACTCAAATTAAAAGTATTACGCAGTAGATTACAAATATGGCATAAGACATTAGGTCTAAGTAATGGGAGGTCACCCACCCCCAAATACCCCCAAATGGGCATATTAGCCGATCGTGGCTATATGGGACTCAAATGAAAGGTATTAGGAAGAAGATTACAAATATGACATTAAAATTTGCGTTCAAGTCTAGGTGGCGCTTTTCTTCCTAAAGATGCGTCAAATGGATTATTTGACCCATTATGACAATATGGGACTCAAATAAAAGGTATTCAAGAGTAGAAAACGAAGTTTAGGTAACACTTTTCCTACTAAACATGCATCAAATGGGTTAGTTGACCCATTATGACAATATGAGACTCAAATGAAAGGTATTTGAGAGTACAAAACAAATTTGATATCCAATTTTGGAGCCAGGTGTTTTGGGGTACGCCCTAAAGCTCCCCCTAAATTGAACTTCATTTCCGTTGGGAATAAAGAACGAATTTTCAGTGCAAAGTGCAGGTGGCCGCCCCAGCCCCAAAACACCCTCTAAACGGCTCATATTTACCGGACATGGCAATATGGGGCTCAAATTAAAGGGATTTGGAAGTGCAGCACGAATTTGATATCCATATTTGAGTCGAAATGTCTGAGGTGCCATCCCTCCCCTAATGAGAACATTACCCAAGGAAGAACATTACCACCAGGAACCGGGAAGGGGCAAATTCTCACACATCAATGCGTGCTTTCCGATTCAAGTTTATACTCAATGATAAGGGACCTTTTTTTATAGCCGAGTTCGAACGGCGTCCGGCAGTGCGACACCTCTTTGGGGAAAATTTTTTAAATGAATATGTATGGCATTGTACCTCGCAGCAAATATCGCCAACATTAAGAGGGGATAAACACCGTTTTGTCCAATGTTTTTGTCAGGATTCGAACGCGTTCAGCGTCATGGCTACAATGGCACGAATTCGATATCCGCATTCAGAGCGAAGTGTCCCCACCCTAAAAAGATATAAGAGAGTTAAACAAGGCGCAGCGGAACAGGCCCGGCTTGGCTATTAGGAAATAAACGTTGGCATTGCTAAATTGCATATTTTTCCATATTTTCGAATTGAGTCGAATTCCTCTACAATACTTAATTTTAGGAGCTTATTGTTCAAAGAACAATATGAGTCACTGAACAAGAGGAATTTATACAATTATGGCATAAGAAGAATGTAACGCAAAATCATCAAAATATTTTTTGGCATAATTTTTGAGTTGTTACATGAAACTAATCTGAACCATCATTTCAAATGAACAGTGTCAAAGGAAGAATTATTAGTAATGTAGATATAATTAGCTTGATGAAGATTGCTCTCCACATTTGTATATTCCTTTTTTTCTTATCAAATAAAAACCATTTCACAATACTCCATTTTAGGAGCTTATTGTTCAAAGAAAGAAATATTCATCATTTGTCATACTTCATTATGAGTCATTGAACACGAGAAATTTGTAACAGTTTTAAAAACAAAAGACACATGCCAGGCGTATTTAATAAGGTGGCCGCATCAGCACAGCTGATGGAACTTGATATGTCAATTAATTTTTGAATTCACCTCTTAAAAATATATGTAAACTTCAGAACAATGCGTATTTATCAGGTGGCCGCATCAACTCAGCTGAGAGAATTTAATATCTCAACTAATTTTTGAATTCGCCGTAAAAAAAAATATTAACTTCAAAGTAAATATTTTATAAATTGTGTTTGCTGCTGTAACCTCAACCTCATTCACTATCAGTTTCACTCAGGGAACTTAGGATTCAAAAAGCGCAGGAGAACACTGATAAAATGTACATCAGTACAATGCCAGACATTAAAATGAAGAAGATTACGAGCCAACATGCAAGACAAAACGGCCAGACGGTCTGAAGAAGCTCCCTCCAACATGCCAGAATGGCGAAAGTACTATTGCAGGGAACTTAGGTCTATTGTTTAGCCCCCCAAAGATTCAAAAAGCGCAGAAGAACACTGATAAAATTTACGTTAGTACAATGCCAGTCACTAAAATAAAGAAGATTAGGAGTCAACATGCAATACAAAACGGCCAGACGGCCTGGAGAAGCTCCCTCCAATATGCAATTTAAAGCCATAGTAGTCAAGAATGGCGAAAAGACTATTGCACGAAGATTATTTAGGTTTTTATGTAGCCATAATCCTGCACCTACTCTCGCAATTTCAGTGCAGTCTCACAATAGATGATCAGCCGTCTATGACTCCTCATCCCCACAAATCAAGCTTAAGTCCCCACAAATCAAGCTTAAGTCATTGTAATGGCTTTTCAGGACATTCAGTAGTGAGAGCGGCGGCTCCATCACATCTAGGAGAGGTCCCCTGAACATACCAAGTTACCTAGTATTTTGGCAGCATACTATGTGCACTCTGAGCGGCCACACACCATGATGACAACTTCATCCTAGTAGCGAAAAAATTTTAACTGTCCTTTTCAAATGACTGGAAAATCCGACAGATATCCAAGAGACAAAATGGGGTACCCAACCTTTCCTTGTGGTGATTGAACTTTAATCACAATCTTCCTATTTGGCTCATTTGTTAGCATTCACTTGGTAGCTATCTATGGCTACAATAATCTTATGAAAACTACTTAAACCTGCAATCTTGGTGGTTTTATGGTTGTTGTTGTTTTTTTCGGATCGGTCCATAGGATCGATTGCCACGATAACAGGGTGGCCATTGGTTATTTAAAGGCGCCAATAAAACGCCTTGTCATATCATGCATCATAGGCGCTCAGTATTTTCGCAAGAGTGCCGCCTCTCACTGCGACTCACAGATAAAACTGTCATTCAGATACTAAGCTCTTTCTCCTAAAAGGGACAAGTTTCCTACCCCTTCTAGATCGGGCAAATATTAATTTGTCATAGAGGTATTTAGGTGTTTGCTTCCAAATGATGTAAGAATAGTAGAGAAATAGTTTTAAGTACAATAGATTGACCAAGCTACAGTAGTAGGGAAGTAGCCAAGCGAGAAACATGTTGAGTCCTTCTTACCATAGACATACCTAATAATGCTGTTGATTTTTTTGCCAATTTTTTGCCCATGAACATTCCTTTAAGGAGCAGGGGCGAACTTCTCACATATCAATGAGTGCAGTCTAATTCAAGTTTTAAGCTCAATGATAAGGGACCTCCTTTTTATAGCCGAGTCCGAACGGGTTACAAAAACCGTCCTAAAGCTCTAGTCACAATATTCAAATTGGAGCCCTTTGCTATTGGTACACTAATTATCCTACCCATCAACATCGTATGAACTCAATTCAGGAGGAATCCACATTTCCACCACAGAGAGTCATGCATTTGACACATGCGATGTGTGGTCCCTGGTTATAATAGAGACATATGCCTATGATGTTGGAATCAATCCCAGCCCCATTGCAATGGAGTTAGAACTACCCTGGTCTACCGGGGAGGGTTAAATGCATTCTTGGTAGCTAGTTTACCGCTACAACAACCTAGTGAAAACTATTTAAAACTGCCATTTTGATGGTTTTGTTTGTTTTGTTTTTGACATTTTTTTTGTTTTCATTGATAAACTTCTTCTTCTTGCTCGGATTGGTCGAAGCAAATTTGCCGAAAATTTTATAATGTCACGGCGAATTGAATTTTCTTCGCCTTGTTTACAAATTTTGACATTTCAAGTTCCCAAAAAAAGTTTTTATTGACACTCAAAAATGAATAAACTTCATTCTTCTTGCTCGGATTGATCGAAGCAAATTTGCCGAAAATGTGACGGCGAATTGAATTTTCTTCGCCCTGTTTACAAATTTTGACATTTCAAGTTCCCAAAAAAAAAATGATTTGTTGTAGCAATTCGATGTGGCCACCTTATAAATAGGCCTTGGACACATGTATTGTATCTTTTGTTTCTATTTCCCATCATTCACTATCTACTTTAGTTTTAAATTATTTTTATGTTCCACAGTGTAATAGTTGACAAGTTATCTCTAGCACACAAGCGATAAATCTTAAAATGTGAACACCCCAAAAGAATACTACATAACGAAAAATTGAGAATTTCGAAAAGAAATCAAACAAAAATCAATATTGAAAAAAAATATGTTCTTCATACAAACAGAAAGTTTCTTTTAATCACATAGACAATTTAAAACTAAAAAAACAGTCAGACAAGACACGAATCTTTTTTACATAACCATATAGACCATTAGCAAACAATATTCGTTGTTTCATTTTTTTTTTTGCTACATACCAATTGTCTTTGTTGGGGTATCTCAAATTTTGATGGAATTTAAAATTGGTGGGGGTGGTTATTATGGTTTTTAATAGAAATGCCATGTTAAGTTTTGTATTTTTCATTTGTAGGTGGGAGGCTGAGTAAAGCCTTATAGATGATACTTACCACTCTCATATTCTTAATACTGGGTAGTACTCTTTTAGTTTCGGCCTCTTTCTTGATGAAAATTTCATTGATCGCTGTGCCCAAGACTTCTTTGGCCGCACCAACGGCAGCATCGCCGGCGGCACTTAGAAACTCCTTGCCGGCTTGTCTGAAGAATCCCTTAATTTCATCCATGTTGGGATACTTTAAATGTTAATTCTAGAAAAGAAGAGGGAAAAACAAAGAAATGGGTTTTTTTATTAAACTGGCGATTGATCCACATTCATTTTTTGGCTGAAGCAAATACTCCCGCAGTGCCTCATCTGTTTTCGCAAGTTTACTATAAACTCAGTTCCAAAAAAGTCAACCCTTTATGGCATAAATGAGACATTGTTATCTTGCAACCAAGTTGAAGGCTCGTAAAATATACTTTTTCAACTCTTATAGCTATACTCGTTGTTTATTAATTTGTAATACCATAAAGTAAATTTTGTTGTAAATTTTACAACTTGACTAACTTTCCAACAGCAAAGTGGGCTACCGAAAGTGGCCGCGAAATAAATCCGTGCAAGACAGTTGTAGTTCTTTGCACCAGGAGATACAAGTTGCCTACAGTGGAACCTGTCTCCTTGTAAATTTGCAAATTTTACCCATGAACATTCCACTAAGAAACAGGGGCAAACTTTATCAATGAGTGCAGTCCGATTCAAGTTTAAACTCAATGATAAGGGGCCTCCTTTTTATAGCCGAGTCCGAACGGCGTGCCGCAGTGCGACACCTCTATGGAGAGAAGTTTTATATGGCATAGTACCTCATAAATGGTGCCAGCATTAGGAAGGGCAAGCCACCGCTGAAAAATTTTTCTGATGGTCTCGCCAGGATTTGAACCCAGGCGTTCAGCGTCATAGGCGGATAGGCTAACCTCTGCGCTACGGTGGCCTCCTGTCTCCTTGGGTGGAGAGAATGTTCCATTTAGAGAAAGCGCAAAATACCTGGGTGTTTTGCTGGACAGGAAATTGAACTTCAAATCCAACATTTTGGAAAGGGCAAGAAAGGCAACTCTTGCCCTATACACCTGCAAGAGAGCCATTGGCAAAAGTTGGCGGTTAAGACCGCGTGTCATGCATTGGGTATAAACTGTAGTTGTCAGACCTAAAATGCTATATGGTGTTGTAGTCCGGTGGACGACACTTTAAAAGTCCACCTACTATTTAATATTCAGCCGGATCCGAAGAATGGCTTGTTTGTGCATCACAGCCGCACTGAGGACGACACCATCTGATGCAACCAACCAAATGCTATATGGTGTTGTAGTCCAACAGCAAAGTGGGCTCCCGAAAGTGGTCGCGGAATAAATCCGTGCAAGACAGAAGTAGTTCTTTTCAGCAGGAGATACAAGTTGCCTACAGTGCAAATTGTCTCCTTTGGTGGAGAGAATGTTCCATTTACAGAAAGCCCAAAATACCTGGGTGTTTTGCTCGACAGAAAATTGAACTTCAAATCCTACATTTTGGAAAGGCAACTCTTGCCCTATACACCTGCAAGAGAGCCATTGGGAAAAGTTAGCGGTTAAGACCGCGTGTCATGCATTGGGTATAAACTGCAGTTGTCAGACCTAAAAAGCTATATGGTGTTGTAGTCCGGTGGACGACCCTTTAAAAGTCCACCTACTATTTAATATTCAGCCGGATCCAAAGAATGGCTTGTTTGTGCATCACAGCCGCACTGAGGATGACACCATCTGATGCAACCAACCAAATGCTATATGGTGTTATAGTCCAACAGCAAAGTGTGCTCCCGAAAGTGGTCGCAGAATAAATCCGTGCAAGACAGAAGTAGTTATTTTCAGCAGGAGATACAAGTTGCCTACAGTGGAAACTGTCTCCTTGGGTGGAGAGAATGTTCCATTTACAGAAAGCCCAAAATACCTGGGTGTTTTGCTCGACAGGAAATTTAACTTCAAATCCCACATTTTGGAAAGGGAAAGAAAGGTAACTCTTGCCCTATACACTTGCAGTAGAGCCATTGGCAAAAGTTGGGAGTTAAGACCGCATGTCATGTCATGTCAGCCCTAAAATGCTATATGGTGTTGTGGTCCGCTGGACGACACTTTAAAAGTCCACCTACTATTTAATATACAGCCGGATCCAAAGAATGGCTTGTTTGTGCATCACATCCGCACTGAGGACGACACCATCTGATGCACTGAATCTACATCTCATGCCTCTGGACATTGTGGCTAGACAAATTGCAGCGACCACTGCCGTAAGGGTTAAGGGAGCCTTCTCATTGGTCATGTGGCGGCTACGGACACTGTGTTATCCTTGATACAATATCCAATGTTCCAGGCAGTGTAGATTACACGCTACCTGAGCCGCTTTTTGATTAAAAATGTTCTGTACTACTATTCCTGATAGAACAGATTGGAACTACGATATCCCTGGTAACAGAAGTTACATAGACTTCTATACGGATGGTTCCAAACTAAACGACCAGGTGGGCTTTGGTGTGTACTCTTAAGATCTAGAACTGGTCATATCGAAAAGGTTACCCGACCACTGCAGTGTGTATCAAGCAGAGATCCCTGCATGGCTACATAATATGTCATTACGATGATTGGCATAAATATCTTCTCAGACAGCCTTTAAATACCTGGAGAACATATTTCTGTACACAAAAACCGTCCTCGACTCTCGCAGATCTCTCAACGAGATGGCTAAAAAGTTAAAAATTCACCTGTTCTGGTTGCCGGGCCACAGAGATATCCCAGGGAATTCTAAAGCGGACGAGCTTGCGAGACTAGGAACTACCCTACACATTCCAGGATTACAGAAATCTGTGGGTATGCCTCTAGTGACATGTGAGCTAAGTTTTAAGGACTAGGCCCGAAGGACAACACATGATAGTTGATCACAAAGAGAGGGCTGTAAGCATTCCAAAACTATGTGGCCTAATCTAGACTTGCAGAGGTCTACTGCTTTGCTGTCAATGGCTAGAGCAAACTTCTCAGTCATTGTGCCCGTCATGACAGGTCACTGTCTAATCGGAAAACATGCTGAAAGACTAAAGGTTGCCAGCAACGACTATTGCAGAAACTGTGAGGACGTCGAAGAAGAAGAGACTATAGAACAACTTTTGTGTGTGTGTCCCGCATTATCAGTCAGAAGGAGTTCCACTTTAGGTTCTCATTTCTTTGAGAACCTGTCCGATTTAGAGAAGCCCAAGTTGTAGGGCTTTTTAAAGCGATCTGGATTTTTCAACGGTAGGAGGTAGAAGACATCTTTCTTCTTCTGTTCCTGTGGTATCACAATGGATGAAAACATCTAAGTGAATCTGATGGCAGACTACCACTTAAACCTAGCTTACCAATTACGCCAAAATTTTACAGTGTCACATCAGCAGACACTTTAATAATATGTAAGCTAGCTACATCTAGGGGTCAAAGTGTATATTCATATTTGCACAACAGTTGGCCTAAGCGCATTGAACGGCCTTATCTTGACACTGAACTAAACATTGCAATTTATTTCTTCTGAATTTGATGAGTGGCATACAAGAAAACATTTCATCTGTTCACTTGGTTTGTTTATTTATTGTGTTTTCTTCCTCCAGAAAATCTAGTTCTATATTCTCGATAGAGATTTGTATATAGAACTGTTAATATATATGGCAACATGAAAACAAAATGCACTTTTCGCATATCGCAATGAAATACTCAATAGTTCGCCACTTAATTACAGTGAATTTCATGGGAAATTTTTCTTATAACAAGTAAATAGGCATTAAGTTCGGCCGTGCCGAACTTTGGATACCCATCACATCGGGTATATATGAAAACCCCCTTTCGTCACAATCCGGTAAAAATTGAATAATTTATGCACCCAAATTCGGCACAGACATTGAGTGGTCAAATTTCAACAAAATCGGGTAATAAATAAAGCTTTTATGAGCTTCAGACCATTAATCGGCATATCGGTCTATATGACAGCTATATCGAAATACAGTCCGATCTTTACCATATTTGGGTCAGATGGCGGGTGGTCTAAAACTACTGACAGTTTCAAATTTCAACGAAATCAGATAAAAAATAAAGCTTTTATGGGCTTCATACTCTTTATCGGGTGATCGGTCTGTATGGTAGCTATAACTAAATAAAGTTCGACCTAAACCATATTAAACTCGGATATCGGGAGGCTCAAAACAATTCACTTTTTCAAATTTCAGCGAAATCGGGTAATAAAAAAAGCTATTATGGGCTTCAGACCCTTTATCGGCAAATCGGTCTATATGGCAGCTATATCTCAGTATTGTCTGATCTGAACCATATTTGGGTCCTATGTTGGGAGGCGTAAAAATACTCACTGCTTCAAATTTCAGCGAAATCGGTTAAAAAATAATGCTTTTATGGGCTTCAGACCCTTTATTTGGAGATCGGTCTATATGGCAGCTATATCTAAATATGGTCCGGTTTAATCCATATTCATGTCAGATGTCGGGAGGCTTAAAATAACCCACAGTTTCAAATTTCAGCGAAATCGGGCAATAAATAAAGCTTTTATGGGCTTCAGACCCTTAATCGGGAGATTGGTCTATATGACGGCTATATCTAAATATAGTCCGATCTGAACCATATTTGGGTCCTATATTAAGAGGCATAAGACTACTCACCGTTTCAAATTTCAGTGAAATCGAATAAAAAATAAAGCTTTTTTAGGCTTCAGACCCTTTATCGGCAGATCGGTCTGTATAGAAGCTATATCTAAATATAGTCCAACCTCAACCATATTAAAATCGGATATCGGAAGGCTCAAAGCAACTCACTGTTTTAAATTTCAGCGAAATCGAATAAAAAATAAAGCTTTTTTAGGCTTCAGACCCTTTATCGGCAGATCGGTCTGTATAGAAGCTATATCTAAATATAGTCCAACCTCAACCATATTAAATTCGGATATCGGAAGGCTCAAAGCAACTCACTGTTTCAAATTTCAGCGAAATCGGAAAAAAATAAAGCATTTATGGGCATTAGACCCTTTATCGGCAGATCGGTCTATAGAGCAGCTATATCTAAATATAGTCCGATCTGAACCATATTTGGGTCAGATGTCGGGAAGTCTTAAGCTACTCATTGCTTCAAATTTCAGCGAAATCGGAAAAAATAAAGCATTTATGGGCATTAGACCCTTTATCGGCAGATCGGTCTATATAGCAGCTATATCCAAATATGGTCCGATTTGGCCCGTTCAAGAACTTAACCAGCGTGCATCAAAAAGACGTATCAAACAGACGGACGGATAGACGGACAGACACACGGACATCGTTAAATCGATATTTCGATATGTTGCAAACGGAATGACTAAATGAATATACCCCCTATCCTACGGTGGTGGGTATAAAAATGTAGTGGGCAATATTTGTATGTGAGATCTAAAAAAAAACAGACCACCACCTGCAACAAATTCTCTGGTATTTGAAAAAACCTATTAAGCTAATAAATTATGGAAAAAAACAGAATAAAATTGAATTGCTTTCCATTCTAGCAGGATGTGTTGAAGTCACTTAAACACAGCAGTAGAATAAAAATAAAATAACAGTGGAATAAACCATTTAATTGTTGCGCTTTGTTTGGCTAAACCGATATTTATGAAATTTTCACCGATGGTAAAGTTTGGACCCCGGTGAACGTGGGGTACTACAATTTTTAATATCCGAATGGGGGCGGACCCTCCCCCATACCCCATGTTTCAAAAACGCCAGATATCGGAGATTAGTACACCGATTTAAGTGAAATTTTGTATGCAACCTTATGGTACCCCAAAAACACGAAATTGGTGTACAATTTTTGGGTCAAATAACCGGGGGGATGCCCCATCCCAAAACCCACCCGGACGGACATGTTTATCGATTGAGACAATATGGGTATCAAATGAAAGGTTTTTAATAGTAGTGTACGAACTTGGTATACAAATTTCGCCCAAAGTGTTCGGGGGGTCTCCCACCCCCCAAAAAAAACCCCCAGCAGGACTCTTTCACCGCTTTCGGCATGATGGGTATCAAATGAAAGGTGTTTAAAAGTAGAGTACAAATCTGATATAAAAATTTATTCCTTGGTGTCTGGGGGGCCTCCTCACCCCCCAAAACCCCCTCGCAGGGCATATTTACCAATTGGGACAATATGGATATCAAATGAAAGATATTTAAAAGTAGAGTAAAAATCTAATACAAAAATGTATTTCTTGGTATCTAAGGCGCCTCTTCTTCCCAAAACCCCCTCGCAGGGCATTTTTACCAATTGGGACAAAATGGATATCAAATTAAAGGTGTTTGGTCCAAGGTCTTTGAAAGGTGTTTGGTCTGTTATAAGAATTTAGTCCAAGGTATCTACGGGGCCTCCCCAACCCCCAAAACCCCTTAAACGGGCATGAATGTCCAAAGTCACAAAATGGGTATCACATGAAAAGTCTTTGGTATACATATTTGGGATAGAGTCTGGGGCCGGCCCACCCACAAAATACCCTTCAATAGGACGTGTAGTTCGAGCGAGATAATATGTGAATTAAAAGATAGAGTCTGGGGCCGGCCCACCCACTAAATACCCTTCAATAGGACGTGTAGTTCGAGCGAGATAATGTGTGAATTAAAAGAGTTCGAAGCAGTAGAGTTCAAGTTCGGCAACCCCTCCCTAAAAACACCCCCCAAAGAGGACAAATTTACGGCCATAGCAATATGGGGCTCAAGTGAAAGGTCTTTGGGAGCAAAGCACAAATCTGATATCAACATTCGGGAAAAAGTGTATGGGGCCACCCCACACCCATAACACCACCCAAATAGGAAGTATTTGCCGACCATTGAAATATGGGGCTCAAATGAGAGGTACTTTAGAGTAGAACACGAATCTGATATATATTTTCACGAATCTGATATATTTGACCAAACCGGTCATGTTTGCCGAATATGGATGTATGGGGCTCAACTGAAAGGTGTTTGGGAGTAGACGACGAATCTGATATCAACATTCGAAACCAACTGTTTAGGGGCGTCCCACCACCATAACAACCCCCAAAAAGGACGTATGTGCTCACGAAGACAAGAAAAAAAATTTGATATAAATTTTCGAGGCCAATGACAATATGGTGTTCAAATAAATGATATAAAGATATATGAGCATAGAGCACGATGCTGATATTATTTCAAGGCTAAGTGTTTGGGGGACCACCCCACTCCCAAAAACACCACTAAATCGGGCATATGAAAGGTATATGGGAGTAGAACACGAATCGGATATCAAAATGTGGGATCATGTATTTGCCAATATGTGGCTCAAATGAAAGGTATTTGAGATTAGAAAACGAATGTCGTAACCAATTTTGGGGCCTTGTTTCCTATAAATATTAAATCATACAAAATTTCCAATAGCAAAGAAATTTTAATAAAATGTCCAATAGCAAAGAAGTTTTGACAAAATTTCCCATTGCAAAAAAAAATTTTCTATAGAAAAAAAATTTTGACAATATTTCCTATAGAAGTGAAATATTGACAAAATTTTCTAGAGCAAAAGAAATTTTGACAAGATTCCTAAGCAAAAGAAATTTTGACAATATTTCCTATAGCAAAGAAATTTCTTATAACAAAGAAAGTTGACAAAATTTCCTATAGAACTCACTCGCCGAACTTGACCCGTTTTTTAATTGCTTTTCTTGTGTATATACAAAAATTCTTTTTTAAATAAATCTTCTAACACAATTTATTACAAATCACACAAATATTTGATGGCGCTGTGGTAAATGTGACGACATGAATAATGCCGGAAATAGGTGATAGCAGCAAGGCTATTAGTATGGAAATCTAATGCACACTGCGGTTTACCTGTAAATAACACACACGTAAAGAGTACATCTTACTGTGAACAACAACAGAGGGCAAAGAGTCATACATTAACAAACAATAATCGAGGCTACAGAGCTATACTTTATTAACGCATACAAAGAAAATCATAGCTGAGAGAAAGAAGCGATGATCCTCTCATAAGACTGGTATTGGGTTCATTCGTAAAAAAAATGAATTTGTTGTAGCGACATGCCGCAGCCATTTGAATGAAGCCTATTGAGAACTATTGTATATTCGATCTGTAACTGTGTCGCCAAGCTTGCGCGCAGGCTGAGGTAGCTTGAATTGCTAAAGCCTAGCACTGACTTCATTCGCAGCGAAAATGTCTAATAAATTATGGCGAAATCCGACGGACTCTCTTCTTTGCCAGAACACAAAAAAAGTCGAACAATAACAAAACAAAGACAACATCATTGAAACAGAGGCGATTGTTTCGAATTTCGTGAGCATTTAATTACATTAGCAATTAATTGAGGTGAAATTTGTATTGGCGCAGCGACATGTCGCTACTATAATGCTTATATAACTCAGTACCACTTCTACGGAATGTGTTCGCAGTTTCTTCTTCACCATATTTTTATAATTTTTTTTGACAGTTGTTCGCCTAAAAAGTCAAAACCAGTACTAAGCTTAAGGGAGGACGTGTATGGCCACAGTTACATTCTAAACAGTGATGCAAACCATTTGCTAGGAAAAAGAGAAAAAAACGATTATTTTTTTGTTTGTTTCTCCTTCGAGACGAGCCAACGCACGGCCCTTGAAGCCATCACACCTTATATGGTCGAAAAGTCTTCTAATCAAAGACGAAACGCGTTCCATAGTGGTTGGTGTGTGTTGCTATCTTTGACTTTCCTTTTCCATTTGCAATCTCCGATCATTGAGCTCGTCTCGAAAGAGAAACAAACAAAAATTGTAAAATTTAATGATCTTCGTCCTAACAGCAAAAAACTTGAAAAATGAAAAAATTCACAGAGCCCGGCCGGGATTTGAACCTGGGCACACGGAGCAACAGTGAGAGCCGTTGTCTAGCGTTCGAAGCCATCAATACAACTTCCAACAGATGCACAGAATCATGTGTACCACGAAAGTAGTGTAATTGCCACAGAAAAAAAGTCTGTCATTGAGATCGTCTTGAAAGAGAAACAAACAAAAATTGTAAAATTTAATGATCTTCGCCCTAACAGGCAAAAAACCTGAAAAATGAAAAAAGCGTTAAAAAGAGTAAAAAACCTTCCTTATTGTCTTTTTTTTCGTTAGGCACTTGGTCGTACTTTTTCAGGTTTAACGTGACCTTAAAAGCACCAAATCTTGTGCGAAAAGCACTCAGTTGGCATCACTGATTGTGAATGGTATGGTTGTGTAGGAAAATGTGAGTAAGGTTTTTAACTACCTGCGACCGAGGCCAATTTGAGATTGAATCTTAAAGATTAGCTTTCGCGGCAGAGAGTATTAGGCGGCGAATGCTATGTTAAAGAGGATGAGTACTATGTATTCACTGTTGGCTCTAAGGTGGAGACGGGAATGGGGTGGGGATCTTATCCAAAGAACTTGGTAACGGATGTCGCTGAGACTGCCAGACAAGTGTACAAATCTTTTAGACAGACATCTGAGCTAAAAATACTAGCACAAGTTAGCTAAAGGTATCCCTTTCCGGTTTTATAGTGAAACAAGTAAAAGCGTGCTAAGTTCGGCCGGGCCGAATCTTATATACCCTCCACCATGGGTCGCATTTGTCGGGTTCTTTTCCCGGCATCTCTTCTTAGGCAAAAAGCAAGTAAAAGCGTGCTAAGTTCGACCGGGCCGAATCTTATATACCCTCCACCATGGATCGCATTTGTCGACTTCTTTTCCCGGCATCTCTTCATAGGCAAAAAAGGATATAAGAAAAGAGTTGCTCTGCTATTAAAACGATATCAAGATATGGTCCGGTTCGGACCACAAATAAATTATATCTTGGAGACCTGTGTAAAATTTCAGCCAATTCGTATAAGAATTGCGCCCATTGGGGCTCACGAAATAAAATAGAGAGAACGATTTATATGGGATCTGTATCGGGCTATAGACCGATTCAGACCATCATAAACACGTTTGTTGATGGTCATGAGAGGATCCGTCGTACAAAATTTCAGGCAAATCGGATAATAATTGCGACTTCTAGGGGTCAAGAAGTCAAGATCCCAGATCGGTTTATATGGCAGCTATATCAGGTTATGAACCGATTTGAACCTTATTTGACACAGTTGTTGAAAGTAAAAATACGTCATGCAAAATTTCAGCCAAATCGGATAGGAATTGCGCCCTCTAGAAGCTCAAGAAGTCAAATCCCCAGATCTGTTTATATGAGAGCTATATCAGGTTATGGACCGATTTCAACCATACTTAGCACAGTTGTTGGATATTATAACGAAATACTTGGTGCAAAAATTCATTCAAATCGGATAAGAATTGTGCTCTCTAGAGGCTCAAGAAGTCAAGACCCCAGATCGCTTTATATGGCAGCTATATCAGGTTATGGACCGATTTGAACCATACTTGGCACAGTTGTTGGGTATCATAACAAAACACGTCGTGCAAAATTTCATTCCAATCGGATAAGAATTGCGCACTCTAGAGGCTCAAGAAGTCAAGACCCAAGATCGATTTATATGGCAGCTATATCAGGTTATGGACCGATTTGAACCATACTTGGCACAGTTGTTGGATATCATAACAAAACACGTCGTGCAAAATTTCATTCTGATCGGATAAGAATTGCGCACGCTAGAGGCTCAAGAAGTCAAGACCCCAGATCGGTTTATATGGCAGCTATTTCAGGTTATGAACCGATTTGAACCATACTTGGCACAGTTGTTGGATATCATAACAAAACACGTCGTGCAAAATTTCATTCCAATCGGATAAGAATTGCGCACTCTAGAGGCTCAAGAAGTCAAAACCCAAGATCGGTTTATATGGCAGCTATATCAAAACATGGACCGATATGGCCCATTTACAATACCAACCGACCTACACTAACAAGAAGTATTTATGCAAAATTTCAAGCGGCTAGCTTTACTCCTTCGGAAGTTAGCGTGCTTTCGACAGACAGACGGACGGACGGACGGACGGACGGACGGACGGACGGACAGACGGACGGACATGGCTAGATCGACATAAAATTTCACGACGATCAAGAATATATATACTTTATGGGGTCTCAGACGAATATTTCGAGTAGTTACAAACAGAATGACGAAATTAGTATACCCCCCATCTTATGGTGGAGGGTATAAAAATGAGAATAATAAATATCAAGGTGTAGGCCTACAGTCATGATTTTAAGCCATGGACCAAAAATCACTTTCTTGGTGTTAAATGGATGTATTGGGTTGCCCAAAAAGTAATTGCAGATTTTTCGGTCGGCCAAATGAAGTTGATGATGACCAAATCAAAGCATTAATCGAATTGGATCGTCATGTAACTGAGCATGAGATAGGAGAGAAGTCCAATATACTAAAATCAACCGTTCATTATCACATAAAAAGTCTTGGACTGGTGAAAAAGCTTGATATTTGGGTACCACATGCATTGAAAGAAATTGATTTAACAAACCGAATCAACGCTTGCGATATGCACCTTAAACGCAATGAATTCGATCCGTTTTTAAAACGAATCATAACTGGATATGAAAAATGGATTGTTTACAACAACGTTAGTCGAAAACGATCATGGTCCAAGCATGGTGAACCAGCTCAAACCACTTCAAAGGCTGATATCCACCAAAAGAAGGTTGTGCTGTCTGTTTGGTGGGATTGGAAGGGTGTGGTATATTTTGAGCTGCTTCCAAGGAACCAAACGATTAATTCGGATGTTTACTGTCAACAATTCCACAAATTGAATACAGCCATCAAGGAGAAGCGACCAGAATTGGTCAATCGTAAAGGTGTCATATTGCACCAGGACAACGCTAGACCGCACACATCTTTGGTCACTCGCCAAAAACTGAGTGAGCTTGGCTGGGAACTTTTGATGCATCCACCATATAGCCCTGATCTTGCAACATCAGACTACCATTTATTTCGATCTTTGCAGAACTCCTTAAATGGTAAAACTTTCGGCAATGATGAGGCTATAAAATCGCACTTGGTTCAGTTTTTTGCAGATAAAGGCCAGAAGTTCTATGAACGTGGAATGGAAATTTTCCAGGAAGATGGCAAAAGGTTATCGAACAAAATGGCAATTATATATTTGATTAAAGTTCATTCTAAGTTTTATTAAATATGCATTTACTTTCTTTTAAAAAATCCGCAATTACTTTTTGGGCAACCAATAAACATAAAACACCGTAGGCCACAAAAAAAAAACACTGGAGGCAAAATTTCAGCCAAATCGAACGATAACTGCGGCTGCCAGGGGCTAAAGATGTCTAATCGGGAGATCTGCTTATATGGAAGCTATATCAGGTTATAGACCGATTTTGACCATACTTAACACAGTTGCTTGAAGTCGTAACAGAACACTTCGAACAACAAGTCGATTACTGGCTTAGCTGTATGTTCATATTGGCACGGGACTGACTAATATCTGCACCCTCTTTTCAACCTAACCTAACCTAGTATACTTTTGATTTTTATATATTAATATTCTATCAAATAACTTATTTTTATATATTTTGTTTTATTTTTATACCAACAACCATTGAATGGGGTATACTAATCTAGTTCTTCCCTTTGTAATACCTCGAAATATTGATCTAAGACCACATAAAGTATGTATATTCTTGATTGTCTCGACATTCTGAGTCGATCTAGCTTTGTCCGTCCGTCTGTCGAAATCACGATAGCGGTCGAACGCGTAAAGCCAGCCGCTTGAAATTTTTCACAGATACCTAATATTAATGTAGGCCGTTGGGGATTGCAAATGGGCCATATCGGTTCAGATTTGGATATAGCTCCCATATAAACCTATATCCCGATTTGACTTCTTGAGCCCCTGGAAGCCGCAATTTTCATCCAATTTGGCTGAAGTTTTGCATGACGTGTTCTGTTATTACTTCCAACAACTGTGTCAAGTACGGTGCTGTGTCAAGTACGGTGCAAATCGGTATATAACCTGATATAGCTCCCATATAGGTTAGGTTGAAAAGAGGGTGCAGATACTAAACCGCCCCATGCCACTATGGACATACACCTAAACCATTAATCGGCTTGTTGTCCGCTCTAAAAACTATAAAGTAACCTCTAAAAAGAAAATTTTTTGTTAGGAATTCCGTGCTACTTACAAAATCCTTAATTGTTTTCAATACCACACAATACCAGACAGGAACCAGATGGTTGTGTCTCTACCTAAGTGCCGGTATCTGTTAGACGTGAAAGCCGGGCTGCAAGTGACATGCTATCACTTGCAGCACCGATTTTACATAAGTGAGCTCGTAGTCCTATGTGTCCCGTTATGATACCAATAGCTATACTGACCTCCTTCTTGCTGCTGGATCCCCCATAGGATTTTCGCCGTCCTACCGACCGTTTCACTGTTCCACAATGTTGCATACGCATTCGTTGCCCACTCCCATATAAATCGATCTCCCGATTTGATTTCTTGAGCCCCTGGAAACCCCAATTTTTGTCCGATTTGGCTAAAATTTTGCAAATGGCTTTCTGTTATGACTTCCAACAACTGTGCTATGTACGGTCAAAATTGGTCTATAACCTAATATAGTTCCCATATACACCGATCTCCCGATTTGACTTCTTGGGCACCTGGAAGCCACAATTTTTGTCCGATTTGTCTTAAATTTTGCAAATGGTTTTCTGTTATGACTTCGAACAACTGTCTCATGTACGGTTCAAATCGGTCTTTAACCTAATAAAGCTCCCATATAAACCAATCTCCCGATTTGAATTCTTAAGCCCATGGAAGCCACAATTTTCATCTGATTTGGCTGGAATTTTGAACGTGATGTTCTGTTATGACTCCCGAAAACTGTGCCAATTACCGTTCAAATCGGTCAAGAAAATGCTATAGCTCCTATATAAACCGACCTCTCGATTTTAATTCTTGAGCCCCTGTTATGACTCTAAACAACTGTGCCCAGTACGGTCGAAATTGGTCTTTAACCAAATATATCTCCCATATTTCAGCAGAATCCATGGTGATGGGTTCCCAAGATTCGGCCCGGCTGAACATAGCACTCTGAACGTCATATAGGTTCAGGTTTGGATATAGCTTCCCATATAAATCGATCTCCCGATTTGATTTCTTGAGCCCTTAGAAGCCGCAATTTTTATCCGCTTTAACTAAAATTTTGCATGCGGTGTTCTTTTACGACTTTCAACAACCGTGCCAAGCTCCCATATAAACCGATCTTCCGATTTGACTATTTGAGGCCTTACAAGCCGCTATTTTTGTCCGATTTCGCTGAAATTTTTCATGTAGTGTTCTGTTATGACCTCCAACAACTGTGCCAACACCGTCCAAATAAGTCTATAACCTTATATAGCTCCCATATAAATTGGATTCTCGGCAATCTTTGTTCGGTTTCTAGAAGCTTTAATGTTTGCTGGTTTGACAGAAGTTTTCTATGAAGAATGAAATTATTCCCTTTAACTAAATTTAGTTTGTATACATTTTTAGGAGATCCCATGGTGGTGGGTTCCTAAGATTAGCCCCAGCCGAACTTAGCACGCTTCTTTTACTTGTTTGTTATATAATTTTTTTATTATTTTTTTTTAATTTTTATTTTATTTTTTTTTTTTTAATTTTTATTTTTTTTTTGTTTTAATTTTTATTTTTTTTTTTTTTAATTTTTATTTTGTTTTTTTTTTAATTTTTATTTTTTTTTTAATTTTTATTTTATTTTTTTTTTTAATTTTTATTTTTTTTTTTTTTAATTTTTATATTGTTTTTTTTTTAATTTTTATTTTATTATATTTTTTTAATCTTTATTTTGTGTTTGTTTTAATTTTTTTTTTGTTTTTTTTTTTAAATTTTTTTTTTGATTTTAATTATATACATATGAATCTTTTTATTTTTAAATTTTAAAAGAAATAATTTTTATTTACGTTCTTTCCCCCAAATGGGACCAATTCCAGATAATCTGACCATGAGAATATAATAACACAAAAAATAAAGATTTTTTTGTTTTTAATTTTTTGAAGGGAATCGAGGTTCATGCGTTAGTGTCACATTTGGTCAATTTTGCTATACTGGCTAAAAGAGTTTTGTCAAGCTAGTATAGACAGAAGGCCATAGCTGCGCTAATACACATCAATTTATATTCATAGCAGTGTATGAGGGTCTTAAAATTATGTAAGATTTATTAATAATTCTAACCACATCCTAAGCGGCTAGCAGTAAGATGATTTTATAAAAATAAATTTGAAATGATTTTAGTGCAGTCATGTGTAGCTCTTCAAAGACTCAATTGAAGGTTTCACCAAGTGGTATTTCTGTCTCAATGTACTTATAATGTAAATATTTCCATTTCTTAACTTTAAACCACTAAAATTGATTATATTGATAGGATAAAAAGAGTGTCATAAATATCTCGGTACACCCTTAATTACATTCTAATTTAAAATGTTCAAATCTAATGTACATCGCCAATTGTTGGGCACATACTCGAATTTCACATTTTGAGTCTTTGGCTTCATAGCTTTGCCACTTTATATCGATTAATTTCACTGTCGCAATTATTTGCACACAATGTCACCGTGGTCGGAAGCTTTGGGCTGTGCCGTCTTTACAGTATACCTAGATAGTTATCGCTACATAGTGGTGGATGGTGTCTTAATGAAATGAAAGGAAATTATTAAGCCAATCATAAAAATTTGATGTTTCAATGAGTGGATTCAAAGACCGCATTTCTGATGACATATTTGCGAATTTTAAATGATTTTATTGTTTTATTCATTAAATGCTATTAAAACTGATGAATGGCTTCTGGTGTTTCATAACACTCTGGAACAAAATCAAATTTAAGCCAAATCGGACAAAAATTGTAGCTTTTAGGGGCTCAAGAAGTCAAATCCGGAGATCGGTTTATATGGGAGCTATGTCAGGTTAAAGACCGATTTGGATCGTACTTGGCACGGTTGTTGGAAGACGTAATAGAATACCATGCATGCAAAATTTCAACCAAATCAGATGAAAATTGAGGCTTCCTCGGTCTCAAGAAGTTAAATTGGGAGATCGGTTTATTTGGGTGCTATATCAGTTTATAAACCGATTTGAACCGTACTTAGCATAGTTATTTGAAGTCATAATGAAACACTATGTGCAAAATTTCAGTCAAATCGGACAAAAATTGTGGCTTCCAGGGGCTTAAGAAGTCAAATCCGGCGATCGGTTTATATGGGAGCTATATCAGGTTATAGATCGATTCGGACCGTACATAGCACGGTTGTTGGAAGTCATAACAGAATACTATGTGCAAAATTTCAGGCAAATCGGATGAAAATTGAGGCTTCCAGGGGCTCAAGAATTAAAATTGCAAATCGGTTTATCTCCGATTTGACTTCCAGGGACTCAAGAAGTCAAATCGGGGATCGGTTTATATGGGCGCTATATAAGGTTCTTGACCGATTTGAACCGTACATGGCACAATTGATGGAAGTCTTAACAGAACGCTATGTGCAAAATTTCAGCCAAATCGGATGAAAATTGGGGCTTCCAGGGGCTCATGAAGTCAAATCGGGATATCGTTTATATGGGAGCTATATCAGGTTCTTGACCAATTAGCACCGTACATGGCACAGTTGTTTGAATTCATAATGAAACACTGTGTGCAAAATTTCAGCTCAAGAAAACAAATCCGGAGATCGGTTTATATAGGAGCTATATCCATATCTGAACCGATATGGCCCATTTGCAATCTCCAACGACCTACATCGATGTTAAGCATCTGTGCAAAATTTGGATAGCTATCGTGATTTCGACGGACGGATATGGCTTTTTCGACTCAGAATGTCGAGACGATCAAGAATATATATTCTTAATTGGGTCCTAGGGCAATATTTTGAGGTGCTACAAATGGAATGATTAGATTAGTATACCCCCATCCAATGGTAATGGTTATAAAAAGGAACAATTTGGCATCCTCAATGCCTAGTATTGTTAAAAATCCCCAAACAAAAAACAAGTAAAAAGGAGTTAAGTTCGGCCGGGCCAAACTTTGGATACCCACCACCTCGGATATGTATGTAAACCACCTTTCGTCAAAATCCGGTGAAAAATGCATACCTTATGCCCCACACCAGCTATATGGAAATATGTTCCGATTTGGACCAAATACAATTAAGTCATTGTTCAATTGTGTATAACAAAATATTGGTCTTAGTCTTAGTAGCTATATCTAAAAATAGACCGATCTGAACCATACACAACACGAATGTCGAAAAGCCGAACATAAGTCATTGTGTCAAATTTCAGTGAAATTGGATTATAAATGCGCCTTTTATGGGGCCAAGACTTTAAATCGAGATATCGGTCTATATGGCAGTTATATCCAAATCTGGACCGATTTGGGCCAAGTTGCAGAAAAATATCTAATGCCTAACACAACTCACTGTCCCAAATTTCGGCTAAATCGGACAATTAAATGGCACCAAAACCTTAAATCGAGAGATCTGTCTATATGGTAGCTATATTCAAATCTGGACCGATCTGTGCCATATTGCAGAAGTATGTCGAAGGGCCTAACACAACTCACTTTCCCAAATTTCAGCAAAATCGGATGGCAAATGTGGTTTTTATAGGCCTAAGACCCTAAACCGGCGGATCGGTTTATATGGGGGCTATATCAATATATAGTCCGATATAGCCCTTCTTCAAACTTAACCTGCGTATGGACAAAAAATAAGGAATCTGGTCAAAGTTTCAGCTCAACATCTCTATTTTTAAAGACTGTAGCGTGATTTCAACAGACAGACGGACGGACATGGCTAGCTCGTCTTAGATTTCTCTATTTTTAAAGACTGTAACGTGATTTCAACAGACAGACGGACGGACATGGCTAGCTCGTCTTAGATTTTTACGCTGATCAAAAATATATATACTTTACTAGCTGGACCGAGCCCGCTTCGCTACGCCTTCTTTAACTTTATATGGAACAAAATTTTCCTTGGAAAATTTATTTTCGACAATGAAAGAGGTTTTAGTGAAATACCATGCTACGAAAATAGTATATCGCTTGACAAACAGTTTAAAAATATAATTATCTGAATCCCATATGATCTTTATTGGTCTACGAATTTAAGTTTGGATGTAAGGTGTACTCCATCCTTAAAATACTTTGTTTCAGTCCGATATTCTCATGATGTCTGATTTAGGGGTGTTTTTGGGGGGGTGAGGTGGTCCCCAGGCACTTGGCCCTGTAAAAATATCAGCATTGTACTCTTCTCTCAAATACCATTTATTTAAACCCCATATTGCCATTGGTTTTGAGGGGAGTTTACAGGATGAGGTGGCCCCCAAACACATGGCCCCAAAATTGGTTATCAAATTCGTTTTCTAATCTCAAATACCTTTCATTTGAGCCCCATATTGGAATGATCGAAAAATGTTTACCCTTTGGGGGTGTTTTGGAGAAGGGGTGATGCCTTAAATACATGGTCCTACATTTGGATATCAAATTCGTATTCTACTCCCAAATACCTTTATTTGAGCCCCAAATTGCGATGTTCAGTAAAAAAATTGCTGTTTGTGGTTTATTTTGCGAAAGGGGTAGACCCCCAGAAAATTGGTCCCGAAAGTGGTTATCAATTCTTGCTCTACCCCCCAATTTCTTTCAGGTAAATATGCCCGATTTAGGGGTCAGCAAAGTGCTCTATTCTCATATATTTGAAGCCCATATTGCCATTGGCCTCAAAATTGGATATCAAATTCGTTTTCTAATCTTAAATGCCAAAAATTCACTTAAACCCCTTATTGAAAAAGCCAGCCGATCCGGTTTATAAAAGCTATCAGTATCGAGCTCCACTATCTTGAAGACAATTGTCTTGGTGAGCAAATACGTCCTACTTGGGGGTTGTTATGGTGGTGGGACGTCCCGAATGTTGATGTCAGATTCATGGTCTACTCCCAAATACCCTTCATTTGAGCTCCATTTTTCCATAGTCGACAAACATGACGGGTTTGGGAGGGTATTTTGGGGGATGGGGCGGAAACACAGTGGCTTGGCTTTGTAAATACATATATGAGATCCGTGTTCTACTCTAAAATACCTCTTATGTGAGCCTCATATAGCAATGGTCAGCAAATACGTCTTATCTGCGTGGTGTTATGGAGGTGGGGTGGCCCCCTAGACACTTTTCCCGAACATTGATATCAGATTCTTGCTTTACATCCAAATACGTTTCATTTGAGCCGTTTCATGTTCGTAAATTTGTCGTCTTTGTGGGATGTTCTCGGGGATGGGTGGCCCCCTCAAACACTTGGTCCCACATTTGGATATCAGATTCGTGCTTTATTCCTTAAGACCTTTTATTTGAGCCCCATGGCCGTAAATTTGTCCTCTTTGGGGGATGTTTTTAGGGAGGGGCTGCCCCCAACACTTGGTCTCACATTTAGATAGCAGATTCGTATTCTACTCTCA